>NC_083352.1:38366050-38700216 GCF_030254825.1 Meriones unguiculatus | reverse complement strand
GGCTGCATGTCTCATTTTATGAAGCCTTAAAAAAAAAAAAAAAAACAAACAAAAAACTTTACATTTGAAACAAGTACTATACAGATCTGAGCACAAAACAAAACGAACCAACAAACCAAAACCAATAAAAACAAAACAAACCTCCCAAACCTGAAACTTTTTGAGTAGCTAGCTGTAGACTTTGGAGCATTTAGACCTTGAATTGTGGCTGCTCAATCAAGAACTTTGAAAGTATCCCCAGACCTGGAAGCCTCTGAACTCTGAACACCTGGGGCCTCAAGCATGTGGACAAGGGATATTCACCTTCACCAACTGTCCAGTAAAGTAAAGGAGGGACTGATGACTCTCACAGAGAGGGGCAATTCTGTGCGAGCCCCAGTTCCTGATGTGAATGGTTCTTTTCTCTTTCAGACCAGTAAGAATCTTATGTCACGGGTCAGGAGGGCACAGGGTTGGCCCATCAGTCTGATTGCACAGGCTAATGAACTAAACTTGTATTAGGATGAAAGTTCTCAGTCACAAACTCCTATATTGTCACCCTAGGGAGATTAGACCTTGGTAGGGCATTACCAAAAAGACATGCATGGGAAGATATTGTTTAATGAAGATGACCACAGGTCACTGAGGCTAAAACATTCCAAAGACAATAACCAAAATTCTAGAAAACACACTACAATGGCTATGTTTTTTTTTTGTTTGTTTACTTCATTTATTTACACTTTACCACTGCCTGACAGGAGGGTGAACAAGGTGGAGACTTTTATATGACAAACTGTTACAATTTCAAAATCTTGTTTGAGGCCCAATCCAGAGTTGGTTTCTTTTTATTCTACCATCAACAGATATTAAACAAGAATAAACCTATGATTCTTCATAAAAGAGCGAGCAGCGGCTGCAGAGAGGGTCTGGCAGTTAAGAGCACTCGTTGGCCTCCCAGGATGAGAGACTGCTTCCAGCACCCACATCAGGAAGATGCCTGCAATTCCAGGTCTAGGGGATCCAACACCCTTTTTGGGGCTCCATGAGCACTCACACACACACACACACACACACACACACACCCTTGTGTAAATGTGTGTGTACACACAACAATGTTCTCTTTTTCCCTAACTGGGAAAACTTAGACTGGTGACCATTTGCAAATTTCCAAGTGAAAAGGAAAAAAATAATTAAAAAAAAAAAAGAAAGAAAGAAAAGGGAGCAAGTATTCCTGTTGATTTGAGTTGGCATTTATGGTCCTTTTCTTGAGGAGTCTGTTTTCAGGCACATGGGAATTCTTTTCGGAAGTTTTATTGTGTAATAAGTCAGTTGTAGGAAAAAAAAATCTGCTTGGACTTTAGTCTTGTGCAGGGTGATAAATTTGGTTCTATTTGCATTTTTCTACATGTAGACATCCAGTTAGACCTGCACCATTTGTTGAAGATGCTGTCTTTTTTCTATTGTACGGTTTTGGCTTCTTTGTCAAAAGTCAAGTATCCGTAGGTGTGTGGGTTTATTTCTGGGTCTACTGTTTGGTTCCACTGATCCACTATTCTGTTTCTATGCCAGTACCAGGCAATTTTTATTACGACTGCTCTGTAGTACAGCTCGAGATCAGGTATAGAGATACCTCCAGAAGATCTGTTGTTGTACATGATTGTTTTATTAATTCTGGGTTTTTTGTTTCTCCATATGAAATTGAAAATTGTTCTTTCAAGTTCTGTAAAGAATTTATTCATAATAGCCAGAATCTGGAAATAGCCCAGATGTCCCTCAACTGAGGAATGGATATAGAAATTGTGGTACATTTACACAATGGTATATTACTCAGCAATTAAACACAAAGAAAACCTGCAATTTGCAGGCAAATGGTAGGAATTAGAAAAGATCATCTTGAGTGAGGTAATCCAGAAGCAGAAAGACACACATGGTATATACTCATCATAATTGGTTATTAGACATATAATATAGGATTAACCTACTAAAATCTGTACACCTAATGAAGCTAAGCAAGAAGGAAGACCCTGGGTAAGGTGATCAATCCTCATTCGGAAAGGGATGGACATCGGAAGAGGGAGAAAACAGGGAACAGGACAGGAGCCTACCAGAGGGACTCCGAAAGACTTTACCCTGCAGGGCATCGAATAGATGCTGAGATTCATAGTCAAATTTTGGGCAGTGTGCAGGGAATCTTATGGGGGTGGGAGGAATTAGAAAGGCCTGGAGGGGACAGGAGCTCCACAAGGAGAGCAACAGAACCAAAAAATCTGGGCAAAGGGGTCTTTTCTGAGATTGATACTCCAACCAAGGACCATGCTTGGAGATTACCTAGAACCCCTGCACAGATGTAGCCCAAGGCAGCTCAGTCTCCAAGTGGGTTCCCTAGTAAGGGGAACAGGGACTGTCTCTGACATGAACACATGGGCTGGCTCTTTGGTCACCTCCCCCTAAGGGGGGGGGGAACAGCCTTACCAGGCCACAGAGGAACACAATGTAGCCAGTCCTGATGAGACCTGATAGACTAGGGTCAGAGGGAAGGGGAGGGGGACCTCCCTCAGTGGACTTGGGGAGGGGCATGGGAGGAGATGAGAGATAGAGGGTAGGATTGAGAGAGGGTGGGAGAGGAGGCTACAGCTGGGATACAAAGTGAATAAACTGTAATTAGTAAAAAAATAAATAAATTAAAAATATTAAATAACTGTGCTAAGATGAAATAATGCACCAAGCTGTAGGTAAAAACCATTTCACACAGCTTTTGAAACTACGCACCTGCCACACTGATAAATAAAATCCCACACATGCAGTGTTTAGGCAGGACACTGCACAAAAGGCTTTGTCCTTTCTACATGTCGACTGAAAGACCATTTTTTAATGTTCTTCAGTGGGAATATTTATATTTACTTTATGACTCATTACCTTCCCCCAGATGACACATTCTCATAATAAAGTCGCAATAAATATAGTATTTTTGTACTGTGACCAACAAGTCTCTGATTCAAATGTGCCAAGAATAAACAATTAGCCAGCAGTGGTAATGCACTCTAATCCCAGCAGGTAGAGGCCGGCAGATTTCAATGAGTTCAAGGCCAGCCTGGTCTACAGAGTGAGTTCACAGACAGCCAGGGCTGTTGCACAGACAAACTCTATCATGAACACAAAACAAAGGAAAGAATTAATCTTAAAAATCTAAACGTATCAAGCACCCATACTACAGTAAAATCAGTACACGTCCTGTGTTAAGAAAGACAAAGAACAGCAGCGCAGACCTGTTTTATCCGCCAGCTTGCGTTTCTGTGCTTTGGAAAGTTGTTCTTTCTTGTCTTTTTTCTTACTTGATGTGGCTGTGCTGGGAGTCTCAACCGAGATGATTTTGGCTATGGGTGTCTA
Source organism: Meriones unguiculatus (assembly GCF_030254825.1). Classification (NCBI taxonomy): domain Eukaryota; kingdom Metazoa; phylum Chordata; class Mammalia; order Rodentia; family Muridae; genus Meriones; species Meriones unguiculatus. The sequence continues at coordinate 38,696,850 of NC_083352.1, read as the reverse complement.
CAAGAACAGAAACACATTAAAACCTTAAAACCTACAGGATTAAACTAGGAATGGTGGTACAGGTCTTTAGTCCCAGCAGGCAGAGGCAGGCGGAGCTCTGTGAGTTCTGAGGCCAGCCTGGTCTACAGAGTGAGTCCAAGGCTACACAGAGAAACTTTATCTTAGGGGCACCTAACTAGGCATTAGACTAAACACTGTCCATCTTGAAGGGAATGGTGGATTTCTAAATTTATAAGACCGAAGATGTCACTGCTGCCACTCACTGATCCAGCCAGATGTCCCCATGCCTCTGGCTTTGCTCTCGAAGAGGCTCATTTTCAAGGATACTACATTAGGGCATCAGTTAAACCAAGATCCGAGAAGGAAGTCCCATTGCCCATGCTATTTGGAAGATCTGAGCTTCCAACTAATTGTCTAAATTAACGAGCTGCAGTGCATCTCAGTAATTTGTTATTATTGGTGCATCTTTAGAAATATCACACACCCCACCCAGGACTTCTTGGTTCCTTGAAGAAAACCTTTAAAATATTTGGGCTTGCATAGTTAGCACTTACGTTAGCTAAAATCTAAAATACTTACCACATGACAAGCACTGCTGTGACTCCACACAACATTGAGGCTTACCACAATCTGCTAAAGCAGACACTATTATAATCCCACTCAACCAATGAGGACCTGAGCACACAGAGATCAAGAAAGCTGGCCAAAGCCACAGGGTTAAAAAAGTAGTGCAGGGGGACTTGAACCTCTACACGCCTCAAATGGAACTATGACAAGACTGACTCCTTCCTTCCTTCCTTCCTTCCTTCCAAATCACAGATATGCCTCTGCCTCCCTGTGCTGGGATTAAGGACATACACTATCATGACTGGCTTCAATTTTGATGGTTAGAAGTATTTTAACCTTTGCTGAATGAAGGGGGAAAAACTGACAGAATATAATTTCATTTTCTCCATTAAATAGAGGTAATCTAAGGACGGGGGGCGGGGGGAAGCGGCTGAGGTGCGTTTTTAACCAGGCTCTCCCTGTAGTTCTCGCTCAGTCCCTACCTGTTACAGGGCATGACTGGCATGCCCTGCCCTCTACCCTGAACTTTCCAGCCCAGGCAGCCGGCTTCCCCTTCCCCACAGGATCTTCACTATATAATCCAGATATTTTGGTTCCCTTCTCTCTTGCCTTCTGCGTCTCTTCTCACTGTGCAAGCCCTTTCTTTCCCTATTTGTCTGTCTTCCCCTGTATGCCAACTCTCCTGGCTCTGATCCTTGGGACTGGTGAACCCGCTGCTTCCAATAACCTGGTTTTAAATCACTTCACTGGCAGAAGAATGCCTATCAGTCTCCTAAGTTTCAAAAGAACAACTAGCAAAAAAAAAAAAAAAAAAAAAAAAAAAAATTAATTAACATGCCCAGGCCAAAATATCCCGGCAGCACTGAGCGCGCGCTCACCGAAGAATTCCCGGGATGGTGGTTCTCCATGAACTGCTCCTTATTGTCCTTCGCGTACTCGAACAAGGTGTAAGTCATGGCGGTGCCAAGGTTCACTTCCACCGCTTCCTGCAGTTTGGCTAAGATACTTTGCTTCACAGCCGGGGAGCTATGATGCAGAGAAAGGAGTCAAAGAATCAGTCAAAGAATCAGTGAAAGAGAATGAAAAGGCACTGAAAACGAAACGACTCACATCGTGTTGTTAAAAAACGCGTTCATGGATATAACCGGAGGCGTTTGCGGATATGTCTCGGTCCAGGAAATCTCTATCAGGAAGGCTTTAGGATCGCCGTCTTCACCTATCTGAAGAAAAGGGAGTCTTAGGCTTGTGGAAAGTGATCAGAAGGCCTAAATTACTGTCTTTGAAATGACTCTTTCCAACACTCATGGTCAAAATCAAAGGCATAACATGTTGAGAAGGTCAGAGGTACAGGGTAGGACTGACCGAGGATGAGGGGCGGATAAACAGCTCCAACTTTTGCTTTAGTGCCACCCGGGAAGCTTTAGTTTTGCTGATGGTCCTTTCCTCACTTGGCTGTCAGCTTTTTGTTGTTATTTTTGGAGACAGGGTTTCTCCATGTAGTCTTGGCTCTCCTAGACTTGCCCAGGCTGGCTTCGAACTCACAGAGATCCACCTGCCTATGCCTTCCTGAGTGCTGGGATTACAGATGGGCACCACAGTGTCCAGCTGAAATGTCTTTAGTTATTTATGGGTTAAAAGAACAAAAAACAAATAAACAAAAACAAACAAAACCTTAGGGTATCTTTTCACAGCCAGAAGACCATCATGACATCCCCAAGAATTCACCACTGATACAAAAATTTCATCTAATAGATAATTCATATTACAAATTCCCAACTATGCTTAAAGTGTCCTTTAATTAACACCACTCCCACGCCAGAAATCTAGAACTCACCAAAGGTTTATGGTATCTGGTTGTCATATCTTTCTAGTCTGCCTTAACAGAACCCTCTCCCAGACTTTTTAAAAGTCTTTTCTGACATCAAGAGTCCAGGCTGGATCCAGGTGGTAGTGGTGCAGGCCTTTAATCCCAGCACTTGTGAGGCAGATGCAGGCAGATCTCTGAGTTCTAGGCCAGCCTTGTCTACAGGGTGAGTTCTAGGACGCCAACGCTACACAGCGAAACTGTCTTGAAACAAACCAAGGCAAAAGAGTCTAGCCCAATTTGTTTTCCACTAACGTTCTCAAATCTAGAGCACTGCTTCCGGCGCTCAGAGTCAGGTGGACCATTTTGTGGGGCGAGGTGGCGTGGCAGCTCTTGCTGCATCCTGTCAGGAATCACTGCTGGGGATAATACCTAATACCTTCCGTGCAGAGGTAATGAAGAAGTAATCTGTGCACTAAGAGCACAGAACTACGTCACCACCCCGTTCCCTAGCAACCTTTGCTTAAAGATTTGAGCATCTGTCAATAATGCTTTCCCGAACCAAGCTTTGCACTTCAGAGGCCTGTGAGATGGCTGGGGGTGGGGGGTGGGCAAAGGCACTCAATGTAAAGCCTGATGACCTGAGTTTGATCCTGAAACCCACACAGTGGAAGGGGACAGCCAACTCACACATGCTGGGGCATGGCCCTCCTCCAACACACACACACACACACACACACACACACACACACACACACAAATGTTAAGTAACTAGAAAAACATCTTCACCTCAAATTATTATTTGCTTTACTTTTATATTCTGCCCATATCTTCACTGTCCTACTTTCAGCTACATTCTTTATTAATGTAAGCTGAGGCACAGAAACAGCATCTAGTACATTTAGGGACCTCTTGATATGTTAGTATGAGTCCATCACAGGCATGAAAAAGTGACAGAAGATAGCTCATGTCATCACCAAGTCCTTATTCAAGGTGTAGAAACAGATTGCCAATGTGTCATTGTATTAGAGAGAGTGGCGGGACCGCTCCTGTCTTCAATGACACCTAATGGCGAAATAAGGCATGAAGTGATGGCAAAATTAATTCTGCTTCAAATTAAGGGCAGAGAGAGACTTGGGTCAAATGAGTCAGAGAGGATTTAGGCCTGAGAAAAGGCAGAGAGATAGGAGATGAAAGATGAAGAAAAGAAATTACAATGGATCTAAAGACAATACCCAAGTAGGGGGGAAAGATACTGAGGGGATCATTTAGCAATCTGTTGTTGGTAATGGAAGTTGACAAAGTTTTACAGAGGTAGTTCAAAACAAAAGGAGGACTTGGAACGACTGGAGGCCTGACCCCAGCCTTAAGAGCAGTTGCCACGGCAGTGCTGTGGTGGCACAGGCCTTTAATCCCAGCACTCAGCAGGCAGAGGCAGGTGGATCTCTGTGAATTCGGGGCCAGCCTCATCTACAGAGGGAATTCCAAAGTAGCCAGGGCTACACAGAGAAACCCTGTGTCGAAAAACAAAAAAAGCAAAGCAAGCAAACAAACAAACAAACAAAAAAGAACACTTGCCACTATTGCAGAGGACTGGGGTCAGGTTCCCAAAACTCCCACAGCAGCTTACAAAAGCCAGTGACTCTGGTTCCTGGGGACACGGAGCTCTCTTTTGGCCTCTAAGAGTACCGGGCACACGTGACACACATACACACCAAACATCCAGGTGAGGCACTTATATACACAAAGAGAAACAAATCTTTTTTTAAGAAGTGGACTTGGACAATGGAGCAAAGGACAGAGCCATCACTTTACAGGCAAGAGAAGGCCAGGAAGAAACCTCTTCAAAGGGGCTATGGCGGGACTACTCAAATGTGTAAGGCAGCTAAGTAGCGGTCTGTTGAACGGGTGGTACAGTGTAAGAGGGAAGCGAAAGAAAGACATGGAAGCAGGGAAAACATTAGGGAGCCTGTTGAACTGCTCTGTGCAAGAACAGAGGGACCGACCGGGCAGAGCCCCAGCGTTTCTTTGACCGTTGGCACTCTGTTTCCAAATTCATGTTTCATTCTATTGTCTAGCACGCAGACGCATATTGTGCTCAATAAGTAACTGATGCTGTTAACGGAAAGCACGAGGGAATTCTTGGTGCCTCTTTGGTAAAGGACCGTGGCAGTGGCTAGGGAAATCTAAGAAGGCAGCTGGACTTGGAACGGAAGAATCCAGGTCTTCGCTCCTGCATGAACTTTGGCCATTGAGAGTTCCCTAGCTGTTGTAAATGTCGACTCAGTTCAATGGGATTTAGAATCAGCACAGAGACAAACCTCGGGGCATGTCTGTGCGGGGTTTCTAGACTAGGATAACTGAGGTGAAAAGACCTATGCTAATGCGGTCACCATTCCATGGGTTGAGTCATGCCCCATGGCAGGAGAGCGAGACCTGGGCAGAAGTGCTGCTTTCTCTGCTTCCTGACTTTGGGCACAATATGACCACGGCATCACACAGGATCCTTCTGCCACGACTTCCTTGCTACCAACGGACTGGACTTTCAAACTGTGAGCCCAAATCAAGCCTTCCTTCCTTCAGTTTTATTTATTTATTTTTAATATTTATTTATTATGACTGTGTATGTGTGATTTGGGGGGTGGGGCGTACATGCACCACAGTACCCAGAGGACAAGTTTGTGGATCAGTGTTGTTTTTAAACACAATCTCAAACATTTGATTTTATCCGAAAGCCTGCTAGCTCAGAGAGGCAGAGAAAGCACCCAGTGGACCTTCCTAACTCAGCTGATGTCCCAGAAGGAGAAAGCCCCTTCTTCTCCACGCTGTCTTAAAAACCCCTCACAATGAATGTCCTCCCTTTCAACTTCCTGTACATCCCTCTAACTGTCCTCCAAACTTCCTTTCACTCTCTATAGCTTTTTTCCTATGTTCATTCCCTGTCAATTGGTTGCTTGCTCTGCCTCTTGATGTATGGTTGACTTTATTTAATCCTGGCTACAACAACAGAAAACTTTTGGATTAAAGGTGTGTGCTAGGGCTGAGCCACACCACAACTAGAAAGAGGTTTTTTGAGCACACAATCTTGGGGTTATGTTTTTCTCTGAATACTCAACAACAAAGCAGCCTGCCAAGCAAGCAACTCTCCATGCACACAGCTTGAGAATGGAGAATATTGGATCAAATATCCCACCGCAGATATCCTTCCACCTTCATGTGGGCTCTGGGATCAAGCTCAGGCTGTGGAGCTTTGGAACTAATCATTCTTGTCTCTTTGGCCCTCAAGTTGCTTTTGTCAGGTATTTGTCACGGCAAGTAAGGAAACAATTATAGCTGTTATACAGATGGAGGCAACGCAAACAGTTGGAACTAAAGAGGAACTGGGAATTGCTAGAGTCATAGTTCTCAACCTGTGCATCGAAACCCCTCTGGGGGTTGAATGACCCTTTCACGGGGGTTGCCTAAGACTACCAGAAAACACAGATATTTACGCTATGGTTCATAACAGTAGCCAAATTACAGTTATAAAGCAGAAGTGAAAATAATTTCATAATTGGGGTCACCATAACATGACAAACTGTAACAAACGGTTCCAGGTTTAGGAAGGTTGAGAACCATGGCTATTGACAACTTATTCCCTGGCTACACTTGTGAGTCTGAGGTAAAAGAATCAAGAGTCCCTGGGCTACACTGTGATACTCTGTCTTAAGAAAACAAACAAATGAAAACTCATTTCCTGTTACTGTTCATAATACAATCAAGTTTGAGGATTACATATCAACATAAGCTGTGGCAAGAGTCAAGGAAGCTAGGACTGAGGGAAGCCATCTCTAACAAGGTAACAGCATGTAATATCTGAAATTTCTTCTAGCTCTAATATTTTTTTTTGAAGGTTCTGAATTAGGCTGGAGAGATGACTCAGTGGTTAAGAACACTAATTGCCCTTGCAGAGGACTTGGGTTCATTTCCCAGCACCTGCATGTCAACACACAATAAGTGTCTATGACTCTCATTCAGGGGATCTGATGCTCTCTTCTGGGCTCTGTGAGCACCTGGCGTGTATGTGGTGCAGAGACATAGTTGCCGGCCAGACATCCAGGCACATAAAATAGATCTTATTATATAATTATATATATTAATATACACACACATATATGCATGCATTTTATAAAAGGTTCTAAATTTAGTTTTCAAATGTTATCAATAACAATGTCATAGTGATGAGTTTTCTTTTAAATGTATCAGGCAGGCTGAAGAGATGGCTCAGTTGTTACTCCTTTTCCAGAAGACCCTAGTTGGGTTTCCAGAATCCACCTCTGATGGCTTACAACCAACTGTAACTCCAGTTCTGGCCTCTGTGGGCTCCCACATATTTATACACACAAATAATAAAAACAAATCATTTTTAGAAAGTTTCAGAAAATATAGGACTGTAATAAAGTTAAACTACTAAGTTAAAAGGCAGAATCAGATTTTGCAGAATATCCATTCTTTTCCCGCAGCACAAAAATACATGCATTGTGCATGCGGTGTCTTACCCTATATTGAAATGAAACTGGACTTAATTCCCGGAAACTGTCATCTCCTTCATAAATAGAACGTAAAGCTTCTAGTTCCATCTGAAAAACAAAAACAAAAACATGGGTTTTGTTGAGTTCCATGCATGGATTAGAAACAGCGAGTCTTTAGCGTCTCATTCAAACTCACTCAATTATGGAAAATATGGCCCAACTTATTGGCCCCAAAACGCTGATATGTCCATGTATTAACACACATATAATTATGCTAACCCATGTACTTTGAGAGTATTTGTTGGGCACTGCTAAGGGTTTTTACACTGTATCAGCTCACTTATTTCTCACATTCATCCTGTGAAGAGCTCACTCCCATGCTTTCTTCTTGGTATTTTGGAGGAAAGATTTAGGCTAAAGCAAGTTGTGACTATTTTGTGTGTTTTATCACTCCGCTTAAGTACAGCAACCTGGTGTGTAGAAGATGCACTAAACTTGGAAATGGGAAACAGGATGCACAATTCCCCATTTCAGAAAGAACATCTGTTATACTCATCATCATTTTCATAGAGTGATACAAAGCTGAAGTAGTATAAAGAAGCCCCAAGAAAGCGTATCAGGAAGAAGGCTCACAGGATCTACTCAAGATGATTGAAGGACTAGAAGAGAGGATGCTGATTAGTAACCCTTGCCTGGGATTTGTTCTTGGAATACTGTGGCCCATAAATGAGACATCTCAATCACTGTGAGTGACAGCTGAATCTTGGAGAAAAAAAGACACGGGTATCTGTTTTAGTTTTCAGAGATTGATGTCATTAATTCTACAGACTAAAGGTGGTGACCTTGATTTATTCTCCATGTACAAATTTGAGAATAGATTATAAAGAAACAGGGCATGACACTTGCGAGACTTTCAAATCCTTAGGATCCAGCAGGTATTACAATGAGGTATAGCTAACTAATCCTCCTCAGGGTAACTTCGAACATTAAAAAAAGGCACCAGACTCAATCTATTTAGACTTCAGCAAGGCTCCCTTTACAGAACAGACAAGAACCAAAACAGTAACAAAGAAAAACAGAAATGCAAACTGGATTCAAGGATGTAGCATCACTCCTGCCATAATCTCTTTCCATATTTTAATTAGTAACTTGGGCAGGAACAAAAAGAGAAGACAGGCTTGTTAGGAAGTGTGGATGGCCAGGTGCAATGGATCACTGTGCGTTCAAGGCCAGCCTGCTCTACCAAGTGAGTCCATGATAGCCAAGGCTACACAGAGAAACGCTGTCTTGAAAAAGACCCTCTCCCCCCCAAAAAAAAAGAGAATAATAATTTGATGAGAAAAAGAATCATTCTGATGAAAGAATAAGAATCCCCCCCCCCCAAAAGTCCTCTAAAATCAAGCTAATGATAATACTTAACAGAGCAGAACCTGGCATTTAATACCTAAATATATAAGTAGAAGATGATAGATGAACTGTATAAACTGTATAGCAGGGTTTTCAGATACCAAGTGTGTGTTGACCGACAGTGTGATGCCACAGCTTTGGCACAGGCAAACAGAGATTCTGTTCACACATTTAATTTCAGGTTAGCAAAGGAACTAAGAGACACAAAGAAAAGTGAACAGGAAACATACGATGTTTTTTTTTTTGTTTGTTTGTTTCTTTTTATTTTTCAAAGCCAGCATCTTCAAAACTGGGCAGGAAACTATCTTCAAAGATCCAGATACCTATCATGACGAAGAATACAACTTCATTGTTAAAAAACAAAGATTCCTGGGCTTTACCACAGAAATTGTGATTCATTAGGTCTGAGGTGGAGTCAGTCACCAGCGGTGGTGGTGGTCCGGTCAAATCCAAGAAGTGTTACATTGTGCTTTGCCGGGAGAAAGAACTTGTTTCAAATTGGCACATAATAACTGTACTTATTGGGGCTGCAGAGATGGCTCAGTGTTCTCCAGAGGATCTGTTTCAATTTCCAGCCCTTATGGTGGTTCACTTCTTTCTAGAACTCCAGTTCCAGGTATCCAACACCCTCTTCTGGCCTCTGTGGGCACCAGGCATGCAGGTGGTGCCCATACATACAAGTAGGCAAACCACTCATATACATAAAATAAAACTATTTTTGAAATTGTATTTACTTATGGGGCACAGGGCAGCTCTTTGAAAAGTGTACTTATTACACAATGATCAAATTAGGGTAATGAGCATGCCTATCACCTCAAATTTTCAACCATGCATTTGTCAGTGAACCATTCAAAACTCTTCTAGCTATTCTGAAATGCACAGGGTAATTTTAAACTAGCCATTCACTGCCTAACAAGACATCAGACCTTGCTTTTCTCCACTGAGTTTGTATCTACTCACTAATCCTTTCTCTTCCCCCCTCCTCTCTATTCTCTCCCCTGGATTTATTAATGCTTCCGATTCATTGGACTGGTAAGAATTTTTAGCAGGGTTTTCAGATACCAAGTAACTTGCTGATATATATGTATTTTTTTTTTTTTCCAGAGAATTTGTTGTTGTTGCTTGGTTTTTTCGAGACAGGGTTTCTCTGTGTAGCCTCGGCTAGCCTGGGACTCACTTTGTAGACCAGGCTGGCCTCAAACTCACAGAGCTCCACCAGCCTCTGCTTCCCTGGGTGCTGGGATTACAGGCGTGCACCGCCACAGCGGGTTTTTACGGAGAATTTGCAAGCAAGCAAGCTTCTATCAACATCCACAGTGTCAAACTGTTAACTTTTAGGCAACACATTGAAAGTAAGCAGCGGATGACTACTTATCCACTACCGGGCAAGGAGATTCGCCGCCTTTGTTTTCCTCGAGGCAGGGTTTCCGGAACTCACTCTACAACCAGACTGGCCTCGAGCTCAGAGACCTGCCTGCCTCTGCCTCACCTACTACTGGGATTAACAGCGTGCGCCACCACGAGATGTCTCCTGATCCTCATTTCACTACATTCATCCATCAGCCCTGGGCTCTCTAGCACTGCAGACACTCTTCCTTCCCGATCAGGGCACATCACATAATTAGAAAGTTAAGGACGAACGATTTACAGCGCCCATCCCCCCAACTCTGTATCAAAATGACATTAAAAAAAAAAAAAAACAAAAAACCAAAGCGCAAACTCTACCAAATTCTGACTCCGACGCGGATGCTCAAAACATCGTCTGTCCACTCAGGGGCGGATGGACGAGCGACTTCACTAAGCATTCCAAGCAGAGGGACACCGGGGTCATTCGTTCTTCTCCACAGAACTCGTACTCACTCAACCCTCCTTCCCGAGATCACGGGTTTTAAATTTTAAAGGTTGGATCAGATTTTAGGGCGGAATAACTCGACACGCAAGCGCTAAAACTACAACGCGGCAGTCAGTTAAGGGCGGCCAAGTGCACCAGGGTTGTGGAACAAGGTCGCTCATCTTAGCAAGGAAATCTGAAGACCCCGGGGTCGCAATAAGGAGGAGAGCCGGAGGCTGAGTCACACGTGACCCGTTCACGCTCGCCGGCCTCTCGGTTGCCCGGTGCCATCTGGCAAGGGATCTGCTAACGTGGGGCAGCCGGCCAGGCTCTCGGCGGGAAGGACACGTGCGGAGTCAGTCCCCGGTGCCCCACCGTTGCGACCTGGGTTCTCACCTCCTGGTCCTCGTTGGCACCCATCACGCCGGTTGCACAGCGATCGCGACCGCAAAGAACGGGCGGGCAGCGGGCGGGAGGCCGGGGCACCCCGTTTCCGCGCCTCGCTCTGGGGGAACCCTCCTCGCAGCCGTGGGGACGAGCTCGCGCGCGGCCGAGTCACCGGGCAGTCGGCTGCGGGTCGGGAACCCGGGATCGCCTGAAGCGGGGGACACCCAGACCTCGGACCGGCCGCGGAGGGGGCGGTGACGAGGAGGCTTCGCCCCCTCGCACGACAGCTTTTCCTATTGGCTCCTTCTTGCTCCGCCCCAAGCCCTTTCTCCTCTAGGAAATGGAGCACCTGCCTAAGGGGGCGGTCCGTTCTGTCCCGGGACTGGTGTGGAGAACTGTCACTCAGGCCCAGGAAGTGCTTCCTGTGCCAGCGGAGGCGGGGAAAAGGAAGTCTCGCCTTCTGCAGCCGGCGCTGGGGTTTGGGCTGTCGGGACTCGGTGGCCGCGTTCCGTGACGCCCCTGCCTGGCTCTCCCGGTTCTCTCCGGGCTGACGGCGACTCGCCGCAGCCGCCGCGGGTCCAGGGCGAGTGGCCTGGGTGAGTTGGGCCCAGAAACCTGCCGGGCCACGCCAACCCGGCTGGCTTGGGGAGGCCTGCATTTTCCCGTGGCGTCCACGGTGCAATGTTGGCATTTCTCCTTCAGCTGCAAAGAAGAAAGTACTTATCTTTAGATAGAGAGGTGGGAGTGATCGAGGAAGATTGCGTCAGTTTCTAGGGCTGTGAGGTTATTGTCCTTTCCCGGTCCCAGCTATCAGAGCCGAATGCTGCGACCCTGGAGACAGTGTCTTCTTCCCGGCTGTGTTGGCTTCCTTTTCTCCACCAAGCTATTGTTCTTCGTTTGATCTTTTTTGCATTTAGACGTCTCTGAATCCGTCCTTGCTAGCCGATGTCTTGCAACTTGGAACGCCCCTTTATTGATAGCCGTCTTCTTTAGTAGATATTTTGGTTGGGTTAGCTTGTTTCTCTTCTACGCTGGCTGTCACATTACTTGCCTTGCACTAACCAGGTGACCTGGTGCTGAGGACTTAGATTTGCTTCTGCATGTCCCCTCCTTGTCAGTAGTTTGCTTGGCTTCTCCATTATTTTCCGGGAAATCAGGAAACGATTTCTTTCCTGCATGTCATTGAAATCTACTCAGTGAGCACTTGTCTTGCCCCATCCCTCCGAAATGTACAGCTTAAACAGGACCATCACCAAGTGCCAAACCTTGTAAAGTAGAATACGGCAGAGATTGCTGATGCAGTTTTTCATGGTGATGTTGGAAGAGATTTGCTCTGATCGAGAGCTACCCTGTCAGGTGTGGTAGCCAGCAGCGACCAGCGGCTATAGAGCGCTTGAAATTGGCTAGTCTAAACTTAGGTCTGCTGTGAGTGTAAAATACCACACTGTTTGAAGACAGTACACAAACAGGTTTTTAAAAGTTCATCAATAACTTATAATGATGTTTGGAGAATACTTTTGGCCTAAATAAAGTATAACTAAAATTACACATCTTCTTTTGGGGGTGGGGGGATCCTTTATAGCCCTTGCTGGGCTTGAACTGCCCTGTAGACTATGGAATTTGAAGCAGTCCTCCTGCCTCTGCCTCTTGAGTGCTGGCTTTACAGGAATTTGGTTTCTGAGCCTGCTTCTCTTACCTTCTAATGTAACTGCTGGAAATCTTAACAGTACTTTTGTGACTCGTACTGTATTCCCCTCAGGCAGTACTAATTTAAAAAGTTTGTAAGTCATTTCTACTTCCCCTTTTGTCTGCTCCATGTTCTAGGATCACAGGCATTTCTTTTGAACCCCTGAAACTGTTAAGGGAGATGGGCCTTTCACACTCTTGTCTAGAGCATTTGGGTATTAGACAAATATAGTAGCCATATTATCTTTGGCCACTCCTAGGCTATTTTGCTCCTTATCTGAAAATCCCCAGAAGCAATGTTTTTCTTTGCCCTTGTAGCACAACCCTTCCCAAAGGTCTTTTAAAGCAGTTCTGCAAACTTAAGTTGTAGATAGGGCATCATTTCTGGTAAGCTTTCCAAATCATTCTTCAATACCCATTGTTCCTTTAGCACTTGAGCATGAGATAGCTAATTAGTAAAGATGATTATCTTTTCAGTTAAAGACAGTCCGCATCTTAGGGAACAAGTGGCGTTTTACATTTCAGTTTCCTCACCTTGTGTTCTGTGTGTGTCTGTGATGATGACAATCTCTTCTTTAAAGAAGCATGTGATAGTTAAGTCCTTTCAGAAACGAGGAACCATTTTAAAAAATATGGTGACAGTTCAAAACACATTTTTATATAAGCGCTTTCTAAAGTCAGTGCCGACCTGCCTTAATTATAGATTTAGCTAAAGGACACAACAGAAATGGGTCTTACACTTTTCTCTAAGAGAAGCACTGTTTTCGTTTACCTATTACATCATCTTATATTATGGAAAGCCAGAAAACAACTACTAAATAATGTACATGTTATTTGAGTTATATTCTAAGCATTGAGAAATTAGATATCTGGAATTTCAGAGAAATCGGAGGAAATTGGATTTGTTAATATATGTAAATCGGTGAGCACTGGGATTACAGCATGTGCCACCATGCAAGGGTAGACCTATTTTAATTTCATCACTTACCTGCTTTCTTAGTCTGCTCATCCCAAAGTTTGATGTACATTTTGAAATATTACTGAAAATAGTGAATTTGTCTGAAAATGGACTACAGCCTTTTTTGTAAAAAAAAAAAAAGCCAATACAATTAGTCATTTTTGTTTGTTTTTTGTTATATGAGACAGTCTCTCTGTGTTGCCTTTGCTGTCCAGGAACTCTGTGTAGACCAGGCTGGCCTTGAACTCACAGAGATTCACCTGTCTCTGTTTCCTGAGTGTTGGGATTAAAGGTGTGCACCACCACTGCCTGTAAAATTAATTAATTTTACCAACTCAGGAATGAAAGTTTTCATTTTGCTCTATTCTGTTCTGTTTGCTTGACTGTGTACATGCGGAGCCTTTTGTCTTGTCCTGTTTATATCTTAGATATTGGCATTCGTTTTTAAAACTAATTATGACTCCTCTGACCTTTCTATTTCAGATATTTCTGTGACGTCCTAAGCATGAGCCCCACACAGTGGGACTTCCCTGTGGAGTTATGCTGCCGGCCTATGGCTTTTGTTACACTCACTGGCCTTGATGTGGTTTACAATGCTGTCCACCGAGCAGTCTGGGATGCTTTCTGTGCCAATCGGAGAGCTGATCGGGTACCAATTTCTTTCAAGGTGCTCCCGGGTGACCATGAATACCCCAAATGTCGGTCAAAGGTAATGGCGTTAGGATCACATGCATTCATAGCCCCCGTCCTCTTCACACTCCCCGACTCTCTTCTTATTGTTTGTATTGGAAACCCTCTGAGTTTATCAGGGCAAAGGTTACTGTTGTGCCTTAGGAAAAACTGGTGTTGTCATGTACTATGGAATATATGTACATATTTAATACACTTATTTTTTTTTAAGCTCAAGAGGACTGACTAATTACAATGCTTTCTATACTATGAGCCTACATTTTTTCCTTTAAAAAAATTAATTTACTGTATGTGTATGTGTGGAGGTCCCATGACAACTTTGTATTGTCAGTTCTCTTCTTCCAACATGTGGGTCCTGAGGATTGAACTTATGTAGTCCTAGGCTTTGCAGAAAGTGTTCTTCCCATCTCCTCCCTACCCCTTTTCTTTCATTAAAACAACCCCCACATCTCCATAATTTTAGCAGAGCCTTCTTGAAAGGAAGGTCTCGCATTACCTACTCATCATTTCCAGTTTCATATAGAATCCGTGACCCTTGCAGTTAGGTCCAGTTTCACAAGTTCCTAAACCATTTTCATTTTATCCACAGGAACAGTGAAATGCTGTCATGGCACTATGTAAACAAATGAAGCCCTAGTGGATTTTAGGTGGTTTTAACACTTTACGAGAACAGAAATGGGAATGGCGAAGGATCCAAGTAGACCTGGAAAGGGGCTGCCTACTTTACACTGGCTGAGGCCCTTGGCGCTGCTAGGACTCCTGTGCTCTGGCCATTCTCCCTCACGTGGGAAGTGCAGCGTCTATAGAGTCTACTCCAACCCTTAAACCCTTACGTCTGTTTAATGATGGGCTGACTCTCTCATTTTAGAACGGGCGGTGTGCACGATGAACGAAGCAATGCCTGTGAAGTGCCTGGCGCCCTGGCGGTGGCTGCTGCTTTTCTTCTCAAATAACTTGAGTTTTGTCCCGGTTGGCAGAGAACTTCGTACGAATGGTACATTCCTAAAGGGATCTTGAAGACCGGCTGGATGAACAAGCACCTGAACCTGGTACCAGCGCTGGTGGTTGTGTTCTATGAGCTGGACTGGGACGAGCCTCAGTGGAAAGAAAAGCAATCTGAGTGTGCTACCCGCGTCGAGATTGTCAGGTACGGCGAGTGTCAGTTGTTTACGGTTTTATTTGTTTGTGTTGTCAGGGATTGAGCCCACGGCCTTCAGCCAGAGAGGCAAGCACTCAAATTGATTTGACCAATAAAGACTCAGGAGCCAGGTGCTGGGGTGAAAGCCTGCTAGCTCAGAGAGGCAGAGAAAGCACCCAGCTGACCTTCCTGCTTAGCCAGTGTCCCACAAGGAAAAAGCTCCTCCTTTTCCGTGCTGTCTTAAAAACTCTTCAAACTGAATGTTCCTCCTTTCTACTTCTTGTTTGTCTCTCTCTCTTTTGGAGGACTTTTTCTTCCTCTCTATGGTTTTTTTCCTGTGTTCACTCCCTGTCAATTAGTTGCTTGCTCTACCTCTTGACCTATGGTTGACTTTAATTCTGTTTACAGTAAACAGAAAGTGCTTGGATTAAAGGTAGAAACGAGTTTTTTCCAGTATACAGTCTCTGAGCTCACAGTGTGATCAAATATACTGCAGCACTCTTAACCCTGAACCGTATTCTCTGCTTTGTTTACAAACACTCCTTGAAAGTAACTGATACTGTTTAAACTGCAGTGGTTACTTTGAGACTGTTAACCCCCCGTTGAAACTCATTCTGTTTCTATAACATAATGTGAGTATTTACTATACAGTGCCAAGGATGTGAAGAAATTTAGAAGGCAATTTGGCGTGGAGTTCCAAATTTTTGTCCTGTACTGTGATCTCTTTGAGAGATAATAATTTACTATCAGGCCCCATAAGATACTATTTTCAAAGAACATTTTTAAAAATGTATGTTTTATTATTTTTTGTGTGTGTATGTGTGTGTACATGTATACATGTGAATGTGTGTATGTACATATGCATGCTGGTACTTTTGGAGACGAGAAGAAGGCATCACGCCCCCTGGAGCTGGAGTTGCAGGCTGTGATGAGCCGCCCCACAGTGGATGCTGGGAATTGAACTCTGGTCCTAGAAGAGTAGCAAGAGCTCATTAACTGCTGAGCCAACTCTCTAGCACTCTCATAAGACACTTACAAATTATGTTTCATTGTTGTGTGTGTATGTGATTTATATTTGTGTTCATGTGTGGCATGACCTGTGAGAGTCAGAAACAGCCATGGAGAGTTGATTCCTTTCTTCAGCTTTTACATGTGTTCTGCAACTTTAACTCAGGCCGTCAGGCTTACATAGCAAGTTTCTGGGTGTCTCACTCAAGACTTTTGCTTTATCACTGGGTAGTTCTTAGATAATTATTCTGTACAACTCATATAGCACTAAAAAGAAGTAAGTTCACTCAATTTTATAAAGAAGGATATGTTAAAATTTCAAGTTAAAATCGTCTTATGTCTGCTTATTTTATTTGGAGGCAGGTCATATGTGTGGTTAGAGGATGATGTGGGGAGTTGGGTCTCTCTATGTGCTATGTGGGTTGGGGAGTCAACTCAGGTCATCTCACTCGCCCTTGGGTTTCCAGTAAGCAGATTTTAGTGAGATTATAAGCTTGACGTAAGCTTATACTTTGAAAGTGGATATCTTTGTGGGAATGCATTGGTAGAGGAAAAGATTTACTCTGATTTTAACATTTTTTAGTTGAATTGGATTGTGCAGTTTGTGTTTTATGTGAAGCCTGGAATAGTTTAGCTGGGACAAGTTAATTGTTTTCTTAGTTATATTGTTATTTTTCGGTTGCAGGCAAAGTTTGCAAGGGAGAAACACAAAAGTCGCAGTAGTCCTGATTCAAAAGAAAACGCCTTTACCTCCAGGTATCCGAAGGTTCATCTGTTCCTTTGTGCCCTGCTTACTAATACCAGGACGCATATTTTTTAATGTTTTAATGTTTTACATGTTCACTTAGAGGGCTGATAGTATGCTAACTTTTGAAAAGTAAAAGACCAGAAAGATGGTTCAGCGAGTGAAAGCAGTTGCTGATTACCTGAGTTCAATCAGTTTCCAGAACCCCTTTGGTAGAAAGGGAGAATCAACTCCTGAAAGCTGACCTCTGACCTCCACAGGTATACTGTGGTTCAGGCGCAAACATACAAGCATACATACATATATACAGATGTAGTCACACACACACAAATAAATGAACATTAAGAAAATTCAGTCATGCTCAAACAAATACTTGCTATAAGTAATAAAAACCAGAACATTTACAGATACTAAGTCCTACTTGCTCATTTCTGCTTGGCTCCTCATGTGTGCATGTATCAGTTGACAAAACGGTTAATTCAATTGCTTAAAAAGTATCATTGACTTGTCTGATCCGACTTAAAATTTACCTTACACATAATATTTGTTATATTGTCTGGGGAAATGCTTCATTTACATGATTCTTTCCTCTATCTTCCCAGATTTTCATAATCCAGAATAGTTTCTGTTGCCGTGTTGAAGCTTGTAGCATTCTGAGGTCTTTGGAAACTTCCCCCAATGATGGACTGTTTCTTTTCTATTTATGTTTTGAAATGGCCATGTGATGTGTTTTGGGGCATTATTTGTCCTATCTGTTCTGGTCAGGAGAAAATGGTACAATATTTTCCGAACTAATATGAACACAGTAGCTCATGGAGCCCTGAGTTTTCAGGGAGAGCAGAAGCCCTATAGGGACAGGGGCCCGGAACTGTATTCCTGATTGCAAACTTGGGGAGATTTTACTCCGGGAGACTGACACCTTTGCTTTGCTTCTCTTTGGGGCTTGCCAACAGGGGAAGACGTTATTGCTTCAGAGCGGGCTGCAGCTCTGTGCAACGTGTGTGAACTCTCAGGGAAGTCTCTGTTTGTGCTTCCCCACACCGACCACCTTGTGGGCTACATTATAAGGTAAATAAAAGTCCTCGTTCTTCTCTAGGAATGAAAAGATGGTAGCTTAGACCCTTTTATTTACAAACAACAAAGTGCACATTAAAACATGGTGGACGGCGAAGTTCAGCTAGGCAAACCACCAAATGAAAAGACTGAAAGGAGTCTGAGGCCAGCCGGGTCTAGCTGGACATTAGCAAGTTCCAGTTTACCTGGGGCTACATAGGAAGACTGTCTCAAAAACAAACAAACAAACAAACTGAGGATCCTGTAACACTTTCCTGGTATCCAGAAATATCTTTATAGCTATTTAACCTGTTTTGCTTCAAAGCAGGGAGGGGATTAATTCCATGTAACTAGGTTTTCTGTTTTAAAATTGCATTTATTTATTAGTGACTCAGGGGACAGGGCTGTTTACATACTACAGAGATCAGAGGATAACTTTGGGAAGTCAGGTCTGTCCTTCCACCGTCTGGGCCCCTGGGACTGAGCTGAGGTTGTTCAGCTGGGCAGAAAGTACCTTTACCTACCGAGCCGTCTTGCCTGCCTGAAGTCTAAGTTTAAAGGATGAACCAGGCCTGTTTGTCCTCAGGTTTGTTCTACTTGACTAACGTGTGTCTGAGTACACAGACCATTTGAAAACAGAAACAAGCTTATCTTTGATATTTCCTGACACCCGACGATAAAACTAACTTCTTTGAGAAAGTTATCTTTTCATTACTGAGAATACTCTATAAAGATATTGTGGCTACAGTTAGGCATTTCACAGTCAGTCCCTGATTGTTCTCACTTGTAAAACTTTAAGGACAAGTTTAAGTTAATAACATTTGTTTCAAGATTAGACTCTAACTTTGTTTTTATATTTTAACATTTTCTAAAGCTATAGTTTTGAAAATAAAAAATTCTAACCTAGAAAAATCCTATTTAAAATACACTATCTGCCAGGTACAGTGGTGGCACATGCTTGTAATCCGAGCACTCAGGAGGTCGAGGCAGGAGGATTGCCAATTTGAGGCCAGCCTGGGCTACACTAGTGAGTTTAAAGCCTGCCAGGACTACATAGTAAGACCTTGTCTATAAAGAAGTAAATTCAATATTTCACTTTAAAATCTGACCTATCCTTTCTTTCTCAGGTGTGGTTAAAAAAAAAAAATCTTCTGAATATAGGAAAACTTAGGGTTTATTCTGAGGAGAAACCTTGACGTCCCCTGTTACTTGCCTGTAGATTCACATTTCTTTCACTCCCTGCACACTTGCCTCTGGCAGGTTCTCCCTCTCTCTAAGAGTGTGAGCTGCTTACTGCTCTCTGCTCAGACTGCTTCTTTGGTGCTCATAGTTGTATGATGAAGCAACACTTTAATAACACTAATGTTATTTTTATCTCCTTTGCCAATGGCTTTCATTCTCCCCATAAATTTTCTTATTCTTTTAAACTCTAAATATTAGAAGGATGAAAAATAATGAAATCTAATTCAATTTTAAATCTTTTTTTAGGTGTTTTATAGTTATATATAGTAGGGATGAAAGTATTCTTAAAGATCACCTAATTGTTTTTTATAAATTATAAGATTTTTCCAATCTGTTATATCCTGTGTTGTAAACAGTTTTCAGTGGTAGTAGGGGAAGTCTTATTTTTAGACTTTTTCCCTAGAAATCCAGATTACACTCTGCTTCATTTTCATCTCAATCATGAAGAACAGTGTTGGTCAACAATTTACTTTTAGTTCTCAACAAATACCATTCTTAAAAAGGGTTTTCTTTTGAATAACTGTACTATTTGTTGTTTAACAGGTTAGAAAATGCATTTTATGAACATGCCCAGACCTATTACTACACTGAGATCAGAAGAGTAAAATCTCATAAAGAATTTTTGAATAAAACAACACACCAGGTATATTTAAAAAACTTATAAGAATCATTTAAAAGCAGATTGTTCATCACTGGTTATTTTTGAGATGATTTTTATTTCTTCAGTACTGATATTTTAAATTGTTTTAGTACTTCGAAAGGTTTTTTTTTTTTAAGCTCTTAAAAATGAAATTTTTTATTTCAAATTACTCTTTTGCCCTTATTTTCTTTTACTTGTCAGAGCTCTTGGAAGTATTTTTAGCTATGTTTGTTGGAATCATTGTGAACTTAGCTCTGAATAATTTCTTTCTTATTTAATGCATCATAATATATATTTTCATGTTAAAATAAGTGTGTACTCATTGTTTAATTATTCTTTTCAGCTTTTGTTTGTTAGACATCAATTTAAAATAGCTTTCTTCAGTGAGTTGAAACAAGATACCCAAAATGCTCTGAAGTAAGTTTCTCTTTTCAAACTGAATCTTTATTATGTGGCTGTTAACCTGTGTGTGATTCACACACAGGCTGTTAACCTGTGTGTGAATCAATCACCTTGATTGTAAGATAATTCATGTTATGTTCAGATAGTTAATAAGTTGTTGGGCTTTTTGTTTGTTTGTTTTGTATTTTCCCTTTTTAATATTGGAAATACGTTGTCACAAAACTTCCTCGTCTAATTTAATTAAATTTCAGGATCTAAAGAAATCAGTGTCACAATTATCCTCATTTTTCTATTTTTTATTTTTTTATTTGTATATTCAGTGAAATTTTTGAAACTAGTTTTCAAGGTATAATAAACATTAGATATTCATTTATTCCACTTAAACAATATTTTATAATTAATTGTTTAGTTTATCACATCATTTTCTATATGAAGGTCCTGATTTGGAGCCTTCAAGTAAGTTGCAGGTGTGTTGACATGCTCAAACATTCCTTTTGTTTTTACCCACTGCAGTTTAATAAAACTTGGTCTTTTTTGTGTGTTAGCTCAGGTTTTTTGGATGTACACTGGCAACGTGGGAAGGAATCTAAAAGAATCAGTTATTTATTTTATATTTGAGGTGGAGAAAATCGTTAGTAGATCAGTATAATAGCTGACTTTAGTATAGTTTATTTTTATCTTGGATGCATGGCCTCAGTTAAAACCTTCAGCTTTAAGTGTGCTGAAAACCAATGCTACAAGAAACCACTCCCTGGAGAAGATAAGAGCACCTTTGCCTGTGAACATAGTACCTTTCCTCTTAGGCCTGGTTTCTGTCCTCACTCTTCTGTGCTAGGTCCGCTGAGGATATTTTCTCTCCTCTGCAGTCTCTAGCCAATATTAGTACTATTTACTGAACCTCTTTGTGTATTCCTGAGCCTAAAACCCTTTTTTTTTTTTTTAATTTGTTTTGTCTTTTAAACCTTCATTTCTAAAATAAGAAATTGCTTTTCTTTAAAATCTTATAGTGGTACTTAAAAACAAACGTACAAAAACCAAACCTTATCAGGACATGGTTGCATATACCTGTAATCCTTAGTCATGGTGGCATATACCTGTAATCTTTAGTCTTGGGAGGCCAAACAAGTTCAAGGCCAGCCTGGGCTATCATAGTGAGACTGTCTCAGAAGTATATGCTTACATACGTACATACATATATTTATTAACAATGCTTTTTTTCTTTCTTTTTTTTTTTGAGACAGGCTCTCTCTATGTAGCCCTGGCTGTTTTGGAACCCACTATGTAGACGAGGTTGGCCTGGAACTCAAGATTCTCCTCCTTTGCTTCCTGAGTGTTAGGATTAAAAGAGTGTACTACCTGGCAAATAATGTTTATTTTTTAATGTAATTCTAGATAATTGCCCAATTTACTCTCAGTTTTCAACTTGCTTTTTTTTTTACTAGTTATAGACTGGTTAGTTAATGATAGAAAGAACAATGGGATGGATCTTTTTGTTGTGAAGTCACTGATTAGTAATCAAAAGATAATTTTTTAGAACATTGGAGATTTATATATATATATATGTATATGTGTATATATGCTGTTATTGAAGTGGTAGGAAGTTGTGTAAGTATTGTCTGTTATAACAATATTGTTTTTAGTAATCTTAAACATTAGTCTATATTATAATTAACTACCCTCCTCATATTTACATTAGGAATTATAGGACTGCCTATAACCTTATACATGAATTGAGGGCCCATGAAACCAATATTCTGGAAATTAAGACGATGGCAGGATTTATAAACTACAAGGTACAGTTTCTTGATCCAAAAACGCTCTTTGATGAATGGTGTTTTTATTTTTGGGTGTCCTTTATCAAGAATGGCTTTTCTTCTCAGCAGCGTCATAGCAATAGCTGTGCTTCGAATCTGTAGTTACCAATTATTGAAAGTTGAGTCTCTCAGTGTTTGTATGTGAGAAGAGGAAGTAATGAGAAGAAAGCTGCCTGTTGATGAATTTTAAAAGATGCACCATATTACAGTTGTTTAACCATTTCTTGGCTTCATGACAACCGTAGAAAGTACATTTGTTCACGTTAGTGGGTTGTTTTATTTTGTTGTTGTTTTGTTTGTTTGAGACTTGGTCTCGAGGCTGCGTGAGCTGGCCTTGAACTTGGGGCTTAGTGATCCTCTTGCCTTAGCCTGCTGGGTACTGGCAGTGCAGTGTACCCCACCGCTGCTGGCCCAGTTCACTTCAGAGGAAACCGAGCTATGCTCCTAGCATTTTGTATATTGTAGAGTTGATCCTGTCTGTCCTGTCCCCATCTGTCCCTTTCCATCCCTATGTCGTGACCTGTCCCCTCCTTCCCCGCTTCCTAGCAGACTAGGAGGCTGTTACTGTTTCCCCACTCATCTTTTAAAGATGTCTGACTCTGGGTGGGCAATGTGTAGAATTTTTTTGTAGTGAGCACAAATCCAGAAGTGGATATTCTCCTACCTGGCAACCCTTTTTAGGAAATTTCTTTGCCAGGTATGGTAATATCTGTGAATACTCAAAATCTATGAATACTTGCTGTATTTTTCTAATAGGAACATATTAGAAATAAGCCAATAGGTGGTTGGTTATATAAACTTTAGTGGACCATTAATAGCTATACAGTTAAGCATGTGGCAGCTCCATCAGCTGAGAAGAAGTGGTAGCTGTGTGTCTTAGTTTGGTTTCTATTGCTGTGATAGTGACCATAACTCAGTGGCTCTCGGTCTTCCTACTCCTGAAACCCTGTAATAGAGTTATGGTGACCCCAACTATAGAAGTATTTCATTGCCACTTCATAAGTATAATTTTGCTATGCTATTCTGTTATGAATATCTATAGAAATATAGAAATAGAAATATCTGTGTTTTCCCATGGCCTTAGGTGACCCATGTGAAAAGGCCATTTGACCCCCAAGGGGGTCAAGACCCACGGGTTGGGAACCACTGACATAGTTGATTTGCTTTAAATATTTCAGGTCGCAATCCATTAAGGGAACTTTAGAGAAGGGATTTTGCAGTCTCTTAAAGTTAACATGTTTTTAATAAGCATGACTGTGTCTTTAGACATCCCCCTCATTTGGGGACTGACTTTTACATTTTTTCAGATCTGTAGGCTATGTTTTCAGCACAATACCCCGCTGGATGCAATTGCTCAGTTTCGAAAACACATTGATTTGTGTAAGAAAAAAATTGGAAGCGCGGAGCTGTCATTTGAGCATGCTGCATGGATGTCTAAACAGTATGTTTAAATTGCGTTTTCTTAATATTTTAAAAATAGAATGTGGGATTTAAAGAGATGGCATTAGCAAAGGCTTTGGTTCTAAACTGAATTACGTTGTTCTTCTCTTCTTAAGTAGGGTTTTGATAACATACCCTAGGTATGTATCCAGGAACAGTAGATATTGATTGGTATAATTTCTTGATGGAAGCCAAGTAATTTATGTACCATCATAACTCATGTACTCATTGGATTTCCATTTTGCGTTTACGTCCTGAAAATATAGGAGCACACAAAGCAAAATTCCTACTTCCTGTAGCTTAGTGTTTGTCTTAGTCAGGGTTCCTATTGCTATGATAAAACATCATGACCAAAAGCAACTTGGGGAGGAAGGGCTTTGTTGCCTATGACACTTCTGGTCACTGTCTGTCACTAAGGGAAGTCAGGGCTGGAGGCAGGAGCTGAAGCAGAGACCAGGGAGGAACACTGCTTCCTGGCTTGCTCCTCGTAGCACAGTCAGCCTGCTTCCTTCTATGTCCCAGGACCACTACTCAGGGATGGCACCACCCACAGTGGGTAGCCTGCACACATCAACCATTAATCAAGAAAATGCCCTACAGACTTTCCTACAGGCAACTGATAAAAGTATTTTCCCAGTTGAGGTTCCTCTTTCCAGATATCTCTGGCTTATGTCAGGTTAACCAGAAAACCAACCAAGACAAATGATTCCTTGTCAACCTGATTACTCTAATTTTCCATTTCTTTTTTATGTTAATACCACCATATAAAGCACAAATGTCTTTAAAAGCTCCATAGCCTTTAAAAATTAGCATACACCTTTAATCCCAGTATTGTGGGAAGCAGAGGCAGATGGATCTCTGTGAGTTCAAGGCCAGCCTGGTCCTTAAAACTGGTCCAGGGCTCTGTGTAACAGAGAAACCCTCTCTCAAAACCATAGATAGATAGATAGATAGATAGATAGATAGATAGATAGATAGATAGATACAAACACTTCAAATATGCAATCTCTTTTTTAAAAATCCAAAGTCTCTTTAAAAGTAAAACTCTCTCTAAAACAGCCAAGTCTTCTTGAACTATGGGTTCCTATAAAGAAACAAGTTAATACTATCTTTTCTTAAGGAACTGTCAGGTCAGTCACAGTCAACTTAAAATAAAACTGAAACCCCAACAGTGTAAGGAGTGCAGCGCTTGGTGTCAGCGATCCACAGGCCTGGGGAACACCACTTCTCTGCCATCCACAGCACACAGACCTTGTCCCGAAGGTGCAGGCCGCCTCCACTCCATAGTAGCTGCTGTTCTTGGTGGTTGACCCACGATCCTGACAACTCCAAAATACTGGGGCCTCTGCACACCTGGGCTGCACCTTTATCAGTAGCCTCTTCCAGCCTCCGCTGTGCAAGTTCCAATGGCTCTCCACGGCTCCTTCATGTCTCAAAAGCAGTATGACCTGGTAAACTTTTACACTTTGCCAAGTTCAGCTGCCAGCTTGAGATATGGCTTTGGCCTCCTTTGTACCACAGTTTCTGTGAGGTGACCCTGAGGGAGTATTTCCTAGAAGGTTTTGCCTCGGTGATGCTTGTCTCCTCGTAATCATGACGATTTCTTAGCACCAGCTGACCAGCATCAATTGTCCAAGTAAGCAAAGGTTTATCTTCAGTGGTGCTGTTCCCTTGTTGGAGTCTTGAGCTCCAGCTGACAGGACATGACAGATCCTTAATACAAAATGGCACACAAAATGGCCCTCATAAAAGCTTTGCTTCCCTCTGAAATTTCACAAGCCACACCTCTGTCATCTGTATTTCTCTCAACACTGTTATCTTTCAAATGCCCAAAGAACAGCCCAATAAGTACTGAACAATCTATAGTTTTTCTAGCCCAAAATTTTCTTCATAATTTTTCCATGGTAACACGTGCAGGCTATTATCCCATGAACCTGGTGCCAGTTTCTGAAGAGTCGCTTTTCTCCTGCTGTGCTAAAACACCGTGACCAAAAAAGCAGCTTATGGGGCAGGGAAGGATTTGTTTCATTTTGCACTTCCAAGTAACAGTTCATCACTGAGGGAAATCGGGGCCAGAACTCAGGCAGGAACTGAAGCAGAGAACATGGAGGAACGCTGCTTGCTGGCTTTTCCTCATGACTTGCTCAGCCTGCTTCTTACACACTCAGGAGCACCTGCTCAGAAATAGGCACCTCGCAGTGGATGAGCCCTTTCACATCAATCATTAATCAAGAAAATGCCGAATAGTCTTGTCTGTAAGCGGATTGATAGAAGCACGTTCTCAGTTCAGCTTCTTCTCCTAGATAACTCTAGCTTGTGCCAAATTAACAACAACAAGACCATCCAGGACAGTGTTTATTTAAAAATTGCCAAAATGAACTTACTTCCAGAAACTTGGGTATAGTTGAAGAGTGAGGATTCAGATCTAATAAAAAGGTGTAATTATGGACTTGTGTGATCACAGATGACTTAAAGAACTTGTTTGTAGTTTATCACTAGTGTATATTATTGTTTACAAATAAATTTCTCAGTAGTTTTATTTTAATAACAGGGTGTGTTGAGCTTATGCTTTCCGGAATGGATAATTGTTAGAAGTAAGCTGCTTTTTCCTTCCTTTTATCACCCATTCTTTTTATTTCTTGGTTTGTTTTCTGTAAGATTCCAGGCCTTTGGAGATTTGTTTGATGAAGCCATTAAGTTGGGGTTGACGGCTATTCAAACACAGAACCCTGGTTTCTATTATCAGCAGGCAGCGTACTATGCCCAGGAGCGGAAACAGCACGCAAGAGCCCTTTGTAGCCATGATGTAAGTCCCAGACACTGATTAACCTTCCTTTAAGAGAAGCTAGGGCTCATGTAGAAGCCAGGGCTCATGGTATTGACTTTTTCCCTTTGTCTTTTGAATTATGACTTTGAAGTTTTAACCCAAGTATTTCATGAGAAGAGAATTTATCTTTATGTTTTACATGTGTTAAGATTTTAAGCTTTGGCTAATTGTAATTTGAATATAGTATTTTAATAGATGATTAAACCTAGGTTTTCTAAAGAATATATGAAATGGGGCATTAATAAATAAGATTTATTTATTAATAAATCTTATTAATAAATACGATAGAATATAAAGTAATTCTTTAGAATTAGAATAGAATAGAATAGAATATAAAGTAATTCTTTACTTTATATTCTATAGAATATTATAGAATATAAAGTAATTCTGCTAAAAAGGTCAATTGAGGAATAGAATATAAAGTAATAGGATATAAAGTAATATAGAATAGAATAAAAAGTAATAGAATATTACTTTATAGAATAGAATATAAAGTAGATAGAATATAAAGTAATTATATTCAATAGATTATAAAGTAATTTTTCTGCTAAAAAGTAAATTGAGGAAACTTAAACCCAAGCATGATTTCTTGACACAAAATTTCATTTTCAGGTATTAGATGATAGATCCTCAAAGGTAAGGACCAAGGGTAGTTAGGAAGTTCTTGTAGGCTTATCGATTGTGCTGTAAAACAGGAATTCTTTTTTTTTAAGATTTATTTATTTTTATGTGCCTTGGTGTTTTGCCTGCATGCCTATCTTTCCGAGGGTGCCAGATCCCTGGAACTGGAACAGACAATTGTGAGCTGCCTTGTGGGCGCTGAAGATTGAACCTGGGTCATCTAGAAGAGCAACTAGTGTTCTTAACAGCTGAACCATCTCTCCAGCCTTGTAAAAATCTAAATATTATAGAAGTTTATTAAAACATGGAACAGCAGGGAAACACGAGAAAGCAAATGTTTAGAGGATAGTTAGTGTTCAAATGAGAGGTACAAAGTATTTAAGTGGAAAAAGTAGGTTGAAAATTATGCTAATTGGTTACAACTAAAATTTTGCATGACAGCATGTGAGAATAATGCATATATCCTTAACAAGTGGCAGTAGATTTATTAGTAATTGGAATTTTATCTTTTTCCTTTGGGTGTTTTTATAATTTTTCAATAATGTAGTTATGTTACATCTTAGTTTTAAACACAAAAGGAAGAAAAAGTAGTATAAATATGTTCTTTGTAGTGCCAAAAAATACCTTCTTCTACCAATACCAGAACTAAAGTAGAAGTAATAATGAAGAGAAGTAGCTCCTTTTTTAGGACTCCATGTAATGTTTTTATCCACACAGACATTTTTATATATGAAATATATATTAACCATCATTTGTAAAACTTTCACTGCTTTATTATAGCAAGGTGAAAAAAATATGTGAAAAAGTTACTGTAAAGTCAGAATCAGAGATAGCAGTTTTTATAATCTTTCCTTCCTCCCCTCACCTCCATTCCTTTTGTTTGTTTGTTTGGGTTTTTAGACAGGGTTTCTCTGTGTGTCCCTGGCTGTCCTGGAATTCTCTTTGTAGACCAGGCTAGCCTTGAACTCACAGAAATCCACCTGCCTATATCTGTGTGAGCCAATGAGCTGGATGGTGGTGGGGCACGCCTTTAATTCCAGCACTTGGGAGGCAGAGGCAGGTGGATGTCTGTGAATTTAAGGATAGCCTGGTCTACAAAGAGAATTCAAGGACAGCCAGGGCTACACAGAGAATCCCTGAATCAAAAAACAAAAACCAAAAGAGGGTGTGCCACCACCACCTACTTCCGTTTTTGTAAGACCCTACATGTTAGTAAAGGATGGTACAATATTTATAATGGTGTCCTTTAAACAAGTACTTGATGTTTATCTTTACAGATATTTCTTTATTTAACCACAGACTGGCCAAGAGTTGATTGGAGTGGATAACATAAACTCTTCTTAAATTTGTTCTTTCAATTTCAGGCTTCTGTGATGTACCCCAGTCCTGATCCCTTAGAAACACAAACAGGTGTTCTTGACTTTTATGGACAGAGGCCCTGGAGACAAGGAATACTAAGTAAATAATTTTCCTTCCTTTTTCGCTTATTCCAAGAACACAGCTCTGGCTGTCATGCTGTCTAATGCCTCATGGAGCCATTGATATCATGCATACGCTTTCCAAACTCTTTAAAAAGTGTGCGTTCCCAGTCTGTCTGTTTAGGATTTGTGCTTTTAGTTTTTAGAATAGTTCTCTTCATTACATATTAGAGTTACGATTAAAGGTGTTGTTGTGATGAAAACATTTGCGTATGTAAGGATTTTAGCTCTGATGACTCTTTTAACATCTTAAAGTGGCGTTACCGTGCATAATTGATTTGAGCAGTGGCACCGTGAGTGCTACCGCATGACATACTTCAGTGTCCCACGGAGCTGATGTGAGGGGATAGCGCTCGGAAGCTGGGAAAAGAACACCGGGCTTAGGAGTGTTCTGTGCAGAACAGAGGCTGCAGAGAACTCTCCATGTCAATAAAGCTGTCTCAGAATGATAAGATTCTAGAATGCTCACAAGCCTTAAATGTGCACTGGATTCAAGCGAAGGCTCCAGGGAGTGTGTGTGGAGAGTTCTGTTAAATGAGCTAAGATGGGTTGCTTTCTGTCTTACATAGGCTTTGATCTTTCCGACCCTGAAAAAGAGAAAGCAGGGATTCTTGCCATCCAGCTGAAAGAGAGAAACGTGGTCCACTCCGTGAGTCACTTTCTCCAGTATAAACTATTTGGACACTATTGTGGTAAAACGGGACATTGTTTTCATCGCAGTGCCCTGCACCTTCTCTCTCCCAACAGGAAATGATCATTACCCTTCTGAGCAATGCTGTTGCACAATTCAAGAAGTACAAGTGTCCCCGGATGAAAAGCCACCTCAGTATGTACTTCAGCACCCCGTGCTCCTGGGCTGCTTGGGGTACTGTCAGATCGCTTAAACCTTCTTTTCCTTTGCAGTGGTTCAAATGGGAGAGGAGTATTATTATGCAAAGGACTACACCAAAGCTTTGAAGTGAGTCTATTTTCCCAAGTATTCTGATCGTCTTACAATGAAATTGGAATAGAAATTGGAATAGAAGTTTATATTGAAGGATTCACTGTTACTGTGTCTCTTAATTAAATTCCAGTTATGTGATATTTTCTCAAGTGTCCTCTGCTGGCAATAATCCTTCCTTAAGGTTTTTAGGTAACCTCAGGTTTAACTAAATGTGAACAGTATCTGTTAAACCATCCCAGTAGAAGTTTTTTGTGTTTATATGAAGTGAAAAGCATGTGTAGTTTCTCCAGGGATCTTCCAGCCTTCTGGAGAAGGTGTTTCAGTGTCTCTTCTCACTCTCCCAGGCTGCTGGACTATGTGATGTGTGATTACCGGAGCGAGGGGTGGTGGACTCTCCTCACATCTATATTGACAACAGCTCTGAAGTGTTCCTACCTTATGGCCCAGTTAAAAGATTATATTACTTATTCTCTAGAACTCCTTGGAAGAGGTAACTTGATGTTTTTCTGTAAAAGCCCAGCTTACACACTTGTTTGCGTCATTAATATTTTTTAATTGGAATATTTCATTGTCAAATATTTAGAAGTGCTTTTATGCTGGGTGTGGTGGAGCACACCTTTAATTCCAGCGCTCGGGAGGGGGAGGAGGCAGGTGGATCTCTGTAAGGTCAAGGCCAGCCTGGTCTCCATAGTGTGTTGTACAGGGCTGTGTATAGACCCTGTTTCAAAAACACACAGAAATGTATTTTTTCAATAAAGATTTTTTTAATTAACTTTATTTTATGTGCATTAGTGTGAAGGTGTCAGATCCCTTGGAATTGGCATTACAAACAGTTGTGAGCTGCCATGTGGGTGCTGGGAAATGAACCCAGGTCCTTTGGAAGAGCAGGCAGTGCTCTTAACCATTGAGCTATCTCCCCAGCCCCCAGAAAATTACTTTTATCGAATAAAATTCACTATGCTTAGTCATCTTAGAAGCAGTTACTGTAAAATATCTTAAGGGGCTGAGACGATACCTCATTTGGTAAAGTGCTTGCTGGAGTTCAGCCCTGGTCCCCTGTCTATGGCAGGCCCAGTGGTGGAGTGTCGGCACAGGAAGATCCCCCAAGCTCCTGACTAGTCAGTTTGTCACAGCTGCTGATCTCCCAGCAATGAGCAACACTGTGTCAAAGGAGGTGCACGTGTAAAGAATCTGTTTTAGGTGGGGCTGGAGAGGAGGCCCAGGTCCCAGTACCCTTGGGAAGTTCATAGTTGCCTGTAACCCTGCAGTAGGATGATGGGTTGACCTGCCTGTCTCACAGCTCTGTTTTCTCTTCCTATCTCAGCTTCAACTCTGAAGGATGACCAGAAATCTCGGATAGAAAAGAACCTCATGAACGTTCTGATGGTGGGTTTTAATTCTTTGTGAAAGTACCCAGATCTGCATCGCTGTGTGTTTTCCCATTAGTTGAACAGATCTTGAACTCTCATTGTAGAATGAGAGCCCCGACCCTGAACCTGACTGTGATGTCTTAGCAGTGAAGACTGCTCAGAAGCTGTGGGCGGACCGGGTCTCTCTGGCCGGCAGCAACGTTTTCACTATAGGACTACAGGACTTCGTGCCATTCGGTGTGTAGCCAACAGCCACATTCCGAGAAACCCAGTGTCTGACCTGATACATAATAAATATGCAAGTAGTCAGAACCTAGCCAGCTCACGGATAATCACGAGCCTTCTTACTGTTCTCTTCAGCGTCACAACGATAAGCTAGCCAATGTTTTAAGTTCAACAAGTACTTATTGAACAAATATGTGCACGGTGAGGGCCTCAGTGTCACTCAGTGTTACTTTAAAACACCACAAGAAAGAACATTCTCTGGTTTTGTCCTTTCTTTCTTAAAACCATGCTTTATTTTAGAACTGTAGTTTATAAACTATATAACAATATAGTTTAAATCAGTGGTTCTCAACCTTACTAATGTTATGACCCTTTGGTCCAGTTCCTCAGGTTGTGGTGGCCCCCACATAAAATTATTTCATTGCTACTCCATAGCTGTAATTTTGTTACTGTTAGGAATCATAAAGTAAATAGCTGATATGCAGGCTATCTGATGTGGACCCCACAGGCTAAGAACTGCTGGTTTACATATTAAATAACACTACAAGAGAATGATTTGATGCTGTGTACATTTGTTATGGTGATCCACTTAGAGAAAGTGAATTAAAAATAATTGTTCTGTGGGGAAGGTTTTTTTTCTGAAATATTCCCCTATTCAAATACTTATACTTATTTACTAAAATATATTTTGCTTGTTCTATAATTCAAGTCTTATATGAAGTGTCCTTGAGAAAATAGC
Organism: Meriones unguiculatus; assembly: GCF_030254825.1. NCBI lineage: Eukaryota > Metazoa > Chordata > Mammalia > Rodentia > Muridae > Meriones > Meriones unguiculatus. The sequence goes on along the minus strand of NC_083352.1, from coordinate 38,665,324 downwards.
TTTTTAAAAGTTTTATGCTTTAATGTCTAGGCAAGTGTTTTGAAATAAACTAATTCAAAATGGCTCTGTTTTCCTTTAAGTTTTGGCACGAACATTTTATGGACAAGTCTGTTTTTAAAACTAAGAATGTTTTTGAAGCTGGGTAGTGGTGGTGCACACCTTTAATCCCGGCACTCGGGAGGCAGAGGCAGGCAGATCTGAGTTTGAAGCCAGCCTAGTCTACAGAGTGAGCTCCAGGACAGCAGGGACTACACAGAGAAACCCTGTCTCAAAACAACAAACAAACAGCTCCTCTCAAAGTGTTTTTGAAGCTATGTTTGTTTATTTTCACAAAGCGTTCTGTCTGTGTGTGCTGAAGAGCGCCATCTGTGGGGACCCTGTAAGCAAGAAGGCAGTTGGATGGAGATGAGTGTGTGGTGTAGAGATGACTCCAGCACTGTGTGTTTCAGTGCCTGCTGCTGTTTGACTCAGCCCTTCTCCTTTGCTTTCCAGTCCAGTGCAAAGCCAAGTTCCACGCTCCGAGCTTTCATGTGGATGTCCCTGTTCAGTTTGATGTTTATCTGAAAGCCGACTGTCCACACCCCATTAGGTTTTCCAAGCTCTGTGTCAGCTTTAACAATCAGGTAGTGTATCACTAATGGGTTTCCTCTGTGTGCATATGTCACTGTAGCGCTCAGTGAGCTGTATAAGGTGACTTTAGTAAACCTTGGATCTTACTGGGTTATAGTTATTCAGTGTTTTTGGCCAGGCTTATTTAAAAATAATTGTACTTGTATTTCCAAATGTCTCACAATTCAAATATGCTTTTTTCTACTCTTAATTTTTATTTTCATTTCAGGCTCAAGTAAGCCAAGAATATAATATTATTCTTAATTTTTATGATGTGTAGCTTGAATTTCAAATAAGATATACTCATGTGAACCCAGTTTAATTTTTATAATCATTTGCTTTGTTTGTTTTGCCACTGTGAGTTTCTGTTTTAGGAGTGCTATATGTTTGGTTTTGAAATACTGGAACGGAGTAGATGGACTTGACATGCACAGTGAGGGTGTGCCCTTGCAGTCCTGCCCTGCCAGAGGCCCTCCCTGCTAACTCCTTACAGTCTAGTGTTTTCTGTGCACACATGAGTAACAGTTTCATACTGTATGCATATGAGCATTTTAACCTGGGATATAGTAAAGCCAGGTGCTGGAGTTACAGGAGGCAGGACAAACGAGAGGGAGTCCTGAGAAGAGGTCATGAGGTATGAAAAGATGGGAATGGCTGAGGGAGGCCAACCTCCCCTGACTGGAGAGTCCTGTAGCCCTCATTGTCTCTCACAGGGCTCCCCAGGCCCTTCCCAGTACAAGGGGCAGCTGCTGTGTGGCTGGCCACCTGTGTGAACAGTTTGGCCAATTGCTTGCTTCTTTTTAGTATCTACGGACAGATAGTTTGTTGTTGTTTTCCTTTCATCATTGTGAAGCACTCTGTGTGAAATTAGAGGGTCAGTACAGGACTCTTACATTGCTTTTCCGTAAATTGCCTCCAAGTCCATTTAAATAAGAAGCATAAGCTTTTTGCATAATTAAAAATGAATGTTATTGTAGAATAAAATATCAGCTTTAAATTTTTCTTGGATTCTGATTATATCTAATTTGAAATTCAAGCTGCAGACCACAAGGAAACAAGGAGAATGTGTGTTTCATAGCATCAGCCAGAACTGAGAATTAGGGAGGATATATAACTTTAACCTCATAAGGATGTTCTGTGAAGGGAATTTGTGTGATGGGAAGTGGCTCTTGGAAGCTATTACGCCTGTTAACAGATGAGAATGGTGATTCTGGCAACACACGTACGCTCATACACAAGCACACAGAGGCACACACACACACAGGCATGTATGAATGCACACATACACTCAGGCACACATAAATAATAAAAAATAACAAGTTTCCTTTTAAAAGAGCAAAGAGGGGGATAGATGTAATCTCCAGTGTAACAAAGAACACATTTTGTTTCTCCTTCCAAATTGGTATTTCAGTACTTCCAGAAACCAAAACGTTTCATTTTCCTTGTGTCAGTAGTGAGTAGGTAAATACTTGAATTCTGCATCAACGTAATTCTTATATAAAAGACACTTTGTTATGCATCCGTGGTATTTGGGCTAGACCAGTGATTCTCAACCTTCCTAATGCTGGGACCTAGCCATAAAATTATTGTCGTTGCTACTTCATAACTTTAATTTTGCTACTGTTATGAATCGTAATATAAATATCTGATATGCAGGATATCTGGTATGTGATCACTGTGGAGGGCTGTTAATTCCCAAAGAGATCACAGCCTCAGGTTGGGAATATCTGGGCTAGAACTAAATGTGCTTCAGATCACTTGGTGTTCAATGTTAGCAAACAATCTGCTATCTGATGCTTGCCAGTGATAACGCTGCTCACCTCTCTTTCAGGTTTACAACCAGTTCTGTGTTTTAGAAGAAGCAACCAAGGCAAATGAAGTCTTAGAAAATCTGACTCAAGGGAAGATGTGCTTAGTTCCTGGCAAAACGAGAAAATTGTTATTTAAATTTGTTGCAAAAACTGAAGATGTGGGAAAGAAAATCGAGGTTAGTTATAAAATTTGCTTTAAAATAATTTCAATGACAAAAGCAGTGTATGTTTATGTTAAAATTCTAAATGATGCATTCATAGTAGTAGAATAGGTTTCCTTCCATATGCTCTTTGTCAACATATTTGTTCTTTAAAATTATTAAAGAATTGTGCCCCACGGATGTGGTTCAGTGGTAGGACGAATGCTTCCTATCATGTTAAAGGTCCTGGATTCAGTCCTGGAAGACAGTAGGAATATACTGTGCATCATACTCCATTTCTGGCTATTGTTCACTCACTAGTGTAATTAGACACTATTTGCTCTTAGTGCATTAAGACCATCTCATTTCTTAATGAGTAAATTTTTTCAGTTGGGGAGTTTTCAACAATTTCTGTTACATAATACAGCAAATTTATATAACAGGATCTAATTTAGACTTTATCTTTTTCAAACATTGCTGTTTGCACATATTAAAAGAGAATGAGGATAAATAGATGTTTTAACAGGTTGCTGTAGTACAGACAGTTGAAAAGCCCTGGGGAGCTGTATGGTAAAAGGAGGTTTATGCTGTGTGCTCTCTGGACCCAGCTGCAGATCTTCAGCCCCAGCCCTGTGGCGTTTGTGGTCCTAGGCACTCTAACCTGTGTGTCTCAGAGCATTCGTCTGTAAGATGGGGATGGTGACAGTGGATCCTGGAGGCTTGTGGGGCTGTCGTTCGTGCCACTGCTGCCTTGTACGCAGTCGCTGAGTGCTTGTTTTCCACGACTTGTAAAAGAGTGGCTAGCTGTGTTCAACCTCGGGACCATTGTGAAAATGCGTGTCTGTAAGGCTGTACTACCCACATTTGCATAGCAACCTCTGGAAAGCAACTGAATTTCTTACTGACTAATATCCAACACGTTCAGTTTCTTCTACTTTAAAGTCCGTCATGATTTGACCAAATTCACCTAGATGTTTACTGCTTCAGTTGGCAGCATGAACCTGGGACAGCAGAGCCTAAAAATGAGGCAAACTAAAGTCTCAGGCAATAGCCAACTTTATTCACAGCATCAGACAATTTAAATGAGTAAAGTTCTCATGCGTTCATGCTGTGCATATTTGCAAGGGCAAGCTGCACGTGGCAAAACCACGCTTTTCCCTAGAGGCATATAAACAAGTAACTGTAGGCGGTTCTAGTGAGTAACCTGAAGCACACGCACTCCTATCTGCTGCACCAAAAGCGGCCTGACAGCATATTCCAAGAACAGCTCCGTGGTTTTGAATAAACTGGGCTCATAGGACTCTTGTTTGCTTAGTTTTCCACAAGCAGCCAGAATTCCCCTAGCATGGCTCCTTTCTTGGACTGTGCTCCAACACCTAGAGCTGTGTTTTAGTTTTTACTTGGTATGTGAGGGCACCTATGATGATAATTAATAATCCTGTGCCGGGTCCTTTTGTTAATGGAGTTATTTGAAAGTGATATTCAGTTAACACAACATTTTATTACTAATACTATTAGTACTTTCAGCAGAAACATTTGTGGGATTAGACACTGGTTTGTAAATTTATCAGTGGTACTTCCTCTTTCCTTCAGTGAACATCTGTGAACATCTGTTCTGTCCAGTGCTGGGCGGTGCCAGCATCCTACCCGTACATCCAGGCTCTTATTCAGAAGGTCAGGGTCGTCAGTGCCTGGCCAGGGAGAGAGTCCAATGGCAGGTGTTCCGTCTTTCTTCCTCCTGCATGTGACTAGGCGAAAGTTAGGTGTGATCGACCTCACTGTGATGTTGACAGGGGACGATGAGAAGTGAGAACGTGATGGCATTTCTGGTCACCTCTCTTTTTCAGATCACCTCTGTGGATCTGGTTCTGGGCAGCGAGTCGGGCAGGTGCGTGGTTTTAAGCTGGCAGGGGGGAGGAGGGGATGCTGCCTCCTCCCAGGAAGCCCTGCAGGCCTCAAGGTCTTTCAGAAGGCGGCCGAAGCTCCCTGACAACGAGGTCCACTGGGACAGCATCACGATCCAGGCCAGCACAATGTAAGTGCATTTTGTGAACAAGTTGAATATCATCTCCCTTACTCTAGCCACTCCACTCAACTGCATTATTTCTTTAAGTTGCTTACTGAGCTGTTTCTTTTCAAAGGATCATTTCCCGAGTCCCAAACATTTCTGTGCACCTGCGACATGAGCCTCCTGCCCTAATGAATGAGATGTATTGTTTGGCCGTGACTGTTCAGTCTCATGAAAAGTCCCAAATCAGGGATGTGAAGCTCACTGCTGGCCTAAAGCCAGGTAAACATTCGTTTTATAGGTGTGATCAGTGTATTATGTTGGTGCAGAAGTCTCTGTGGTTTTTTGTATTGTTGAGATTTGCTTTTTGGTAGTAGAAAACAATAAACGTGGTTACATTAGACATGGTTTTAAGATGATTTTGTGATGTCTTTTGACAATTACTTATTAGTTTATTTTATATTTATACTATGAAAATTGTGTTACAGAAAAAGCAAATTTGAATTATTTTTTTAAAACTTTTTAGTTGCATAGATTTTTACTTATTCAGGGGTGGGTTACTATAGCATGCCTGTGGAAGTCAGAGGACTACTGGTGGAAGCTGATTCTCTCCTTAGACCAAACTCAGGATTAAACCCAGGTCACAGCCTTGGCAGCCAGTGCTTCTAAGTGCCGACCCACTGAGCAGTTTTCTCTAACAAGTTAAAAATGGGTAAAAAAGCGTTGGAGACAGCTCATAGCATCAGCAGCACATTTGGCCTGCTAACGGATACAGTGTGGTAGTGGTTCATTGGAAAGAAAACAAGAGTCTTGCAGACTCTTGGAGCTCAGTGACCAGCCCTCGTTCACCATTTGAGAGCAGCCACTAAAGCTGCTGACCCATGTGAGAAGTTGCCAAAGAACTGTTCCATGGTCATTTGAGGCCAGTGGGAAAGGTGCAGAATGCCATCAGATGCCACCATGAGCTGACTGAAAAGAAAAATTTCAACATTTCAAACTGTCGCTCTCTTACTTGGGACAACAGCAAACTGCTTTTCTGCTCAGGCGGTGAAGTGAGAGCAAACGGATTGAATGAACAACTGGCAATGACCAGGTCATGGCTGGACAGAGAAGCAGCTCCAAAGCACTTTGCAAAGACAGACGTGCACCAACAAAAGCTCACGGTTGCTGTTGGCTGTCCTGGTGATGGCTAAATGCTTCCTGCGTCTCCCACTTTAAGCGTCTCCACAACATGCTGCCGGGAAAACACTTCCACAGCCAGCAGGGTGCAGATGCTTGCTTGCCAGGAGTTTGTTCAGTCCCAAAGCACAGATTTTTACACTATAAGAATAAAACAACTTTCTTATTGGCAAAAATATATTGCTCATAATAGTTCCAACTTTGATTCATAAAGGTGCATGTGTGAGCCCAGTTACAGTGAATTAAAATGCATGGTCTGAAACTTCAGTTCCTTTGCTTCAACATAGTAACAAGGTAAACACCATCATGCCAATGATAGGATATTCATTTAGAAGATGGCATAATACAGTGTTTGTATCTGTTGTCATGGTAATGTCCTAAAGCATCACTGTATCAACCTTCACAGGGCAGGATGCCAACCTGACTCAGAAAACTCACATGACACTTCGCGGAACAGAACTGTGTGATGAGTCCTACCCAGCCTTACTCACTGACATTCCTGTGGGAGACTTACATCCAGGGGAGCAGGTGAGCTTGGTCAGCAGGGACTGGAGTGGGCATTCGTTCATGTGCAAACTAAAGTAGCATAGCATAGCCGAACACTGGGAAAGTGCCTGAGTTAGTGAGAGCATCTCCTATGTGTTTTTTTACACACTTATTAGCCTTGTTTTTGTGCAGGGGTTTTAGAACAAGCAACTCTGTAGTGGACTTCCTTTTGCTAGTGAAATCACTGGTGTCTGTAACTGGCAGTAACTTCTCAGTCAACTTCTGTTTCCAAATCACATAGAAAAAGCTTCTTGAGAAGTTAAAGGAGAGAATAAAAAAGGTGGAGGATCATCTCATGGAGGGTCAGCTCGGTGTTCTCGGTGGCTGGGGGCAGAGCTTTCATTAGTCAAATCAGTTAAACTCTAACAACCTGTAAAAGGTATCTAACCAGAAATCTCTAAATGGGAACATTGTCTTAGAATATCTGGAAGGCTCTGTAATTCAATCACAATACTTACTGTGTTGCAGCTAGAAAAAACAGTGTACGTTCGCTGTGGAACAGTGGGCTCCAGAATGTTCCTTGTCTATGTTTCTTACCTGATCAATACAACTGTTGAAGGAAAAGAAATTATCTGCAAGTGTCACAAGGTATTTTTTAAATGACTGTTTTTCATGTATGAAGTACTTCTACTTTGTGTTATTTGAACATCTTTTTTGTCTTGGCAGTAATATATTATCTTATAGGTTGGTCTCTCAGCCCAACAGAAGCAAAGGCCCAGGAATTGAGGACTATAGTGTGGTTTTTGCAGAGGTTGTGGGCCGTGGGCTGTTGATAAGTTATTGGGAGAGAAAAGGTTGTTGAAAGGGTGATCAATGCTTTCTAGTTAAGAAGAAAGTCAGGAATTTCATGTAGCCTGGTATGGTTCAGAGCCTCTTAGATAGGACTTAGGAGATGGGTGGATAACCCCACACTTTATGTGAACCATTTGTTTCTTGAAATGGAGTCTCACAGAGCCCTGGCTGTCCTGGAACTTGTTATGTAGACCAGACTGGCTCAGACTCACAGAGATCTGCCCACCTCTGCCTCCAGAGGCGTGTACCACCACTACCTGGCTTGCCAACACATCTGAGCATTATGAAACTGAGACCTAGAGTTTAGGTTTGTGTGTGTGACTTTCCTAAGGTGGTCATACAGATGATAAACATCTATCTGATACTAGAGCCTGAACTTCTAACCAATGCAACCTTCCATTTATATTTGTTTATTTTACATATGTGTTGTTGAATATTAATATTTACTATTGATTTATCTTTGAGTTAAACAGTGGTTATTCCTAAACCAGCTGTATACCCAAATCACCACACAGAGACTAGGATTTCTTTAATTAACCTAGAGCACAATGTTGGGCAATCCTAAACCTCCAAGCCTACATAGTTTCCTCCTATTCAGATTTCACCCATTATACTTGCTTTTAGGAATATCTTAGGTCTGGTTCATCTCGCCTCTTGGTTCCAAGTCCTCTCTTCCCAATCTCTGCTCTCCCAGTCCTCCCACTTGCTTCCTTCTCCTCCCTACCGGATCAGGATGTCCCATCCTATTCTCTCTATTGGGCAGTATTGGCTGGTTGTTTAATTGACAATTACTGAGAACAAATATTGGCATGTTTACACAACCTTGAGAAAGGTGATGCTTAGAATAAGCATCATAATGCAGTGTCCGGTTTGAAACCAGATAGTGGGTTAGAGAAATCAGCATTTGCATGAACAAGGGTAAATTGTATACATTCCACAAGAACATTACACCAACACATGTGTTTGCATGCACATACATATGTGCATTCCACAGTGTTCAAAGCTGGGGAACAATAGTGGGAATTGGTTCTCTCCTTCAACTGAGCAATTCTAAATTGCACTCTTGCCTTCTAACTTAAAAAATTTATGTTAAAAGTTTAGATAAGCCGTTGAATGTGTGCCTTATGTTTTCTTGCAGGATGAAACTGTAACAATAGAAACTGTCTTTCCATTTGATGTTGCAGTCAGATTTGTTTCCACAAAGGTATGGTCCATGATGCATGCTGGGATATGTCAGTTAGAGGAATTAAGAGAAAAAAGTGAAGTGGATTGGTGTAATTGCTGATCAACCTTTTCTCTTCCTTGGTGGCAGTTTGAGCACCTGGAAAGAGTCTATGCAGACATCCCCTTTTTGTTGATGACGGATGTTTTAAGTGCCTCACCTTGGGCCCTCACAATTGTGTCCAGTGAGCTACAGCTTGCTCCATCTATGACCTCAATGGACCATCTGGAGTCCCAAGTGGAGAAAGGTAAAAAATACATTGTTCTCACAGATGCGGGGTGTGTGTGTGTGTGTGTGTGTGTGTGTGTTCATAAGTTAGCAGTATAATAGCTAGATTTTTGCAAAATAAGGGAACTTGAGACTTATAGTATTCCCCAAAGTAAGTGCATTTAGAGTTAAGGTAGGATTAGTATTTACAGTATGCATAAATATACTTTATTTTAAAAGATCATATTTGGGTTTTGCTTTGTTGTATTTTGATACAGAGCCTCATGTGCCCAAAGCTAGTCTTGAACTTGATCATTGAGGATGTCCCTGAGCTCCTACCCTCCTGTCTGTACCTCTTGAATGCTGTAATTACAGACATGTGCCACCATGCCCAGCACAAGGAAGTAACATTTTGAGAAATGTACTTGAAAGTAAAATAGGATTTTCATTTTCGAAATTTGAAGGGTTTTTTGTTAATTTGAAATTAATATTTACTGGTTTTTATAACTGGAAATGGGACAAGGTGTTTATTAAATGGACAACAAATTTGCTTGCTAACTCAAGCTGAAGCACGCCAGAGGGCAGATTCAAACCCAGGGTGACACCTTTCCCGTTCAGTGTACTTTCATAAAGTGTTATGGGTAAAAAAAGCTAATGTGTTAATGCAAGCAAAATTATCCTCCAGTAGATGCTGAGGCCAAGCGTAGTGAGCAAAAGCAAAACAAGCACACTGTGTATTGCTTTAGCTGCGGGCACTCACCAGTGCGTGCAGGGTTTGGACACAGCTGGTTTGCTGTGTCATGTTGAGCATTTCCAAGAGCCTGGCTTGGGCTTCCCTCTTTCTTTTCTTGAAGCCTTCAGCCACCACAGAACCTTCGACTGCCCATGTTCCCTAGTCGGGCTAGAAGACTCAGTGTACAGAGGGAGAAACTGCAGAGCACAGCCGTGCTCCTTCGCACCCGGCTCAGCCCACGCCCAGTTTCACTCTCTGTCTGTGCCCTGAGCAGCCTCTCGGTCCCACTATAACCGCCATCCTGGCTCGTTTCCTTCTTGCCAGCTGTTACTTCCCTTGTGTGTGCTGCTGGAATCTGATTCCTCTAAACCCATTCTGATCTTGTCTTTCCTACTTACGCAGCAATCTTGGTCCCGATGAAGCTTGCCAGCATCCTTTACACCAGCTTCTTTCCTTTCCCTTGCTGCCCTCCCACTTAAACTGAGGCCGATGTGCTGTATTATCAGACATGGCTTGGACTTGAACGGATTATCACTTTCGTCCAAAACCCTCTCACATCTCTTTCCACGTGTTTCACCTTTGCTTGCTCCTTATGTATGACTCACAAGTAGAGTTTCTGACCCTCCCACAAAGGTTTCATACTCCATCTGCGCACCCATGGTGCGTTGTCCATACTTCTGTTGTAATAACCCATGGTACTGCATTATCCATCTCTACCTATGTATGGCTCCCTGAGGAGACTGTTTCTGGAGAGTCAGAGCCATGTTTTTCATCTTTATATGGCTGACATGATTTAATGAGCATATATTACGTTGAGGAATGATTTCTGGTGTGATCCTTTGGTACTTCAGTGTCTTATTGCTGGTGTAACAGTGACCATGAAGTTGACCTTGTCTTAAAGTTCTGGAGGTTAGAAATTCTAGAAACAATGTCTTGTGGGTAGTTCCTTCTCAGGGTCTAGGGGAGACTCAGGTTTGTGGGCTCTCCCATCTTGTAGGGGCCACTCGTATTTTGCCTCATGACTTCTGTATTCATAACCAACAGTGCAGCGCTTCTGGGTCACAAATGCACCACACTGATATTTGTTCATAGGCATCATGGTCATTTTGCCTAACTTAGAATTTATGGAGAACCTTGGTAGACTGCGTTATGACTAGCCCAGGATTTTTTTTTTTTTTAAGCCATCTCCAAAGGCTGGAACTGATGCATTTCTAAAAATGTGTTAGGCTGCAATGTTGTCTACTACTTTTTATGTTTACTTAAAGCAACTTAAGAATTGACCAGCCCCTTTCTCTCTGGGGATTGTCTACAATCAGATAACCATTGTCTAGTACATCCATCTTCTTTGGGCAACCATAAAAATACTAATGCCGTGTTTAGGAATGTTGTTACTTTGTAGTTGCCCACTGATTGCTAAAATTCTGTTAGCTAGAACCTGTCACCACTTGTATTTAAAGACTGTCATTGTGGCTGTGAAGTGCTGAGATGTAGAGATTTAATTTAGATAGATGTTTATCATTAAGGAATTTGCTATAAAACTGCCAAGTGGATCTCTTCCTGTACAAAGAGATGTGTACAGCAGGGGAAGAGTTGAGCGAGGGAGATTGCTTTCTGTTAGAGTGAGCTCGGTAAAAAAAGAGTAACGGTGTGAATACTGTCAGTAACAGCTTTCCTTCTTTCTTTCCTTCCTTCTTTCTTTCCTTCTTTCTTTCTTTCCTTCTTTCTTTCTTTCCTTCTTTCTTTCCTTCCTTCTTTCTTTCCTTCTTTCTTTCTTTCCTTCTTTCTTTCTTTCTTTCTTTCTTTCTTTCTCTTTCTCTCCTTCATTTCTCATTTCTCTCTCTCTCTCTTTCTGCCATGAAATAATTTGGAAAGAGGAAACTAAATTACCATATGGGATCTCTGTTTCTTCAAGTTCCACATTCATTACTTTGTGGCAGAAACATAGATGACCATTGGTGGTGGTGGTGACGGTGTGTGCATGCGAAAGTATGTGGGTGCGTACATTCATGTGCACACACAAAAACCGGAAGAGGATGTCAGATATCTGCTACATTTCTACCTTATTCTCTTGAGACAAGGCTCCCTGAACCTGGACCCAGCCTGGCAGCCACAAAGCCCCAGTGGCACCTCTTTTCCCCGTCCCCTCAGCACTGGGATTACAGGTGCATGTGCGACCACACCCAGCTTTTTAGAGGCGTTGGAGATCTGACCTCTTACCCAGCTCTCTTTCCAGCTGCCCCTAGTGGTGTTTTGTTTTGTTTTTTTAATTTATTTATTATATATACAATGTTCTGTCTACATGTACATCTGCAGGGCAGAAGAGGGCACCAGATCTTATTATAAATGGTTGTGAGCCACCGTGAGGTTGTGGGGATTGAACTCAGGACCTCTGGAGGAGCAGACAGTGCTCTTAACCTCTGAGCCGTCTCTCCAGGCCTCCCCCTCCCTTTTTTTTACTGCAACTGCAACAAATACTGATAGATTAGCCCAAATACTGGACTTTCATGACCTAGAAAAAGTAACATAGTATTTCTGAGCGTTGGTTTCTAAGTTTGTAAAAGAGTTAACTTGTAAGGTATGCTTTACTGTCCACCTGAGGGGATGCTGCCGTGGATGAACATACAGTGTGGGCTGTAAGGATTCTTTCCTGTAGTTGTCTTACAGACGGGAGAGAGCGCTAGTGAATGCTTCTGTCTCTGCTACCCGTCTGCTGGGAAGGTGGAAGGTGGAGTGGCCACAGGACATTACATCATCTCCTGGAAGAGGTAAAAAAAAAAAATCACATCGGCCCTCGGGCTCCTCCAGTGTCTTTGTTACTGTTTGTCGCTCCCATTCCTCATGCTGAAGTGCAGGGTGGAGGGTCCAGCAGTTTGTGTGACCACCGTGCTAAATTACAACGACGAGGAAGATACATCAAGCTCTGACACAGTTGCTGGCTAAAATGCCAGTAAAATTTTAGTCAAACCAAATCTGAAGGTAGGGCTGTGAAAAGCATCAAGTAGAATGCCCTCAGGTGATCAGTAGGATTGTCTACATGAAAACCCAAGAGGAGTTTCCGGGAAGATGGCTCAGCAGCTGAAAGCGCTTGCTGCCAAGCCTGACGGCCTGAGCTTGTTCTCTAGACTCCACATGGTGGAAAGGGAGAAGCCACTCCCACAAGGTGTCCTCTGACCTCCACACTCACAGTGTAGCACACACATGTCCAAATATAGGTATGCCCACGTCCACACTTAAACATATGCCGATGGAGTTTTTAAGAAGATGACCCAAGGGGTTAGGGATTAGAGATTGGGGGCTGGAGGTTACTGGGTATAATGTTGCTGTACAAAGCTCAGTCGTGTTTCTATTGGTCAGAAACAAGCCTCTCAGTGGCATATCTTAGAAAGGTGTTGTCTGGGGCTGGAGGGAGGGCTCAGCAGTTAAGAAGACCCAGGGCTGGTTTCCAGCGCCACATGTTGGCTCAGAATCATTACGAACAAGAAGATCCATCACCCTCTTCTGACCTTCACAAGCACCAAACTCACATGGGATGCACATACATCCATTCAGGCAGAATACTTACACACATAAAATATATAAGTCTATAAACTAAGTTTTTTCAATTCATTGAAAGAAATCATAAAGAATGAAAAGATAAAGTGTAAAATGGGTAACTGATAAGGGTTAGAGCTCACCTCTGGGTATCCTAGGACATGGACAGCTCACCTGTGAAAAAGTGGGAAGGGCTTCGAGCTGAGGAAGCCAGATGGCCAGTGAGCATAGTGAGAGAATCACTCACGGTTCCCACTCCCCGAGCTTTCAGTGAAGGGCTAACATGGCCAAGTGTGGAAGATGTGGAGGATGAGCACTTTTGTTCCAAAGACTGCTAGGCAGTGACAGGTAGAGTTGAAGGTGTCTGTGACTCTGCCGACCTAGGAACGAGACCAAACAGGTAGACACGGGGTCTACAGAGAAGAACAGGCAGAGAAGCATTACCATAAGACAAACTGAAAACAGAACAGAAACAGAGAAGCCCATCAAAGAAAGCAGGCAGATTGTGACACAGCATTTCATTCAATGAAATGCTGTTTACTAATGAAAGTGACTATCTCAGTATGTCAGTATCTCAATGTGAAGTGAAGAAAGCAAGCTATAGATGCAAATACTGACAAACTGCATTTATTTAAAATATCAAAAAAACATAAAACATGCTATATTGCTCAGTAGTTTCAATCTAATTGGGAAAAGTATAAAGAAACACATGGAGGAGGGGCTGGAGAGATGGAGATGGCTCAGCGGTTAAGAGCAATGACTGCTCTTCCAGAGGTCATGAGTTCAATTCCCAGCAACTACAGGGTGGCTCACAATCATCTATAATGAGATCTGGTGCCCTCTTCTGGTCTGCAGGTGTACTTGCAGGCAGAACACTGTATACATAATAAATAAATAAATGTTAAAAGAAAAAAGAAAAGAAATACATGGGAATGATAGATACCAAATTCAGGATAGTGGTTTGGAAAGCCTGGCAGGAGCATACAAACAAGTGACATTGGAAAATTCGCTTGCATTAGTGTATTCTTAGATAGGGAGGCCCACATGGGATATTTGTGTGTTATTCTCCTGGTATGGTTTAATTGAGAAAAGGATCCTAACAGGAGTAATTACAAGGGAATATTTTGTGATATTTATATATTTATTTTGTTAGGGGAGGGTATATTTCAAATGCTATTTCAAGCATGGCTGGAAGAGGACAACTTGAAGGAGTCAGTTCTCTGCTACCGTGTAGGCCATGGGGCTGAATTCAGACCATCAGGTTTGGCCAAAGTGACTTTACCTGCTGACTTTTCTTGTTGGCCCGTAAGGAAGTGTTTGATACAATCATTTAAAATATTTACAAGTTTTAAAAGTTTACAAATTTCCAGAATTAACTGAAGTAGAAAAGTTTTAAACATAAAATCAATTACTGTGAAGAAAATATTAAAAGTTCCCTTAAGCTTAAAAAACAAAACAAAACAAAAGAAGGTATAATTTCATGGCCTCGTTATTCTCATGTCAGAAATCAAATACGAAAGAGAAAGGTCTCCAATTGTTTCTGGTCTTGTTTCCAGTGCTGGGATGGACCCATGGCCTTGCACACGCTAAGCATGTGTTCCGCCCCTGGAGTCCATCCCCAGCCCTTCCTTGAAGACTGTGGGTCTGACAAGGCGGGGCTTGTAAGCCATGGGTTAGCAGTTCTCAAATCCGGTGATTTCCAGACACTTGAAAAGTCACCAAAAACAGTGATGGGTTTTATGAGTTATACATATCAATATCTTCCATGTTGGAACTTAAAGGTGAAATTCTTTAAAGTGAGAATGGAAAAATAGGTCTCTTTACTAAGATTAAAAACCTAAAGAAAATAAAATAAAAACCCAACTTGCCATTTCACGCCACCACATGTTGATGCCTAATTTATATGCTGTGGGCGTTAGGCATTAACTGAAAGGCTGCTGTGATCCTATAAGGTGATTTCTTGCTGGTGATCACCTAGTGCCTGCCTTGTGCTGGCTTTGCTCTCTAGTAGGTCTCCTGAGCAGGGGTTTGTATAAGAGATCTCCCTGGGAGCAGTGCCAACCCCCACTGCAGATCCACCAGACTCTAACACAAAGGAAACCTTGAACAGTCTTGTTTTATTACCTCATCTCAGTAGATCTTAGAGTACCGCACTTTCTATTGATAGTAAAATGTCTTAATTCTTCATTTTTGCTGTGTGCTTGTAATGGGTCCAACTATGCCCTCTGAATGCAGTCTGGGCCTACCTCAGCAGCATCCCGTGAGAGAAGAGGGATTTGATCACTGTAAATCTGCAGTACTTTTGCTTTGAGAAAATCCTGCTTCCTAGACACAGTGGTGTGCCTCAGTGTTGGCAGTCAGACACTGCTCCTGCCTTAGCTCCCAGTGGTTTTCACACAGCAGCCCTGGATTATAACATCTGCTCATGGAATGTTCAAAACAACAGTGGGATTCAAAAAGCTCCTTCTGGACAAAACTCTGTTGATGGAGTTTTTGAAGATGGATATTGTTTTAAAGCTGGTAAAACATATTCCTGTATTTGGTTGAATAACGTTTTTTAAGTGTGAGTTTCAAAGCTGAATTTTGTGCTGTAGGACCTCAGGCATGGAGAACATCCCTGTCATCAGGACCGTCATCACGCTGCCTCACGTGATTGTTGAAAGCATCCCTCTCCATGTGAACGCAGGTAGGATTCAGATGTTACTTGATACAGGGCTTCTAAGAGTTTAGTTTCTAAATAGTGTATTATGCAAAATGGCTAACGTTTTTATTATTATTATTTATTACAACTTATTCACTTGAAATCCTGACTGTAGTCCTCTTCCTCATATCCTCCCAATCACATCCTCCCTCTTACCCCTCTTATGCCACTCCCCTAGCCCGCTGATAGAGGAGGTCCTCCTCCCCTACTATCTGACCCTAGCCTATCAGGTCTCATCAGGACTGGCTATATCCTTTTTCTTTTTGGCCTAGTAAAGCCACCTTGCCAGGGGGAGGTGATCAAAGAATCAGCCACTGAGTCCATGTCAGAGACAGCCCCAGCTCCCCTTACTAGGGAACCCACATGGAGACTAAACTGCCCATGGGCTACATCTGAGCAGGGGGTTAAGGTCCTTTCCATGCATGGTCTGTGGTTGATTCATCGGTCTCTGCAGGATCCCCTGGGCCCAGATATTTTGGTTCTGTTGCTCTCCTTGTGGAGCTCCTGTGCCCTCCAGGTCTTTCTATCTCCCCCTTCTTCCATAAGAGTTCCTGTACTCTGCCTAAAGTTTGGCTGTGAGTCTCAGCTACTGCTGATACCCTGCTGATGGCTAACATTTTAAACTTTGTATGTTTACCCTTACCACAGTTACTCCAGTTATCAGTCAAATCCCACATGCCATTTCATCTATAAAATGATTGTGAGCATGGCTTTTTGTGAACCTCATCGTTTCATTATTGTGACTTAAAATTGTCAATGGCCTTGAACTTGCTAAGTAGACCAAACTAACAGAAATTCTCCTGCCTCTGTCTCCTGAGTGCTGGGATAAAAGGTGTGTGGCGCTATGCCCAGACTAGCAATAGAGTCTTAGCATCACCACATTCTGTTGTTGAAACTTTGGTTGGCTGAGTGTTCCTCACCTTAAAAAGTCTTTGGTAAGTACCTGACTCTCTCGTAGGCTAGGCTAGTGCCCTATCTCCTGTGTCCTCTCCTTCCATTGTTAATCCCCATCATTCTTTTCAGTACTAGTCTTCATACTCACACCCACCTCCTCTCCTATGTCCATCTTTTCCGTCTCCTCTTCCTATTTATTGATTGAAGAAACCACGCCATTTGGTAGAATTTCTAACAGTTTGGAGTATGCTAACTGTACGATAGCATTTTTAAGTGTTTTCCTATCCCTGTAATTTGACAGTCATCAGACCTGATGAGAGTCAGGTTTAAATTTTTGTTAGGAATGCTTTGCAGTTACTGTTCCCTTCGATGGGCACAAAATCAGCCCCCTCTCCTTTTTACACGGGGTCACACACAGTCCAGGCCAGCCAGGAGGCACATAGTATCTATCATATTTTAAACCCACCCCCTCTCTTTCTTTTTCTTGGTCTTTTTCAAGATAGAGAGATGTGTAGTTGATGCTAGCCTAAGAATCACTGTATAGCCAAGGCTGGCCTTAAACTCCTATTGTTTGCTCTCCCTCTCTTCCAAGTGCTTGGCTTACAACTGTGCACCATTATGTGCCTGGCTTACTTCTCCTCTCTTTGTTGAATAATTCTATCAAGAAACATTTCTTTATCAGCCCGTACCGTGTCTATGGTGACTTTAAAAATAGCATACATGCCTGCCTTCTGCCATGCCGCCTCCTGCAGTGCTTGCCTAAGCAGAGCTGCTTATGACTGGAACAGCACAGACAGCACTAGCATGGCCTCTGCAGGGATGGTCACAGATTCACGAAACATTCTATTTTTGCACGTCAGTAAAAATAAGTCTGCAGAACTCCCGAGAAAAAGGCACATCTGAATGAGTGGATGAATGGAATAGAAATTTTACTTAGTTCCAGTAAAACAGTGTTTGTTTATTCTAGTTTAGGAGCTATGATCGATATTTTGGGAGATGTTTTGGGGATTTGTAAAGTTATTTGTAAATTCACTTCATGGTAACCAGACTCTCTTTCAGTGTCAGACTTAGTTTTCAGACTTAATTCCCTCTCAGCTTGTCCTATCAGCATCCTTTGTCTGATCAAAGGAGCTCATACTAGCAAAGCCATAACTTGCACAACACTGTGTCTGACTAATACAAGACCATGAGTGATGAGCTTTTTGTTTTACTTAACCAAGAGAGCCACACTCTTTCTCTGTAGACCTGCCATCGTTTGGGCGCGTCAGAGAGTCCTTGCCTGTCAGGTATCACTTACAGAACAAGACCGACTTGGTTCAAGATGTGGAAATTTCTGTGGAGCCCAGCGATGCCTTCATGTTCTCGGGTCTCAAACAGGTACAGGTCATCTTTGCTGGTGCTGCATGTGTGACGTCAGAGGTGTGATCAGGGATTGGGGCGCTGGGCTATGTGTTTTGATAGCAGTAAAATTTTAAGTTTTTTTTTAAAGTTTAAAAAGTTCCTGCAGAGGCAGGTTACCCTTTCACATCTTCAAGATCAGACAGGTTCTTTCTCCTCATAAAGCACAGTTCACCGATTGCTGGACTATATAATAATAATAATAATAATAATATTCTGGAGAACCGTAAATCTCCTCTGTACTTGCCTCGTGTCCTGGCTTGAGGTCTGGAGCGCAGCCACACTGAGGTTAAAGCCTGCTTTCTTTTCTGAAGACTTGTACAGGTTTTGATCTTGCATAGAGTTTACTTTTTTCTGCTATGTTCATATAGTTTTTGCCTGTTAAACCTTTCTTCCTTATTCAGTCAAATCAGATGGAAAAGTTTTATCAGTTTTTAAGATGAGTAAACACAAAAGTTAGTCAAAAACATGTCCCCAAGAAGAGTCAGATGGTAACAGACATCTCATATTTGTCAGCAAATACCTCTTATTAGAAAAGGACAGTTATAAGGACAGGAACAAATGTCTTAACGCACAAGACTGCCCTGAGCAAGTCAACCAGTTTGCCCTGCACATTCAGAGTTGTGTTTGTTGTGAAATAGACAGTTAAATGCGCTACGTAATATTGCCATGCGCCATTATAAATTTGTGGCATAAAATTGTCCTTAGCCTGGCTTTAGTACATTAGAGCCTGTGCTGTGTTGTCCCAGGCACGTTGTGCATACGCTCACACTGTCTTCTCACATACAGAAGCTGTTTGCAGGCCTCATCTTACAAGTAGAAAGGATGAAATGTCAAAACTTTTTTTAAAAGATTTATTTATTTATTATTATTTTTACATTATTCTGCCTGCACGTATGCCTATACGCCTGAAGAAGACACCAGATCTCATTATAGATGGTTGTGAGCCACCTTGTGGTTGCTGGGAATTGAACTCAGGAACTTTGGAAGAACAGCCAGTGCTCTTAACCTCTGAGGCATCTCTCCACCCGAAAAGTCAAAACTTTATAGTGTATATTTTTCTGGCGTATAAAATCTTTTTATTATACTTAAGTGTTTATGTAAATGTGGGTAGGAATGCCATGTACATTTGCATCAGGGTGTGCCTGTGGAGGTCAGAGGGCATTTTGTGGGAGCCAGTTCTCTCCTTTCATTATGTGGGGACCTGGAGATTGAACTTGAGTTGTCAAGCGTGGCAACAAGCGCTTTACTTGCTGAGCTGTCTTGCTGACCCCTCAAGTATTAGTAAAGATTCCAACCCCACCTCCGAAGCTGTTTTACCTTAACATGGAGTATAAAAATCCCTGAAAGAAATAACCAATACCAAATAGTTTTCACGTTGTTGAAAAATACCTATAAAGAGATATGGTTTGGGCAAATTATTATGTAATATCTTTTGAGGATTAAGACACAAAGTAGTATCTGAAGAACTAGAGTTCTTCAGAAGGCATGTGCTGCCCTCAGATCTTGGTAGAAGCTGAGCGATGGCTCCTGTGTCAGGTAGCATGTGTCCCATTGCACTTACTCGGCCGTAAGTTTTAGAAGACGGACCAGAGGAGGACGCGTGCCCTTCACCAGCGGCTCTGTCCTTCCTCAGTAACTGAGGCTTGCTGTAAGTACATGTATATTCATGTAGGAAGCTGTGTGTGTGACTGCTTTCCTCTGGCTTTTTCTGACTAGATCCGATTACGCATTCTGCCTGGCACCAAACAGGAAATGCTGTATAATTTCTACCCTCTCATGGCTGGGTACCAGCAGCTACCATCGCTCAACATCAACTTGCTTCGATTTCCCAACTTCACCAACCAGCTGCTCAGACGTTTTATACCGACCAGCATCTTTGTGAAGGTAAGGCTTAGGCATTGCCCGCCTTTTCAACTCATCATCTTAAAACAGGCAGAAGCTTCTTTGAGTGAAGTTGGAGGCTAGCGATAATAGCGTTTGCTTTATTATATACATTTGCCAGTTCTGTTCCTTGCTATGGAACTATCTTATAGAATCTGATTTCAAAGACTGTCATTCCTGTAGGTCAGCAGTTCTCAACCTGTGGGGTGACCATCAGAAAACACGTATTATTTCTGGTAGTTTTAAAAGCCCCAATGTAAATTCATTGTTTTTTTTTTTTTAATTTCTTTTGCTTGTTTTGTTTTGTTTTAAGAATGTGAGCAGTTTTGCATTCATGAGAGCAAGCGTTTAATCCCCAGCACCATAACAACAATAACAATAATCGTATAACTTCAGATCTCCGTATGCTAGATGGGTTTCTAAACGTTTTTACTTGGTCCCGTTTAAAGGCATGCACCCTGCTGTTCCTGTGTCTGACATCACCTGCAGGGGACAGTGTTTCATGCCTTGGTGAGAGAGAGTGGGAGGGTGAGCGGTCTCTGCCTGTCTGGCTGTTGGAAATTTGCCGTAGCTAAACACAGCAGTGCTAGTTTCATCGTGAGTGCACACAGACTGCGTCATATTCTGGCTACCTAGGGCTAACTTGTTTCAGACACTGGCATAATTACACCGAGGAAAGAGATTTGGGCTCATCAGCTAATCTCTTTTGTTCCTTTATATACCCAAACCTAGTTCTAATTATGGCTGTCACAGTCTTTTGATTGCGAGATTTTATACCCTACTGCACCCTTATAAAATTCTAAGCTGGTCGGTCTAGTTAGGTGACTACTTGCCACTATTGAGATTTAAGTGAAATTAAATTAAACTTAGAATGCTCATTGTTTGCATTAAGCTCAGAAGCTGAATGTGATTAGCCACCTATTGAACAGGGCTTTCCTAAAGCAGAGTTGGTCACTGTTTTTCTTTGAACAGTTAGATTCAGTTAGTTGCACAATGTGAGCACATTCCTGTGAGTGTGCCGTGCACAGCTGTATATTTGACTGGGTGTAAGTAAGCAGAAAATAAAGAGTAAAAGTAAGGAATAGGGGGCGGAGAGACGGCTCAGAGGTTAAGAGCACTGCCTGCTCTTCCAGAGGTGGTAACTTCAATTCCCGGGAGCCACATGGTGGCTCCCAACCATCTATAATGAGATCTGGTGCCCTCTTCTGGCCTGCAGGTGCACATGCAGACAGAACATTGTGTACATAAAAAATAAACAAATCTTAAAAAAAAAACAAAGAATAGGAATGTATTCTTCAATGTTTAGTGCCCATTGGAAATGTTAAAGACCCGTGTGTTTGCGACTCTAAAGGCGGTAGAACTCGGAAGAGTAAAGCCTACGAGTGAGGTAAAGTCCCATGCAATAGCCAGCCGCATTCCGAGCATGAGTTTATACCCTGAGAGCCGTGAGGAGTCACCTCAGCAAAGTGGGCAAACACAGGGCAAGCCACACGAGGCGAAAGCATGTTTCTCCATGGAGGGCTGTGAAGAGGCAGTAATAATAGCCAGGTGTGATGAGTACTCTGAAGTAAGCTCACTCCTGTCTGCCACACCTGAGGGAGGAGGACACGGAAGCACATTCCAAGAAGAATTCACGTTTTTGAAGAAACTAAGGTCACAGACTCAGGCCTTGTTTTCTTGGGGTTTCTTCGCAAACACTCAGAGTTCTCCTCATGCGACTCCATTCTTGGACTGTGTTCAACCCCCATACGTGCCACACAAATATACCTGCGTGTGCTTGTCCACACACGCCATACAGATGCATGCCTCTGTCCTCACAGCTGCACACGCACTCATGTGCATGCTCATGCACGCCTCCACGTGTGGATACACGCTCGCGCTGCCTCGGGTCGGCGGGCAGCCTTTGATGTTTAAAGCTGGAGCATTCTGTTTCACTTTCTGAGCACTCTCTCAGAAGTTGCCTGCTGAACGTCTGTGATAGCCACTCGCAGAAATCCCTGTCTAGCAAGGATTGTTCTGCACGCTTTAGCTCCAGCACTTGGGAGGCAGAGGCAGGGTGTCTGTGAGTTTAGTCAGAGTCTACACAGGGAGTTCCCAGGACATCCAGGGTTACAGAGAGAGACCCTGTCTTAAAAATAAGAATCGGTTACCACTAGATGATTCTCTCGAGTGTTGATAACCTATTAGGAATTTTATAGCTGAAACAGTTACATTCATATTCAACCCTAGAAAACAAAGCAAAATTTTAATGCTGTGTGTGTCTGCATGTGTATACACATGGGCATATACGCATATGTGTCGAGGTCAAAGGTCAACCTTATGTTGTTTGTCAGACACTGTCCATCTTGCTTTTTGAGATAGGAGCTCTCGCTGGCCTGGAACTTGTCAGTAAACCATTTTGGAGCCAGTGAGCCCCAGGGATCTGCCTGTCTTTGCCTTCTTCCCATTGCTGGGATCACAAGCACGTGCCATAGTGCCCTTTGTCCCATGACATCCGGACGCGCAGAGCCAGCACTCTGCCAGCTGAGCCATCTCCTCAGCTCTGTGATGTCTTTGTCCTTAGTATTGACTGTTGTGGTGTAGTGTTTTACATTTTATTGTCAGCAGCCTTAGAAAAGGGAACATGTTTGCTTTTATTCTTGAGACATAGAGATGGGTGGATGGATGGGTGGTTGGGTGGATGGATGGGTGGATGGATGGATGTATTTCCCAAACAGGAGATTAGAATATCTTGAATTCCCCAAAGGAGCTCTGTGTCAGTTCAGGTCTTGAGACGTAGGAGGGCCTTGAGCAGACAGTGGGCTGGCATCGTGAGCAGCTCCCCGTTCACATGCTGTGCGCGTCTGCGGGAGCTGCAGGAGCGCAGGGCCAGCAGAGAATGCCCACCCAGGTGCATCTGTGGTGGAGGTACACGCACAGCTGGTGCTTCGGTTTGTAAAGTAGCTGCGGAACTTCCGCAGCGCTCTCAGGAACAGGGCTCTCTTGTTGCAGCTGTGTAATCCCATCTTCCTTCCTGCTGTGCAGCCGCAGGGCCGGCTCCTGGATGACACCTCCATTGCTGCTGCATGATGTCCAGCCCAGCCCGCGGTGTTCTTACAGAAGAGTCAACAGAGTACCCCGGAGACCCAATGTGACTGTAGCTTCGATCATGGTGAAAAGTTAATCTTGCCTATTTTTTAATGGATATAAGACCCAGCTATTCAGAGGAACTCATGGTTAAAATATTAAGAAAATCATCTCTAGTTTCACTAATAAAAGTTGAAATCTGTCAGTGTGTTGTGAAAGGTTGTCAAGTCATCGCTGCTGTTAGAAGGCCTTTCGTGGTTAGCCTGATGTTCCCAAGGGGTGTGCTTTGGATGTACAGTGCTTTCGGCAACAGAGGCCCAAGAGGGCCTGGCCAGAGGAGGTGCCCACAGCCAGTTGTGCCTGGAGGCGGCCAACCTCGTCAGTTCCCTACGTGCTTAGCACATCACATGCACGCAGCAAGCAGCCCAGGTCCTGACGTACAGACTGCTGGGGATTTAATTGAAGCATTTGAAGGGCGTCATCTGTTTCCTTACCATCAGAAAGTTTCCAACTACAACCCACATGTACATCATTTCTGAAACAAGTTCATATTCCTGAAAGGATCTGATTATAAACATAATTCCTAAAGTAAGTTTTTTGAGTAAGTTTTTTGTCATTAAGAGTTTTCAGTCACATTGCATAATTTCACAAAGGGCTATTTAGAACGCCCTTTAAATTAAGATAAATGAAAAAAATCATTTTTTTCATGAACATTTTCTTTGTAAAATATCTTAATTTAAAGCTACCTAATTTCTTGGAAATTTGTATTATGTAGACTGTGGGCATATTGTAAAAAGGAAATAGTGATGTAAATAAATATGTTCCCTTTCACATCTGCTTGTAGATATCTTTGATTTCTTTTGGCTGGGTTTGATTCCAGTGTGTGAAGCAGCCTTTACGAAGAACACTTGACGAGGCGAGTGCAGGGCGTGGGAAGTGCCCTGTGGTCGGGACTTGCCCTGGCTCAGACAGTGACAGGCTCTGTGGGGGACACGAGTTCCTCATGTGAGATTTTCAGGTAGAGGTGCTCGTAGAGTGGCTCTGTGGTGGACTGGGGTTGGATCTCACCATACGGCTGGCTGGCCAGTGACTGTATGCTCGGTGTATTGAGTTTTCCTAAAGAGAAGTGGTTAAGAGCTGACCTGACGTCTGTGTGGATCTGTCATTCCTTGTACACAGTGCAATATGTAAATGAACATATACATGTTTATAAACATACGTACTTAATATAACCCATAAACGTGTTTCATGAAATACCTGTACTCTGTTGGCCCCTGTTTTGTATCCTAGTGTTTTGTTTGGATTCTCCATTGTAACCTGCCAGGTTGATCCCATGACCTCTGGTCAGATGTAGCTGGAAGTTAAACTTCCAGATGACGTTCTCTAAGGTCCCTGTGGACTCTGCGGTACTTGCATGCAGTGCACAAACAATAAAGTCCCATGTGTTGACACTGATGTTTTCAAGCATAAAATATATGCTTGTAGCAGACAAGTCACGGATGTACAGTTAAATTTAGCCTTGATGTCAGTGTGACATCTTAACTGTGTTAGTTGTGTCTGCTTTACCAAATAAACAAGTATTTTTATTTTTTACCCTTCCATACAATGGCTGGTGATAAAAAATTTATCACCCAAGAGTTGTCCCATATTGTAAATTCTACTGTGACTATATTCTATTGACCTATTTAGAAACTGAATTTTTTTTTTTAAACTGAAAAACATAAGCTTGTGACTTACCTTGGGTTAAAAAAACCTAACCTGTTGTAATGGTGTAAGAGTTGTTTCACCAGCTTCTTTCATCATGTCACCTGGGACCTCTGCCCTGTGTGAGAATGTCTGCCTCCTGTCACATTCATCATGTCACATTCACTTCCTGGCATTGCTGTTTGCCCGTGTGCACACCGTGCGTGGTAGCTTTTAGCCGGGACAGTGTATATTGGGAGATGTGTGCAAAAGCGTGGCTCCAGACACTGCTGTGAGCACCAGCATAGAATCCAGATGTTACCACATCGCTCTTTTAGAGCAAGACACTCAACTTCTATTCCTCAGCTCCGATTCCCTACGCCATCTTTGGCTGCTTGTCCTCAAATTCTTAGAATTAAAGCAGTGGTTTCAACCTGGGGGTCGTGACACCTAAGAGCATCGGAAAACACAGAAAATTACGTTATGACTCATAACAGTAGCAAAATTACAGTTATGAAATAACAAAAAATCATTTTATGGTGGGGGAGGTCACATAACATGAACTATATTGAAGGGTCACGGCATTAGGAAGGTTGAGAACCACTGAATTAAAGCATTTCCAGAGCATGACTACTGTGGTGAGGTTTTTAAAGTGTGTGTGTGTTATTTGAAGGGAAGACTGCTTTTGTTTTAAGTTTGTCACCTTTTCATAGCCCGCGTTGTCACCACCAAGAACAGTCTTCCTTCCTGTGACTTCTCTCCAGAACAGTGACTTTCAGGGGTCCTGAGCTGTAGCTTCCACATGAGCTTTGCAGTGGGAGAGGCGGTGCTTTCAAAGCAAAGAACTAGCGGAGGGAAATTCAGCCCTTTGAAGGGCCGAGTCCATGAGTCTCTCAGTCAGGGTTCCCGTTGCTGTGATGAAGCACCATGACCAAAAGCAGCTTGGGGAGGGAGGTGAGGGTTTATTAGGCTTACTTGCCCTCACCCAGTCGGTTGAGGGCAGCCAAGGCAGTAACTCCAACAGGGCAGGAACCTGGAGACAGGAGCTGATGGAGAGGCCACGGAGAAGTGGTGCTTACTGGCTTGCTCAGCCTGCTGTCTTATAGAACCCAGGACCCCCAGCCCAGTGTGGTACCACTCATGATGGGCTGGGCTGTCAACATCACTAATTAAGAAAATGCCCTATGTACGGGCTTGCCTCTTGCTGGATCTTATGGAGGCAATTTTCTCACTTGAAGTCCTTTCCCTCAATGTGACATAAAACTAGCCAGTACATAGTCCCAGCAAATACCTTTCTGTAGCTCCCTCTCTTGACCTCAAAACCCAGACTGGCACCCTCCAGTCCAATTCTGACTTTGAAATCTACATAGTGATGAGTTATATTCTTTAATGAAATTGTCATGACTGTAATCATCAAGAAACGGCTATCCATACCGTTACCAGCCGGAGACTGCCAAACAAATGTGCCATGCCAAATGTAAATGTGGGCTTTCTCTTGTCCTGTCCTTGTCTTGTGCTCCCACCTGTGGGGCCTAATCCTCTCCACCTATGCATGACTGCCAACTGAGAACCCCAGGGCAGGAGGATCAGCGGAAAGCAAACCTTTATTGTCACAATATTAGCGTTTTGTGTAAAGATTAAACACGTTTTTTTATTTTGTTTTGTTTTGGAAATTTCTAGAGTGAGCTTTAACGTTCTTCGGTGCTTCATCTTACTCTTTGCATCTCACTTTTAAGCAAACTGCCATCTTCAGATATTTAAAGAGCTCCATAAAATGCACTAAATGAATACGAAATCCCGTTTTTGAATGAAAAAGAAAAAAAAATCTTAGTTGTATTCATTTTCCCCTCAAAGATCACACTTGTAAACAGTTTGCCTTTCCATTCCATTGACGTAAACCAAAGTCAAAAGCAGGTTAGCACGGACCCGTTATTGTCTTTGTTTTCTGGAACACATTTTACCAGAGGGAAAGATCTGGTCACAACTGCCAAGTGTGCCTCCATCTCCGGTCTGTGTACCGTGCAGACTACACCCTGAGCAAACCCTGAAGCTGTCTGTCTCAGTCACTGGAGGCATGCAAAACTCAGAGCAGTCTTGAGCCTGACGTCTTGTGTCTGTTTGAAGCACACCCTAGCCCAAATGTTTCAGCGCGTGTGACAGCCATGGGAGACTGGTCAGGAGTTTCTAAAGTTGGGCCGGACCCATGGTGTGGTCCTAACACGCACGTAGCAGTTCACAGACATCTGTAATCCCTGTGCCAGGGGGTATGATGCCCTCTTCCGGCTTCTTACACCAATGCAGGAAGAACACCCATACACAAAAAATAAGAAGTAAAATACAAAAGATTGCTGAAGTTGTCTATCCTCCCCAAGTGATACTTGCTAACACTGACTGAGTGTGCCCAGTAGGGTGTACCTTTATCCCTCCTTTATCTCTCCACCTTCGCATAGCTGTGATCGCAGGTGCCTGCCTTCAGACCTGACTCTTATAAAACCTTACTCAGAATGGTATATAGTTTTATGTTAAAGACAGGGCCTCACCTGTGGCTCTGGCTGTCTTGGAACTCACCTCAAAGCCTCGGCTGGCTCTGAACCCACGGTGATTCTCTTGCTTCAGCTTCCTGGGTGCTTTTTCTGCTTCATACTCCTGCTCCATCCTAAATAGTTTTTGAGTTAAAAAAAAAATGCATCTGATGGACACTGCCTCTGGGGAGGCAACAGTCTGTGCCCACTCCCGCTCAGACCTCCCATCAGGGGCTGTTTCATGGAAGGACAAGCAAAAGCTTCTCGGAGCCATGTTTGAATCTTGCAGGTGGCAAACAGAACCAGCTGAGGGGTGCGCACTGTTGCCAAGGTGATACAGGGACCGGAACCAGGACCAGAAGACCAATATGGTGGGAACAACCTAGCCAGCTTCAGGGATGTTTAGCCAGGAGAAAGGCCATTCTGAACGCAGGGAGACACAGCTACCAGGACCCACGTGCTGTTTTGTCTTGCTTGCCTCTTATGTAAATCCTTGCCTAACCAGTGTCATTGCCATGCAGGGTTCCATCTTGGAAGCCTTCTCTGACCAGTCCGAACTGACTGATTTGTGTGCATTTTCTACAGGGTGGAAACTGCTCTATGTGATTTGGCTTTTGTTTTAAGTTTTGTGCAATATGGCCTGAGGCTGACCTGAAGACGTGTGCCTTTTGTGTTTGCCAGACAGCATGTGTAGGCTTGTGTGTGTCTACCCGCAGCTTGTGGGCTGGGCTGCCTGGGCTGCCTGCGCATTTACTTATATGCTACTTACTGGACATTTACAGAGTCGTCCTCGCTGTGGCTCCCAGATAGCAGCAGAACGGGAGCTGCTCAGTGCAGCATCAGGACCAGGCTCAGGGCCAGAGACTGGGCAGCTGGCAGCAGCTAGATGGCCGAGTCCACGCCAGCAGTATCCACTCACATGGCTGCTCCTTTGGGCGGCTCTCAGCCAAGGCTCTCAGGTCAGCAAGAATGATCTAGAGAAGGGTTCTTGGTCTCCTGCCATAAATACAGTGTCACTCAGGGTTGTCACCTGAGCAGGAGACAGGAATGAGGCAAGGAAGAACCTCTCAGCCTCTGGTTCCTTATTGTTGCACATCTGGATGCATGCTCACACAAGAGGGGCGAAGACAGGAGACGATACATCAGCTTCTGTACCATGCGCTTTATGTGTCCCACCTCATCCTGGGGAACGCTGATGAAACGGAGGTACACCTGTGGCTGATTGTGTTTCTCCAGGCCACTCAGCAAATAAGTGGCCCACTGTGGATATGTCGCACTCCACATCCTGTGTTGATTTTTCTCTTCATTGCACTGTCTTCCTGCTTCTGCCTCTAGAAGGCTTTGGAGCCATTAATAATAATGACATTGTTATTACTAATTAAAAAAAATGGCATCTGATGATCAAAGTGTCACGCATTTTAAGAGTCAAGAACCAGCCTTAAGACTGTGGTAGTAAATTTGTTACTCCTAATTGTGCTTCGATTCTAAGTGTTCATTGTTGGCTTTTCTTTTTTTTAAGATTTATTTTTGTATTTTACATCTGAGTGCTCTATCTGCATGACAGAAGAGGGCTTGTGAGCCACCATGTGGTTGCTGGGGATTGAACTCAGGACCTCTGGAAGGACAGACGGTGCTCTTAACCTCTGAGCTATCTCTCCAGCCCCCCATTGTTGGTTTCTTATAAGCCACTTATGGTGCTGGTTTCTAAGCTGTAGAGGAGGCTCCATTCTTGACGTCCAGTGGCTAGTAGGAGAAAATGCCAGGTGACTGAATTCTAGTAAATTGTGGGGTAAGGACTGGCAAGCTGATGTTGTGGCTGGTATTGCTTTAAAGTTCTTCAAAGAGCAAAACCAAAACTTAGATACGGTGCCTCTGTTGCCAGCACCTCTGGGGACAGAGGCAGGAGGATCAGTGCAAGTTTGAGGTCAGCCTAGCCTACACAGGCCACTCCAGACAGTTGGGATTCCACAGTGAGAGCCTGACTGAAAAAATAAAAATAAAAAAAATAAAAAAGCAACAAACAAAACCTAGGAACCGGTTAGAAAGATATTGTAAATTAATGGACAATGTTGTGAAGTGTTAAGGATGGCGAGGTTGTATGGGGGTTCATTAAACTAGGCAGACTCCTTTTGGATGTGTTTGAAACTTTCCATAATGAAAATAAAAGGTAGGAAGAAAGCCCAGGAGAGAGTCAAGAGCCAGCAGGGGGGTAGGGCTTCTTCAAGAAGTGGCAGGAGAGTTGTTTTAACCTTGATGTTCATAAGAAAATTATTCCATGTTTTGATTACATGAAAATACATCTCCATCATCCATGGGCAGATGACAATGTGCAAGCTGGGGTTTGGAGCACATATAAAGATTTGTAAAAATAAACAGAGCAAGGAAGAACATTCCAGGTGATGAAAAGGAGTGCTGGCATCCACTCCTGGCAGAACGAAGGCATGCAAAGACTTCCAATTGTAGGCTTGTCCACTGTTGAGTAAAGACAGGGTTTCCCTCTCCCAGAGATCTGTGTTCCCTGATAAGGCGGTTGGGAGTGGGGAGGGTGAAAGGGGAGGGTGAAACCCAAACCCCAGAGCTCTGGCAGCTGTCATCCCCTTACCCCTCTCCCCCAACTGCGTCCCCCAACATGGCAGCCAAAGGACAAGGCTTTACTTTTGGGTTTTGAGTCGTGGTTTGTTTAAATGAACTTGTATTTTGAAAAATATCTGATCTTGGTTGATAATTCAATGACCACGAAGGGACTGAATCCACACGCTATCCCTAATAGGAAAAATAAAAATAATAAAAAAGTAAAAAGCCCCGAAGTCCACTGTTTAGGGAAATGCTGAATGATTAAGCTCCGGGTAGGAAAGGCACCACCGTAGACTCTTGGGCTTCTTTTGTTTTTTTTTTTTTAATCAGATAGCTGGTGGTGTCGTGTGTTTTTGAGATTGGGACTCAAGATGTAGTTTAGATTGGCCTGGAACTTGCTCCATAGCTTCCACACCTGCCTCTACCTGCCTGGTGCTGGGATCCCAGCCGTGAGCCACAGCTGACAATGTTTTCAAGTGAGAGGTGTTTGCAACCATTAGATGGCCAGACTAGATTAACAATATTTCTCCCCTTCAGCGTGCCATCATTTTATTTTAATTCTTATTGTAAGTTTCTCAAAATACACTGTAGTCAGCTTCAGCCATTAATATGTTGGCATTTTTTCTCATCCATCTCCTTTTTAAATCACTTCACCTATATATATTTAAATATGATCATGTATTATATCTAATAAATCAGTAATTCCTTGAAATTGTGTAATACACTTTATTCACGTAGAGGTTTTTGTTTGTTTGTTTGGTTGGTTTGGTTTGGTTTGGTTTTTTGAGGCAGGGTTTCTCTGTGTAGCCTTGGCTGTTCTGGACTCACTTTGTAGACCAGGCTGGCCTCGAACTCACGGAAATTCACCTGCCTCTGCCTTCCAGTATGCTGGGATCACAGGAGAGCAACACCATTCCCAGCTCATTCAATTTTTGCTGAATGACAAAGCGGCATTTTTACACCGATTGGCTTCTGTTACTCAAGATCTTATTTAGTTCAGTCATACTTAGCTAACCCTGACATTCCACTTAACTTAGTCCTTTGTAGTACTTATTGTTGGCTTGATCATCCACTGGCCCAAGACTCCCTTGGAGAGACCAAAAGATTAAAAATGAGCAGTTATTAAAGTTTAAGGCCTGAACTAAGGCTAGCTGGGTGAGGTCCAGTAATGCCCTGAGGGGAAGAACTCCCCTTACTGCATTCTTCCCCCCCCACTAGAGACATAGTTGCTAGGAAACTGGCCCATCCCCCTAGGGAGGGACACCAGATCATTAATGGTTTGGGGACCTTCCTATAGCCAATGAATTAAAAAGGCAACATCCCTTTTGCAATAGGCAACCAATAGATGCTTGCCAGGCAGGAATCACCCCTGCTTTGGGCATGCTGGGAAGGACCAGAATCTTTAAATCACCCAACTAACCTGAGCACTGGGCTCTCAGCAGTGGGGTGTGTGTGTGTGTGTGTGTGTGTCCAAGCTGCCGCTTGTAATTTGTAATAAAAAGATCCTCATGTGGTTTGCAACGGACTCGGCTCCTGGTGGTGGTCTTTTGGGGTATCTCGATTCGGGCACAACACCTCCACACTAATACCATGAAATCTGGTTGAAGAAATGGAGTCACTTGTATAACACTCAACATTGTAGATTTGGCCAGTTGCTATTCCGGGGTTTTTATAGAACTAGTTGTTTTGTTTTGTTTTGTTTTAACCTCTAGTATTTCCAGTAGACTGAGGGGAGAGTTCAAAGTTTGTTAAGTCTAAAGTGGTTAGTAAATCCCTGTAATCCTAGCTCTTGGGAAGTGGAGGCAGGAGGATTACGAGTTCAAGGTCATCCTTGGCTACATAGGTAGGCTCAGGCCAGCCTGTACTACACGAGACCCTGTCCTTGAAACAAAAACACTAAGCTCAGCTAGAATTCTACATAGGAAAATCTTTCCTTCTCATTTATTAAGGATAGTCACTTGCCTTGAAATGCATTTCCAATGAGAGGCAGTTTTTCTTCGTCATTTTCAAGGGGTGGGGTTGGGGAGAGAGAGAGAGAGAGAGAGAGAGAGAGAGAGAGAGAGAGAGAGAGAGAGTTGGTGCCCATGTGCTCTCCAAAGCTATTCAAAATTTCAAGCTGGGTATGGTGGTACCTGCCTCTAATTTCACCACTTGGGAGGAATTCCTGTGAGTTTGAGGACAGACTGGTCTACAGGGTGAGCTCCAAGCCAGCCACAGGGTGAGAGACTGTCTCAGAGAGAGAGAAAGAGAGAGAGGCATTTCAGCTTCTGTTGTGCGTGCTCCTTTCTCTAAGACATAGAGCTTCTTTTCTATGAAGTAAGAACATAAGTGATGGGCCGGCAGGCAAGGATCTTGGACTGGTTGTAGTGGCTTCCCAGCATTTGGGGTGTGAGTTCTAACTCTTTTGAGATCTTTCCTCTTTGCAAAGTAAAGTTCACAAGAAATCTTCAGCTGTGCGGGTAAAAAAAAAAAAAAAAAAAAAAAAATTAAGACGGCTATCAACACAAACCTAACGCGCATGTAAAGTCAATTTTAACCTGCACTGTCCCGAGGAAACCTGACTCTTCGGGAAGGTTGTCTGTAAAAGGCATTTCCCATAATCAGGAAGGGAGCTTGTGCCTCGCACCAGCCCTAAACACATGCAGACTGCTAACTGCAGTTTGATTTTTTATTTTTTGGGGTGATTGCTCCTCCTGGGTGTACTATGGTTATGGCCCCTTTCACCCAAGCGTTGCATTTTAAGTGTTGCTTTCCTTGTTCATTGAAAATTAAACTAGAGTGCTCTTTGTGTGTGTGTGTGTGTGTGTGCCGAGGTTTGCCCTGTCACGCTCTCATGCACGAATAATAAACAGTGAGTCTCCCTCCCCAGGACGGTGTGGAGTGACCGGTTCCAAGTTCAACCGTGCAGAATCACAATTTCCAAAGTGGTCAGACAAGCTGGGTGAGTTTAGCACAATGAGCTTTTCTGTTTAAAAAAATGGACCCCAGCTGTGACAAGCAGAGAAGGTTTTCTTGTGCTCTCATAGGTTTGGGGGGCAGGGGAGTGGTGCTGCAGAGACTCAAGCCGGCTGGGTGAATGGTTTACCTGCTGGGTGGTACCAGGGGTTCACTGTCAGATCTGCAAGCCCAGGCCTGAATGGGTGGGGGGGGGCGTCAGGAAGTAGGTGGGGTGTAGCATCCCTAAGGGGTGTCCTGGGCCCCAAAGGAAAACCACCGTCCATAAGGAAGGTGCCCTACTGCCTTTTAGGCTCTTTTAGGTTGTTATGGCAACTTCCTGGAACGTGCCTTTCACACACCCTGCTTCAAGCACAAGAGACAATAGTGCAATGCGTTTTACTAGAGTTTGGCAAAGCTGCCTCAAGAGTTGGTTGTAACTTGGATTTAAGAAAGTTCTCTGAAATGCTTGAAACCCTAAGAGGTCAGGCCTTATGGTGGGACCCTTGAAGGGGATATTGGGACTGCACCCCTTTTGTGTGTGTCTCCTGGCTGCTCTGAGGTGCTAGTGAACAGACCTGGCCTCCTCTACTTACCCTGTACCGATCTACTGAGCTGTGGTTACTGGAGTTTTGGGGCCCTTCATGGTCACCAGCTGACGCAGAGGACATCAGGGGCTCCTCTTGGAATGGACTCAAATGGAATTGCCAGCACAATTTCATTAGACTTAAAAGGAAAACAAACAAAACCAGAGAAGACTGGGCAAGAGAAGAAAAAAAGCTATGCCATTTAAGCTGGCACGGGCATCAGACCCGCAGCAGCACCCAAGCAAGCACAGGAGAGAAAGGAAGGAAGCCCAAAATGTTGGGGAAACTCAAAGTGCTAAGGAAACTCTAAGTGTTCAGAAAAAAAGAAAGGGTGTGCATACTTTTTACTTTATTTTTCAGGCAGGGTCTAGATGGTCCTGGCTGACCCAGAACTCTTTGTAGACCAGACCAGCTCAAACTCACAGAGGGATCCACCTGCCTCTGAGGTATGAGCTTCCATACCTGCCAATACTTGACATTTTTATGTGATTCCTTGTCCTGGTACGGCAAGCGCTTTGCTGACTGAACCATCCTTCGAGCCTTATTGATGCTTTTGAGAGCAGAAAGCAAAGCACGTAGGGTTCAGGCACGCCCTTTATTCCCAGCTATGTGTAAACTTGAGACTGTGACATTCATAATGTGCCTTAAAAATAAGGGATGTCTGTCAGAACATAAGAAGGAATCTTCCTGCGTAGACAAACGTGTTCCTCTGGAATTCAGACCTCACAGGAGGACAAATCTTACTTGCCTTCGCAACAACCCTCCGGTCACCAAGTTGTTTCTGTGTCCTGCCCACCAGAGGCAGCAGCAATATCATCTTGAGTGCCCTGGGAGGATCTTTAAAGAGGATGAAATGTGGCTGGGCCTGGTGGGGCACACCTCTGATCCCGGCCCCGAGGCAGAGGCAGGCAGATCTCTGTGAGTTTGAGGCCAGCCTGGCCTACCAAGAGAATTCAGGACAGCCAGAGCTCTGTGTAACAGAGAAACCCTGCCTCAAAAGGCAAAACAGACAAACAAACAAATAAAAATTTTAAGACAGATTAAATGTAGTGTGGATGATGTTCTTTTTAGAAACTTCTTCAGTGCTTTCATCAGCCGCATTAGGAACTGAGTCACGTGCCCAAGGCCTGAGGCACAGAGGCAGTTGCCAACAGTGGCCCTGAGTGATGGAATGCACTCTTTTGTCTTTGCTCCCCTTGGCTGGTATCTCCAGAATTTCACTGTGTGAGGCTCATATTTCTTGCCTTTGGAGCCTGTCTCCTCTGTTGAAGTAATGAGCTGAGTGACCAGCGGCACACACACACACACACACACACACACACACACACACACACCACATCACACAGACTCTTTGGTGAAGGTCATGGCTGGAGAAAAGTTGGCTCCACTAGGTCTGGGCCACACCCACGTGCATCGTGGAGTCCAGGTTAAAGTGTCTATGTCTCGGTGAAAGCTAGCTGCAAGATTTTGCGCTCTTATTTTCTCTTCCCCAAACAACAGAGCAAACATATATTTTCTCAGTGAAAACAGCACACAAGGCTGGGACCTCTGAGGTACTTAGAGCTCGAGGACTTCCGTGTGTGCCATTCACTCCTCTGAGGCCTGGAGAGGGTCTGCTGTTGACCCTGCACACTGTGTTCACACACCTGAGAGCCGCCCGGTCCCTGACTCCCAAGCAGCCCGCACTTCCAAGGAGATGGCTCCGTTTCAGCTGGAAGGCGATGTGCTGGGCTCAGTGATGCCAACGCTATCTCCCTGCTCACATTCCACTGGGTTGTCGTGGTGCTACTGGCATTGCTTCTGTTCCTGGGCATGCCATATGGCACTGGTCTCCTGAGGACTCCCAGGAAACCTCGTGGAGCCTACACTAGCCAGCCTGGATCCTAAAGCGAAGCTTGAGGGTGAGCAAGGAGACCCTGGCAATACTGCCTTGGAACCAGGCTTCCTGATGGGTACCTGAAGAACCCCACTGGGAAGGCAAATACAGAATGGCAGCCAGTCCTGGAGATACCTGATAAGCTAGGGTCAGATGGAAGGGGAGGAGGACCTGCCCTATCAATGGACTTGGAAAAGGACAGGGAGGAGATGAGGGAGGGAGGGTGGGATTGGGAGGGAATGAGGGAGGGAGCTACAGCTGGGATAAAAAGTAATATAAAAAAAACAAAAATGAAAAAGAAAAAGAATGAGGGCTCTTTGAGCTCAGCATTCTAGAGCTCTTGTTGCTCTTGCAGAGGACCCAGGCTTGATTCCCAGCACCCACATGATGGCCATAACCATCTGGAATGCCCAGTCCTAGGGAATCTGATGCCTTCTTCTGTACTTTGAGGGCATTGGGCACTCGTGTGGTGCACATGCAAACATGCGTACAAAGCTCTCATACACATAAAATGACACAATAAGTAAATTTTAAAAAGACCAGTCCCCATCAGTGGTTAGTGGGACAGGGTAAATTCTTTCTTCCTTCTCCACTTGGACTCTTAAGAAAAGTGTGTCAGGAGAGGCCCTAATTAGAGATGGGGGAGGGAGACATACAGAAGAAACAGGTAGGAAGATAAACTAATAGTAGGGATATGTGAAAAAAGTCATAAGGAACCATATTATTGACCATTTACCTAGAATACCTGTAAGACACACAAGTTGACATATAAATATGCATACATAGCTTAAACAAATATCTTCCATCTTGAGCGATAACAATGCTCCCTCCAAGAGCCAAACTACCTAACACACACTTCAAGACCAGGCAAAGAAGCCCTCTTTTGACTTGTTGGCCGGGGATGTTCCAAGAGGCTCCCAAAACATGAAGACCTTTGCTGTTGTCCTTGATTGCCCTCCAGAGACGGAAGCTGTGGTGGTTTGAACGAAAATGCCCCCACAAGCCCATAAGGAAGTGGCATTATTAGGAGGCATGGCCTTGTTGGGGTGGGTGTAGTCTTTCTGGAGGAAGTGCATCACTGTGGGGTGGGCTTTGAGGGCCAATGTCACTCTTTCTCTCTGCTGCCTCCCAGTCCAGTGGTGGACTTCTCAGCTCCTTCTCGAGCACAAGTGTGCCTGCCTGACGCCATGACGATAACGGGCTAAACCTCTGAACCTCTAAGCCAGTCCCAACTAAATCTTCGCCATTATAAGGCTTGCTGTGGTCATGGTGCCTCTTCACAGCAACAAAACGCTAAGACAGACGTAAGTCCCTAACGAAGACACCATGCACTTTATACACAGGGTGTTAGGTCGCCACACCCAATGCACTGGCCCACTCCTAAGTTGCTTAGCAACCTGTGATGTCATCACGTGCTGCCTCCAGGTACCAGGTGTGTGGCAGGAAGTTGTACACCATGTATAAAAGGACCAACCTGCCACCTCGTATCTCTCTCTCTCTTGCCCTCTCTTTGCTTCCGCGTCTCTTCCCTCCTCTCTGGGAGGGGGGCCAACATGCTCCTCTTTCTCTTCTTCGCTTGCTCTCCCATTGTCTCTCTATCTCTTTAACTCTCCTCCTCCAACTCCCACACAATAAATCTCTTTGTTCTAGGTCTGTTGACTTCGTGATTATTACACAGGGCCCAGAGGCCATTGAGATGGAAAGGATCTGAAAGCTGCCTTCCTCCCTCAGGACTATGCTTCATGGTACTAGAAAGCACCATGCAAGCTTCCAAAGGAGGGAAGTAACTACAATCCTACCCAGCTATGATGCTTAGGAACCACAACAAAAACCAGCATGCCAGATAACCCTAAGGGTACAGTGGTAACATGCATACCATGACATTAACTGATAGCTCTCTAGTTGTACCTGAGACAACAAGAGGGCAGCCATGTCTGGTGCTGGGACATGGCTAGGGAAGTATGGGGCTAGCAAAGTCATGGATCTCGGAGGAGAACACTGCCACTCTCCCAAACCAGCATAACCCCTAAGTGCATTCATATATTTGTCCTTATGTCCACAGTTAAGTGGTCCTCACCTTTCCTCAAGGAAACTTCTTTTTGCCACAGATGGAGACCAGTGTAGAAAAGTACAACCATGAAAACGCAGAGTTGTGGAGCTCAGTCCCAGCTAAGGCAGCTACAAAGCAGCTCCTGCATTTAAGGCTCGGTGACCTTTGCAGAAGAGCTGGCAGAAAGCTTGTAAGAGCCAGAGAAACGGGGGGATTTCTGTGAGATGTGTCTCCTAGAAATGTCAGAAGCTGTACCCACGATGTCTCCCAACATGGCTGCCTATCGCTCATGAGTGGCCACAGGACGACCCAAAGGACTGCAGGCTACTAAGGAATGCTGAGCTAGAGCAATAGTCTTCCCCCAGGGAAAAGCAGACCAATTGGATATCTAGTACCGCATGTACAGCCATAAAAACATTCATACAAGTAACATTGTACAGTCTGAGCAGGTTGTATTTAGAAACACACACACACATACACACACGTAAAAACTAATGAAACAGAGGGTTTGAAAGCAAGGAGGTATATCAGAGGTGGATGGAGAAAAGGAAAGATGGAAATGATGCAATCATATTAAAATCTCAAAGAAATAAGTTAACAACAACAAAAAAAGACAAGGAGTTAGCTGTGTTTTGAAGAGCTCAGAGATGTGCAAATATTTGCCCTTCTTCCCTCCCTCCCTGCCTGTGCTGCCTGGGACCACTCTCTCAATAAAGTATTAGTGTACTTGTTTTGACTTTGTCCTTGGTTTTCAGACCTGGGTAGGAAAGGCTTATCGCAGAATACCTTGAATTCTGTTTTCAAGTTTGTTCTCTCACACTCGCTCTCTTTCTTTCTCTCCTTTTCTTCCCTTTCCTGTCTCTTTTTCTTAAATGCGTTTTAGCCTTTTGCTTGCCTGCATGGCTTTCTCTACATCAATTGCATTGTTGGCCCGTGGAAATCAGCTGTTATGTTATCGGCCACCGTGTGAGCGCTTGGAATCGAACCAGGTCCTCAGGAAGAGCAGCCAGTCTCTTTACCACTAAGCTATCTCTTCAGCCCCCTAAAATATTATTTATTTTTATTGTTTGAGTGGCTTGCCTGCATGTTCCCCACATAAGTGCTTGGTTCCTATGGAGGTAAGAAAAGAGTGTCAGATTATAGGAGGCCGTGAGCTGCCATGGAGGTGCTGGGAGTCAAACCCGGGTCCTTTGTAAGAGCAGCCAGTACTCTTAATTACTGAGCAGCCATCTTTCCAGCTCCCTTGTAAAAAGGTTTTGACCTTGACCATCATTTTCTTATTTTTACTATGTTATTTCTAAAAGCCATGCGTAGCCGTAGTAGAAAATTTGGGGAAACACAGAAAGATACAAAGAGAATGAAAACAATCACTAACTGATAAAAACCTCGGCATGTTAGAAAGTTTTCTCCTGGCTTTTCCTCGTTACAAAAGCTGGCTGTCAGTAGCAGTTTGCTGTTTGGTTGTTGCACTTTTGCTTTGTTTCACAGGGTTGAGGGACAAGCCCACTCTAAGCAAGCAGTCCACGGCTAAGTTACCTCTCCAGCCCGTGTGCGTTTATTTCCCGCCATCTTCCCACTACACTTCCAAACTCTCCCTCAGGCCCACAGTAGACTGTCTGTGGATTTGTGTGTGGACCACTTACGTGGAAATATATATAATGTAAATAATATAAAAACAATACAAGCACACATGAAAGGGTCCCAGGTATAATCCCAGAAGCCGCTAGAATTTCCCAGCGTTCCCCAGCACGTTTTGAAAAAATGCCTTGGTTTTCGGCAGCTCTTCTGAGCACACGTGACTCCTCTTTGCCCTCAGTGGCACTAATAATAATCTCCCGGGTGATGTTCTGAGAACAATAGGCAGGGGAGGATCGCTGATGAGGCGCCACTATAAATACGCACTGAAATAAGAACTGTCAGGGGCTTCTCAGCACAGAGCGACGCTAGGCCGCCGGAGTGCATGCTGCTAAAATAGGGAATATTCGTGATGGCTGTGGAAGCAACATCAGCACTTTGGGAGACTAATGTAGTTACTAGTTTTATAGACGTGTGCTGAGCGGACCCTGGCTTTTCTACTCGTCTGTGTTTGACCTTTGGCTGTTTTTTAAACACCATGGGTTCCTGTTTTCTCATCTGAAACATGAGAATAACAGAAGCTTTGCAGAACTGCGAAATCTTTTATTCAAGTCTCAGGTTACTATCAAGTATCCAGCACTTATTTGATTAACAGGTTGTAGTGAGTCATCCTGACCAGGTACCAGGTCTCCAGCCTTTGCTGGCAGCTAGGTACCACCACCACCATCACCTTTATCATTATGGGCGAATTTGTCCTCAAGCTGCTGGCTATTGATTTTTAAAGACTAGCCACAAACACTGTCCTTATCCAAATCACATTTTAATTTTGAGAAAAAAATATGAATTCATATGCATTTATTTGTAAGAAATATTAGAATTCCTTTGTAACTAGAGCATCACAGAATATCGACACTGATACAGTTCAGAAATCTTACCCACAGTTCACCAGTTACAAGTGTGTGTGTGTGTGTGTGTGTATGTGTGTGTGTGTGTGTATGCGTGTGTGTATGTGTGTGTACGTATGTGTGTGTACGTGTATGTGTGTGTGTGTGTGTGTGCTTAGTTCTGGGCTTTTGTATCACGTGGGCTGTTTTCATTTATCCATCACCACAATCCAGGCACAATAGGCCCCCTCCCCCACAGACAGACACTTCATGCTGCCTTTTTGGGCCTACAAGGTTCCTCACTTGTGACAACACCAATCTGTGCTTACGAGGATTTCATCATTTCAAGACACATGAAAAAATCGAGACATTGTGCAGATTCAGAGGAACTGGCAATTTCCACACGGGGTAGGTCCCTGAAGGCTCATCCAGGTTGTTCCTGCTGCCTCCGTCCACCTAGGTTGTTTCCGGCCGGGCTTATTCCAACATGGAGCACGGGTGTGCAGCAGCAGCAGCTCGTCATGGTCTTGCGTCCTCCTCTCACAGGTAAAGGTACCAAACGTCTTTTCGCTGTACCTATTTTTTTTTTTTTTTTTTTTTTTTTGTCTGTGCGTGCTCTTCAGTGAAACAATTGCCTGATGTCGGCTTTTCATTCTTTTCTGATTGGAAGTTCAAAAGTGTATTTATTTTGTTTGGTGTGTCTGCCTGTGAATGCATGTACACTGGGGGGCAGGGAAGGGCTGGGGCGCAGAGACCTTGTCCAGCGTCTGTGTCTCTATTACTCTTCTGTTTCTTTGAGTCGGGGTCTCTCCTTGAATTTGAGACTCACATTTTCTTGGCTGGGCTGGAAGCCAGCGACCTTTCTGTCTCTACCCACTTCGCAGCTGGGGTTACTGGAATGTGTGGGGTGCCTAGCTTGTTGTATAGATGCTGGGATACAGACTTCTGGACTTCAAGCTCTGTAGCAAGTGCTCTTAGCTGCTGGGCCATCTCTCCAGCCCCTGACTAGAACTTCCCTTAATGTAATTTTTGGCTCTTCATGGTGCTGAGAATCAAATTCAAGGGTGCTGACTTAGGATCAGAAACCAGAGTTCTCCTCTGGCATTCCTGGCCTGAGACTTTTCAAAGGGCATTCTTGAAAGTGCTACTTTTGAGGTCTCTGCCCTAAACTTCCCAGGCAATTCTTAATTTCCTGTCCTCATCACAATGGCTATCTTTTAATTTAAAGGTTGTCTTAGTTCTGTTTTATGTGTGTGAGTATTTAGTCTGAATGTATGTAAGTGGGCTAATGAGTACAGTGCCCACCTAGGTCAGAAGACGGCCTTGGGTTACAGATGAGCTTGAGTTATAGATGGTTGCATGTCACCATGTTGGTCCTGGGAATTGAACCCGGGTCCTCTGGAAGAGTAGCCGGTGTTCCTAACTGTTGAGCCCTCTTGTCAGCCCGAGGGCTAGGCTTTTGAAGGCAAGGTCTGTGACCTAAGGCCCTCAGCAACTTTGATTCGAAAGCTCTCGGTTGACTTTGCTACATCAAACTTACCAACTTGCGGCTCTTCACGAATCAGCATTGCTTGTGCTGGGAGGTGTCCCAGTCCTCCTCCTATCATGGCCATAAACACCATGCATGACCCAAAGCCGCTCGGGGAGGAAGGGGTTTACTTCATCGTATGGCCTTACACCAGTCGGTGGAGGTGTTTCTCAGTTACTGTCCATCTTCCCAGAAGACCCTCGTTTGTGAGAAGTTGAAGAAAACCAACAACAAGCAAACAAAACCAGCAGCACAGGAGAATTTATACCCCAAGGCCTAGCAGACACCGGCAGTCACAGTGTGCTTTGGCTGTTTGAGAGAGCTCATTGGTCATCAGACCACAGGCCCTCTGCACCACAAAGAATCACTCTTGCTCTTCCTTACCCCTCCCTCTCCTGTCTCCATTCCTCCTTCCCCATTGTTCCTCACCCAGCTCTTAGCCTACAAAGATTTTGGACATTTTTGATTCTATTCAAAATTATCCTGAGGTCCGCAGGGGTAAACTCTGTCACTTACTTATTTCTGGTGATATTTGCAAAGTTTTATTATGGTTCTTGCCAGGACTGAAAGTCCCCAGAAATATTTTCTAACTTTATTGATATTAGCATTTTCATATTTAAAGTTTTTTTCTCAAAGTTTTTGAGAATTTCACACAAGTATACAATGAAATCGATTGTAACCATTCTCAGTTACACCTTCAATGCCTCCCGGGCCATATTTCCTTCAACACACTCTCCCTTCAACTTTGTGTTTTTGATGACCCAGTGAGTAGTTACTGCTCCCCACATGTGTTTGTGTGTGAGCTCATCTACTGGAGCCTGGAGAGTCTACCGGTGACCACATCCTCAAAAAAAGAACGATTCTCACGTCGCCAGCAACTCTCCACCGCTGACAGCTCCTCGGTAAGCCACGGGGCCTGGAGATCATCCCGTCTGTGCTGGGATTTGTGCTGGCAGATCTTGTGCAGGCAACCACAGTGGCCGAGATAGCAATTTGTATCTTACGTAGCTTTTACTTGATCTTCTTATGAGGGAGGGCAGAAAACAGGCCAGCGAGAATCAAATGCTTTGTCCATTTGTAGTTGATAAGTGGCAAAACTGCAGCTAAAACTGGAATTGTTTTCTATTCAGATCTAATGATTTAAATTAAAATATAAATTTATTTGGAAGGAATTGCTTCCTCTGAACCAATAAGTTGTCAAAATTGAAGGCAACATTTAGATTTCTTTTCTTTTCTTTCTTTTTTCTTGTTTCTTCCGAGAAAGGGTTTCTCTGTGTAGCCCTGGCTGTCCTGGAACTCACTCTGCAGACCAGGCTGGCCTTGAACTCAGAGACATTTACCTGCTTTTGCATCCCAAGTGCTTCAATTAAAGGCACACAGCACCGCCCAACTTTGAAAGCAATATTTAGATTCTTAGCACTTTAATTAAATATCCGGATACTTGGCTGAATGCTTCATTATCCTTGCACTGAAATTACCTCTCTCTCTCTAATGTCCCCCTTCCTGCCAATCACATATTACTTTCCTGAGTACCCACCCAAAGAGCTGGGCAATGACTGTCCTTCCAGGCTGTGATGTCAGAAAGTCCGTCCTTCCCTTTCCTGTGCCCCCTACACAAATTCCTCCCGGTTGACTGGTGTTTGAAAATTCCATAATTTCTTGTTTGGGCTTCCAGCCAGAAGAAGGGATGGGAAGCTGATTTCTGCTTGGCTTGTGCCTGGCACAACCTTGTTTATTTTCTCGTCAGTCTTACTCCTTTGCACCTTTTTTATAAATGAGGGAACTGAGGAGGCTTAGAGAGATTTAGTAATTTTTTTCATGGTTGCAAGATAACTAAAAGGGGTTATAAAGTAAACCCAGGTTGGACTGACTCCAGACCTGTGATTTATTTATTATTAAAGGCTAATATTTATGTGAACCTGGCATTGTATCAAGTGTGTATCCAAATCCACACTTATTCTTGTCATGAATGGGTGTCGCCTGATGAAAGTACCCTACCCATGTCCTGCCTGCTCATTGTCATTCCTGTTGCGGGACTTCAAACTGCCCAAGGTCTTTGGCTCCAAAGCCTGCTCTTCTCAAGAAAGTTAGTACCACAGAGTAAACAGAGGGAAGGGTTAACTTCTAGCTCCAGTTCCAGTGGTACTTAGCCAATGGCTGATGGAAATGTTATATAAAAATCAAAGCTCCCGCTATATCAAGTGACTCACAACCATTTGTAACTCCAGTTTCAAGTAATCCGGTGTCCACTTCTGGTATTCATGGACACCTGTATACACATGAACGAAAATATAGAAACATACACAAATAAAATGATTTTTTAAATAAAAACATTCTTTTATTCTTGAGACAAACACAATCTCTCTATTACGTAGCTCTGGTTTTCTTGAACTCACCATGTAGACCAGGCTAACCTCAAACTCATAGAGAGCCATCTGCCATCTGCCTCCACAGTGCTGGGATTAAAGGTGTGTACAACCAATCCTGTCTAGAAATAATTAATAAACAAATGGTTAATTTGTATAAATATGCATACATATGCATGTATATATAGCAGAAAACTGGGAAAATGAATTTCTCTATGATTTATTTCCATTAACTGTTTGATTTGTATACCTATCTACTTGCAGTCTTGTAAAAATTTTTTCAGGTAAAAAGGGCACAGAGAGGCTTATGACGTTCTTTCATGACAGCTTAAAAATGGATATCCTGGAACTGATGCTGATCAGAAAATCTGAACTAGGTAAGATAGCTTAACTGTAGATAGGCAAGTGAAACTGAAAACAAATGGAGAAAGTCAGACTGAAGTACATTCAGAAAAGTAAAGATTTCCTGCTTCTACTTTCCAAGCTGGTGATGGGCCATAGAAATTAAAATACCAAAATCCTGCCGGCACTTAGCTCTCCACTGTTGCAGAATTAATAATTGAAAATACAGAGACATACTTTCACATAATGTGAAGGAAAGTCACCCCAACAGGCAAAGCATTGGCAAAGTGCCAAAACAACTTACAAAACAACCAAGAGAAAAGGGGGTATTAGATATAGGTGGAAAATGGTCAGAAACAACAAAGAAAATAACAGGAAAAAAATCTTTAAAGTGCATGCAAAAGGGAAAAACAAAACAAAACAAAAACCTGGCAACCTAGAATGATTTAATAATAAAAAGTGTCCTAAAGAATCCAAAATAAAGCTCAGAGACCTAAATCAGTGGCGGCATGGTGTGGGTGGATTGAATGAGAATGGCCTCCATAGAGAATGGCCTCTTAGGTTTGAATGCTTGAGCCCTCGTTGACATAACTATTTGGGAAGGAGTAGGAGGCGTGGCTTTGTTTGGAGGAGGCATGTCACTGGGGCGGGGCTTTGAGGTTTCAGAAGAATGCCATGGGATTCTCGGTGCTCTCTGTTTCTGTTTCCTGACTGTGGATCAAAATGTGAGCTCCCAGATACTGCCCCATTGCCATAGCTGCCTGCAGGCTGCCATATTTCCCACCGTAATGGTTATGAACCTCAACCCTCTCGGACTCCTGGATTGAATGCTCTCTTTTATAAGCTGACTTGGTCTAGGTGTTTCATCACAACAATAGAAAAGTAACTAAGACACATGGGTCTGGATAATTTAATCTTCACAGTGTGTCCTGTGGACAGTAGAGCATAAGTTCAGAGCCAGTCTCTGAGATCTCTTGACTAAACTCTTAGTTGCCTGAACTTCTTTATTTTCCCCCTGCCTCACTTTCTCACTTGTAAAACAAGGAGGAGGATAG
The DNA here is from genome assembly GCF_030254825.1 of Meriones unguiculatus. NCBI lineage: Eukaryota > Metazoa > Chordata > Mammalia > Rodentia > Muridae > Meriones > Meriones unguiculatus. Next base: position 38,620,627 of record NC_083352.1, on the reverse strand, counting down.
TATTTAATTGACATGGTTATTACAGAGAGACTAGTGCAATGTTTAATTTCCAGCCATCTGGGGATTTTCCAGCTATTTTTCTGTTGCAGGTGAGCCTCCGCAATCAAAACACCTGAAAAACCAAATGGCTTCAATTCTTGAATTGACACAATGCCACAAATGAAAAATTCTACACTATGAAACTGTTTAACGCATAACATTATTAATGTATAACATTGGTTTCAGACTGTGTTTATATGAATGCAGCATGAACTGTTTTGTATGTAGACTTGGGCTCTATACCAAAAAGATTTCATTATGCAAAAGCAAACATTCCAGACTTAAAAAGAAATGAAATTTGGAACACTTTTGGTTCCAAGCACTTAGAATACTCAGTCTGGATTTCTTCATAGCTTCAATCTGTTATAGACCAGAAACATACTTTGTGTGTTCCTTTGAACTGTAAAGGTTTTTGTAATGACACAGAATCAGTCCATTTTGATGAACATTTCCTACTTTTTCTACTTGCTGCAAAGATCACGTATTTTGTCATTGGGTACAGCGTTATAGACATGTCATCTAGAACCAGTGGCTGATGAGTGTGTTCAATTTTTTCCTAGAATAGTGATACTTGTCTTATAGTTCTCTCTATTGCTGGAACTGGAAGGTAAAAACTCCAGTTATACTTAGAGGTTTGCCAGATCTCCTGGAAGTTCTATCAGTTCTTGCTTCCTGTTTCGTGAAACTGTGAACTTAAACGCACATGCCTTTAACCATGATATCATATGTGAGATGCTACGTGAATGAAAAGCTGCATTTATAAAACTTATTGACTTATTTTGGAGATTTATTTTACCGTGGAGGCTGCAGAGGCTCCAAGTGGATCCCTTGGAGCTGGAGTTACAGGTGGCACACTGCAAGCTGTTCGGTGTACGTGAGAACCAAACGCAGGCCCTCTGCATGAACAGTATGCTGTTAACCGCTGAGCCATGTTTCAGCCCCTGAATGCACCTTTTTAAATGCCTGAAGCAGGAAGAATGTCACAGAAAATAGCTCTTTCAAAGTGCCAGCGAGTTAGAGAGTCTTGTATGACAGACGACTGAAAGACAAGCATCACGATGCAGAGAATCACCAAGGAGTCACACAGTTCATTGTGTTTTCATTGTGCTGACCTTTGACGTGAATAATCCACAAGAAGATAAGCAAATCATCAGGATCATTTGCTCTATGGAAGAAGGTTGAGAAGTCTTCAGGCTCCAGTGTGTTCTTTAAGAGGCAGCGTGACTCTGGTGGAGCCAGTTTGCTAGGTCCTGTTTCTTATCCTGACACTCATGGTCTGAGTGAACCCACACATTTTCCTTTGCTGCCCCCTCTTTTTCTACTTGTGACAAAGGAGCTTCAAAACTCATGAGCATCTTCTCATCTGATAACAATATCCACCACAGAGAGTCATTTGTATTGGTTAAATGAATTGACCCAAGAAAGGTGTTTAATACATGGTTATCATTCAACATATAAAAGTAATTCCAAAAGCAGCTGCCTGAGTCATTTGAATGAAACAGATAGAACAAGACCTTGTACCGGCTTCCAAGATTGTCAAAACTTAAGGACCGCAAGCTGGGGTGGCTATAAGCAAAGACTATCATTTGGCCCTGGTTCTGGAGGCTAGAAATCTGAGTTTCTGTGCTGGGCCACACTCCCTATGATGCTCTAGGGGAGGATCTTTCCTCACCAGCTTCTAACAGTCGACTTTTGGAAGCGCGGTCCTCATGGCTGTCTAACTCAGTGGCTCCCGACCTGTGGGTTGCAACCCCTTGAGGGTAACATAGCAGCTTTCCTGAGTATCAGATATTTACACCGGGATTTGTAACAGCAGCAAAACTACAGTTATGAAGTAGCAACAAAATGATTTTATGGGTGGGGTTGCCATAAAATGTGTATTAAAGGACCACAGCATTAGGAAGGCTGGGAACTACTGGTTTACCTGGTTTCCTGTCCTGGTCTCTCTCAGACAAGCACAGTTTTACTAGTGCTCTAATTTCAGCCCCATCAGGAGACCCTTTCTCTGTCTTCCTGATCCCTGCATACATAGTTGCTGGGTAGGAGAAACGGAGATGAGTGGGGTGTGACTATTGTGTGTCTGATAGTGTGCGGGAACTCAAATGATAACGGAAGGGACAGTCCTTGTGTTGCTGAGGCTCAGATTCCTGAGTGCGTTGACCTCTGACCCCTTTCTGCCAGGATCCAACAAAAGGGAAGTCACAAGTTTAAACTCCCAGTGAGGTGGAGAGTCAAATGTGCAAATGCAGAGTTTTCTAGACATTGAAGTGCTAACCTCATTGTGTCCTGCAATCCGTTCTTCAAGGAAAAGACTGGGAGATGCCATTTTCAAGGAGTGTATTTTAGCCACCTTGCCATTTAAATTCAACATCGCACCTTTAGGCTCAATGCTGGTAAAATTGTAATTCCGCCTCTGTACCTTCCATTTGATTTCTCCTCCTGCCAGATAGTTTCTTTCTGCAGCAGGTCTTTGTTGGAGCTTTTTCTCTCCAGCTGAACTTGAAGCTCTAGAACATTACATCTCTAAAGACATCTGCTCTGGCCCAGATCCTGTTTCCTCAAAGCTGAGATGGGTACTGATCAGCCCAACGCGGGCTTGTAGATTCTGCAGTAACTCTACAGAGAGGAACATAGGTTTGCTTTAGTAAAGGGCTACCTGGATACCCACGTAAATGTGTGGGAGTGACCGTGTATATGCATACATAGACATCTGTTCTGTAGCAATTTCTTGCCAGATAAACCACCATCTTGGGGGCAAGCTTTGTTATGAAGCAGTATGCTAAAAGGCAAGTGAAGCAACTGCTGCTTCTAAGGGGAGATAAGGTTCTCCATCCCGTAGGAATGGCAGTGAGCTGCACGTTACTCTCCTGCCTCCTCAAGTGGATACTACGTGGAAGGACTGTTGATGGACACTCTCAGACAAACTGAGCTGAAGCTGAGATCAGCTACAGCAACTGGAAGAAGCTGAGGCCAACTGCAGCATCGGAAAAGGGCACCCTCCAACCTGCTGAACTGCCTACAGGATGGGCAGTAAGCTCCAGGTTTTCAGCTTTGATGAGCTTCATCTATGCTGGGGTGGGCTGAGTTGTCCTTGAGTATTTCTTCTCCTCTGAGGAATCCCCCATCTACATTTCTATAAGCAACTGTCTCAGGATTTTATTGCTGTGGAGAGACACCATGACCAAGGCAACTCTTACAAAGGAAAACATTTAATTGGGGTTGGCTTACAGTTTCAGAGGTTTAGTCCATTACCATCATGGTGGGAAACATGCCAGCATGCAGGTTGACATGGTACTGGATCAGGAGCCGAGAGTTCTCCATCTTGATCCAAAGGCAGCCGGGAGGAGGCTCTCTTTCACACTGGGTAGAGCCTGAGCACAGGAGACCTCAAAGCCCGCCTCCACAGTGACACACTTCCTCCAACAAGGCCACACCCCCTCCAATAAGAACACCTCCAAATGGTGCCACTCCTTGGCACCAGGGATCTGTGGAGGCCGAGGCCAGGCCTGGTCAAACCACCACTGTAACCCCAATAAAACTCTTTGGGTCGCCAAGCTGGATGTTGTTGGAATCTGTATGTTGGTTGTCATTGGCTCCTTATCTGATATGAGTAGATGTATGTTCCCTAGGAACACTGATGGACAACAGTCTACACATGCTCAGATATACATATCATATACAGCAGAGGTGCTTGGAAAGAGTCCCCCAACAGCTCCATAGCAAAGCTGCACTCCATCCTGAGGCCAGCTTGGTGAATGGTCCACCGCAAAACATCTTATTGCTTTGGTTCCATGAGCTGAACCCAAGACTTCATTATACCAGAAGGGCTTAGGGAGCTCTTATGGTCCATCCTCAGGGATGTTCACCATGGGCATTTGCTGTTTTTTACAAGGTCTCTTTAAACTCTTATCATTCATGCCTTAATTAGCATTTTCTACCTTTTTATTTCTTCTTCCCTCACATATTATATCCCAACGGCAGTTTTCCCCGCCTTCCCCTCCACCTCAGTTAGCATCTTTATACTTTATGGCGTCCTGGGCTTTGACAAGAAACACCTTCAGTACATTGAACTCAGGTGTTAGCTTCCTAGGGACTTGCTTACTATGAGTGCGTCACCAGCCCACGAGGGTGAATGGAGAGGTTGTTAAAACAACTGTTGGTTGTGCCTTGCAAAAGGCCTCTTGGGGGAAAGGAAGTCTAGCAGTAATTGTATGTATCGGCTAGCTGGCAGCTGTTGGGAGAGTCCTGGCCTATATCCCTACCTTCACTCCTCACCGCGATCCATCAATGTAACAGAACGTGCAATGTTGTCATATTTCGCTTCTCATAGGCTTCTCATCTTTTAAATTACATATTTGTGTGTGTGTGTGTGTGGTGTGTGTTTGTGTGTGTGTGTGTTGGTGGAGGGAGGTCATGGACGTGCCGAGTGTACAATGTGGAAGGAGTTGGTTCTCTCTACTCTTCTACCATGTGGGTTCTGGGTGTTGAATTCAGACTCTTAAGCCTGGCAGCCAGTGTCTTTACTAGCTGTATAGTTCTCATTTTTTAAAAAGGTGTTTCTTTTTAGCTTTAGTTTTTACCGTACAACTTAGTCTCCTTTTGTTGTGCAGTTCGTTAGCATGATAAAATCTAATTTGTGCAACGATAATCATGTTCCCTCTTTAAATTGGTCAGGAGTCCAAGCAGAAGGTTAAGGAGAGAGATCCAGAGGGAAGGGTCTTCTTGCTTTTTCTTAGAAAATGTTTTTTGGACAGACCCTCTCTGTCTGACTTCTAATTTGGGATTCTGGTGCCTCTAGCTCCCGAGTGCTAAGATTACAGGTATGGGTCACCCCACCCAGGCAAGCAGCTCCTTTCTGAAGGCGGCCATCGCTGTCCTGGGCACCTCAGGTGAGGAATATGGCTTATTGTTCCCACAGCACAAAAGGAGTCTCATCTATTGCCCTGTCTGTCACTCTCTCAACTTCAGACAGGCAAGAATGCTGCCTCAGGGCAGCCATGTTGCAAAGTAGACAGCCTGCTGTCAGGAACCATAAATATTTGGAATATGAAGTTGATTGAACACCCAGAATAAAACACCTCAAGAAACCCAGCTTTTGGAACAAATTAGCCCAGCGTGACTCCTCTGAGGTGTGTCTGAGGAGTGCTTCGTTCGAGTTGACCTCTCTTCTGGGGTTGATGGGGAACAATGGTCGTTAGTACTTTTCTTCTTTTCGTGTGATAAAAATTCCCTCCACCAGCTGAGCGTGTTTTGTGGGGTTAGAGCAGGTTTCTCTGTGGGAGAGAGAAGTGTGAGAGAAAGGCCCTCTGGGGCAGTTCTTGATGTTGGCCACAGCTGTGACGAAAGCTTAAGCTGAAAGCTACATTGAGTTCAAAATACATATTTAACAAGTAGAGGGGTGAGGGCTGGTGTCCTGGATTCTGTCAGGCATGCAGGCAGCATCCTGTCACGCAAGGAAGAGGGGGTGGTGAGGAGTCTAACTGCTCCTCCTGCGGGGAAGCCGACTTCTCAGAAGCAAAGTTGTGTGACTTAACTAAGAAAGTAGAACTCAAGAATTCTGAGGAAAGCAAAAAGTAGCTGTACAAGGAAAGGGGTGTGTGTGTTTGGGGTGGAGATTGGCTGAATCGTTAAAGTTTTCTCTTCCATAATCTAACAGAAACATCTGAGCACAGTGGCAATGGAGATTTGTTGCAATGAGGCCAAGAGTAGGGTGAATGAACTACCAGGACGTTGGGGTTGGCACTGCTCTCTGGGAGAGGAGCTAACATCAGGAGATGGGCTAAGCTTGAGCCCCCGGATAGTCTAGGCTGAGACCTGCACGTGCCAGGGTCAGAGGTAGCAGCTAGAGCATGGCCAAGTGCACGTTCCGGTAGAACTGCATGGCTTTCCTTACCTTTCTTCCCTAGTGCCTCAAGAGGAGAAAGTTGGGTGACGTTAAAGTGAACTACCGACAGACAGACAACCGGAAGGCAGAAGAGATGTTCTGATAGGCTTCCTGTTGCTGTGATTAAAACCATCTGACCAAAAGCAATCTGGGGAGAAGAGGGTTTATCTGACTCACACCTCCCTCACTGAAGGAATCAGGGCAGGAAGTTAAGGCAACAGCTTGAGGCAGAAACCGCGGAGGAACCCTGCTTGCTAGCTGGCTCTCTGGCTCACTCACTGGCTCATGCTCAGCTGCTTTCTGACATCGCCCAGGCTTTCCTGCCTGGGGATGGTACAGCCCACAGCAAGCTGGACCTTCCTGTATCAACCCAGTCCTTCACAGACATGACCACAGAACAATCGACCCAATCGGTTCCTCAGTCGAGGTTCCCTCTTCTCACGTGACTCAAGGTTGTGTCAAGCTGAACAAAAATTAACCTGCCTAAGAGAGGGCAGAAGGCCTGGTTACTTCAGGTGGTAAATCTGGTACTCCATATGTTTATCCATTGCTTCCCCTCTGCCTCAGGTGACTTCATCAGCCACCCTGATAGTGTTACTAGGATTGTTCTGATTCTAACTCTTCAAATCTAGAATAACAAAACCTTTCGAGTCAAAGGAGACACACACCAGGCTGGATCCGAGTCTGTTAAGGAAGCACCGTTCTCATCTTTGGCAAAACAAACTTAGACTGTATCAACTCACCAGGTTCCAGGGAAGGTGCAGAACTCAGCCAGGTACGGTACAGTCTGGAAACTTGCTAAGGGGATGAAGCCAGTCACGGAACGCCGAATGCTGCCTAATGCTTTGTACATGCAATGTCCAGAAACAGAAAATATAGGAACAAAGGGAATCAATCACAATCCAGGACAACAGAATGAAGCATCTGGGTTGTTCCGTAGCTCGGAATAGCAATACCCTTTCCTTTTGGGGTGATAAGAATGATTGCAAATTATGCTGTGGCTTGAGCGGTGCAAGCTTTTGGACAGACAGTCATAGGTTGTTTAACAAGTGAGTTACTTACTGAGAAATGTGCCACTAGGTGAGTTAGTCATTGAACAAACATCACGGAATAAACCTTCACAAAGACAGCTATGATGTCCTCACTATTCAATCTTATAGGACCAATGCCTTTCATGGACTTGGTTACTGATCAAAGCTCCATTCTGTGAGCCAGGATTACAGGAAACTCAGTGATTTCCACATTAGAATTGTATGATGCATGGGAATATGGGTAAATTAGCTTTAAAACAAGATGAAGGTTAAAATTGAATTCTAGATAAATCACTAACAAAAATTTAGTAACTACATCCCTTACCAAAAAAAAAAATTGGAACACATTTGAACCCAAAATATTAATATTTGATTGAAATATAGATTTTGCCAAATGCCCCAACTTTTAAGTCTTTATATAAGGAAAATTGAGGGCAAAGAATAAGTGTTTAAGGGAGGGGGCTGCAGTGGGGATACAAAGTGAATAAATTGTAATAAATAAATATATAAGTTAAATTTAAAAAAAAGAATAAGTGTTTAAGCTTTTTTTAAACTTAAAACCAGAAACTCAGTTGAAGAGTCTGAAGAGTTTTCAAGGACTAGTCCTTTATGAAGCATTCAGGTATTGCTAGATTCACAGGGGCTTTAGGGCTGGTACATACAAGAGCTGGAGCATTTCGGGGACAGGAGCAGAAAGACCCCAGAGCCAGCACACCTACTGTCCTTCCTTGTCTAGCGCTGGCTCGTGGGGTTTGCTGCTATGTCAATAAAACTAACATGCGAAGGGAGTCCAAATTTCCCTTACACGCAAAGATAGGAAAATTGGGGTCAGAAACAGCAAAGCTGCAAACTCACAGTGGGGCATGGTTGGCACGGAATTGCCGGGGAGAGAGGGATGCATGCGCTCACTTCAGCCCAAGGGAATCGAAAGAGGGAGAACAAAGGCAAGGGGACAGGGAACTTCGCGCTCGGATGGTAAATGAGTCAGCTAGAATCTCTCCTTAAAATCAGCCACACTGCGCAGACCTTATGAAGAGAGAGAATGGGTGGAAATTGTAAATGGTGCACGAGCCTGGGATATATGACCTGTGAGAACTGGGGCTGGAGAGGTGGCTCAGAGGTTAAGAGAGAGCTCTGCCTGCTCCTCCAGAGGTCCTGAGTTCAATCCCAGAAACCACACGGTGGCTCACAACCATCTGATCGGATGCCCTCTTCTGGCATGCAGGTGTACAAAAAATAAACAAATAGCTAAAAGAAGAAAAACTCCAACAAAACAAGTAAATAAAAAAAGATTTCTTTTGAAAGATAGAAAAGTGAGAACAATTTCACAGAGACTAAATTTCTTAAAAACAGGTGAGAAAAAGAAACAATTTGTTCTCCCCCCCTTTTTTTTCTGAGACGAGGTCTCACTATGTAGCTCTGGCCTTTGGAACTCAATTAGGCTGGCCTCAAACTCTCAGAGATCTCAGAGCCCCTGTCTCCCAAGCGCTGGGATCAAAGGCATAAGCCACTGTCCCAGGCTTTGGCTAATTCTTACAGACTGAATATATTTGAAACCAGTATTTCCCTTTTCTGTATCTGTTCATTCTATACGAGAAGCCACCTTCTTGCTGATTAAAGTTTGAACGTAGCCTCCTTGGTTTCGGATTTGCTCAACCAAGTAGGAAAACTCCAAGAGGGGGCGGAGAGCCAGCTCAGCGGTTAAAAGCACTCGCGGTTCTCACAGAGGACTTGGATTCAGTTCCCAGCACCCACATCATAGTTCATGATTCCAGTTCCAGGAGATCCAATCAATGCCCTCTTCTGACCTCCACATGCACCAGGCACACATGCGGAAGACATGCACAGTCAAATATTCAAACACATACAAATAGACAAGTCTTCAAGAGAGAAAACACAAAACAGCCACTGGCCACGTGCGCACACACAGCATATCATGAATCCCTGTGTCTGTTACATAACACATTATTATAGATACATATGTAACTTAATGCAATCCAACAGTATATTCTTAACACTGTATTTCCATACTCTCTCTTCTTTCCTATCAGTATTAGTTAGGACCTTCTTGTGGATCTTCTACTATGCATTGTAACCTCCCTGGTCATGTTTATGCCGGGAGCAGTTTGCATCTGGCAATGGGAAACAGTCCGTGTTTGACACTGAGGGTTTGAACGCTGTGCTCCACTCACTGCTTCTCTTCATCCAGTTCGGGATGGTGCTCCCCATCCCCAGGGTGGGTCGTCCCCCATCAGTTACAGCTCTCTGCAGATGTCCTTAAAGGCATACCCCCCAAAAAACGTGTCCTCGGAGTGATTCTGAATTCAGTCAAGTTGACAATGGACAAAGTTCCCAGTGCCCACATCACAGTTCATGACTCCAGTTCCAGGAGATCCAATCAATGCCCTCTTCTGACCTCCATGTACACCAGGCACACATGCGGTAGACATACCCATCACATCTCGCTCACTCTACTTTTTCCTTCTGTTAGTGGAAATGAGGTCATTGCTGCCTGCAAAATCAGAACAGGGAACCAATTTCACACAGACAACACATCTTCTAGAGCTGCCTCTGATCCTGACTTCTGTACAGATCAAGGTTCCATTGAAGAAGCTGCAAGACATATAGACTAGAGTTTTGGTTTATTTATTTGTTTGTTTGTTTGTTTGTTTATTTAATTTACTTAAGCACTTTACAGCCTGATCCCAGCCTTCTCCTTCCTCTCCTCCAAGTCTTGCCCTCATACTCCCTTCCTCTATTTTCCCCTTTTCTTCTTAGAGAAGGCCACCAACCCACCCTGGCACCTCAAGTCACAAGCAGGATTAAGCTTATCCTCTCCCACTGAAGCCTGGCAAGGCAGCCCAGCTAGGAGAAGGGAATCCAAAGGCAGGCAACAGAGCCAGGGACAGCCCCTACTCCTGTTGTTAGGGGACCCACATGATGACCAAGCTGCACATCTGTTACATATATACAGGGATCTAGGTCCAGTCCATGCATGCTCTTTGGTTGGTGGTTCAGTCTCTGTGAGTCCCCATGGGGCCAGGTTAGTTTACTCTGTAGGTCTTCTTGTGGTGTCCTTGGCCCTTCCGGCTCCCTCAAGCCTTCCTCCCAGTCTTCCTTGAAACTCCCCGAGCTTGGTCTATTTTTTGACTGTGGGTCTCTGCATCTGTTTCAACACACTGCTGGATGAAGTCTTTCAGAAGACAGTTATGCTAGGCTCCTGTCTGCAAATATAGCACATTAATAGTGTCAGGGGTTGGCTCTCTCCCATGGGGTGGCTCTCAAGTTAGGCCAGTCATTGGCTCCTTAAATCTCTGCTCCATCCTTATAACCCACCCATAAAATCTTCGACCCAAGAAGTGTAGGGATTCATTTTAGAGAGCAGACTTTTTCCAGTCGTGGGAGGTTCTGGAAGAGTCTATGCACGGCTGGTGCCTCTCCACCTGAAAACAAAGTATCTGTAGGTTACCGGACCCAGATGGGAAGAAAAGCTAGCTATGAGATGGGATCAACAGACACACTGTGAGGTAGGAGAACAAACTGGGACCCGAGTCTAATGTCTGCTTCTCTGCCTCTAACCCTGACACCACAGGTCATTGTAGCAGCTTCGTGGACATCCCCAAGGCCCAGAACTCAGCAATACTAATAGAAGAGATCTGATGAGGAATGAGGAAGCCCTGGCCTGGCTGCTTGGGGTGTGTCAGAAGGCCAGGGACAACATTAGACTGCCGTGCTTCCTGAAACCTACACTGGCCTGTAAGCACACAAATACGGCTGAACCTTTGCTTGTCTCATGCAGACACACAAAATTCTCACGTGGTCTACTCTAACCCCGTAACATATGGGAAAGACAGCAGTAGGAATGCATTTCCTGGTTCATCTGGCTGTGTAGTGTGGAGTCACCATAACAGCAAAGAATGCTTCCCGTCGTCATGGAATTCACACGACAGTGAGGAACGAAACAATGCAAGTAAAAAATAAATAAAGCATTCATTCTTCACAGCAGCCATGTGACACACCCACCTGTAATATCCCAGTGTTTTAAATGAGGGAATGAAGGTGGAAACATCATTCAAGGTGGTATTATGTATTTGTCCTAGGTCCCAGGAAACAGAGGAGCCAAGCTTCGGACGTAGACAGGTACCAGTTAAAGCCTTTGGTATTAACTGCTGCTTGTTCATTCTGTATGAATCCTTCCTCAAACTCAAACACTCAGACTGGCTCCTGTCTTCAGGTGGGAGAACAGAGTTTAATAGTCTATTGCACTTACCCACATTTTTTGTTTTTTTTGAGACTGGGTGTGGGATTCATTCATTCATTCACGTGGAGAGTGGGACTCAGCACAGTGAAAGCCCTCAGGAGCGCAGGGCTGGCGACTTGTCCAGTGGACCACAGCTGGGGATGCGTCTCACCCAAGGCCGTCGGGGATGCACCCGCTCTCAGGTCCCAGGCTTCAAACTTCTCTGCATTAAACTTGTTGAAGCCCTACTTCTTTGAGATGTGGGTTGTCTGGTGGTCAGATAACTCGAGCTTGGCTCTATGATGGGCCTCCACCGTAGGTGTGTGCATGTCTGCAGCTCTGTATAGATGGACACGTCGACCTGGCCTGTGTGAAGCACGCCCGTGTTCCAGCGCTTCCCAAAGGTGCCGCAATGCCTGTCTGCAGCCTAGACTGGGAAGAGCGGTGAAACAGATAGGAATATCTACCAGAAATTGGTCTCCTAGGTCCTTAGTGCAGCCCTCACAAGCAACAGGCTGTGGACACTACCAAGAAGATGGCTGCTTACAGCCACTGTGCACCAAAGGCCCCTGTGAGGGAGGGAATCTGCTGGCTTAATTGGCTAGAGTCTCTCTCTTTCTTTCTCTCTCTCTGTCTGTTTCCATTTCTTGAGACAGGGTTTCTCTCTGTAGCGTTGGTTGTCTTGGCCTTTTGTAGACCCTGCTTGCCTCAGACGCACAGATCTGTCTGCCTCTGTCTCCCTGAGTGCCGGGATTAAAGGCGCACGCCACCACATCCGGCCACTCCTGTCTCTGAACGAGAGTGTTTGGTTTGGTTTGGTTTTCCATTTTTGACATGGTCTCATGTAGCCCAGTCTCTCCACGTAGCTCAGGATAGCGTTGAATGTCTGATCCTTCTGCCTCTATCTCCTAAGGGCTGGGCTTACAGACGTATGCTACCATGCCTGACAATTGTGCTTATGGAGAATGATCTTCCCCAATTAGATATAAAACTCTCTGGTCCATAAATGATATGCTCACTGTTGTTGCTACGGTGCTGCGCATTCACCGGGCACCTTATACACCCAGGTTGCACTGATTTACTGCCTTTGACCGAGGTGAGCGAGGTGAGTTCTGCATGTAGCTCTTCCTGGCTGAGCAGTGCTCACTCTGAAAGAGCTTCTCCCTCGAACAAGTCCTTGAAAGACAGTCAGAGCCCCTGCAAGGAGCTGTTCTCCGGTCTCCTGCTCATCACATACTCCAGACAAGCCAGGGCATGGGGAGCGTGGAGGAAGAAAGAGGGGTCACCCTCTAAAGGAGGGCAGATGGGACTCAGGGTTAGACTTTCTGTGATGAAAGCTGTTCCGCAGGATTATTAAGCAAATCCCAGCAGCTGGCTCAGCCGCTGGAAGGAAGGAGAGACTAAGGCTTCAGACCCGAAGCCTGCGTGTTTGCAGGTCTTAGGATGAAAAACATCTAACCCGAAGAAGACTGAAGGTGGGACTGAAGGCCTCCAGGAAAGCTGTTTCTCCGGCCCCATGGCTTTTCGGCCCTAACTGCTTCATGAGTGGGTGCTAGGCTTCCTTCTCAACCCCTTTAAAAAAAAAAAAAAACCCTCACCATTGGAACAGCAGTGTTTCCTCACGGCTGAGGGGAAGGGAGAGGCCACTTCCGAAAGGATAGCATTTATATTTTTAGACTGAAATATGCATTTACAATGGTTTTCTCAGAGAACACGCTTTAAAAGTATTTTGAACAGAAAGCTACACCTTAAACCATAGCCAGTTTCACGTATACAGTGAGGAAGGGAGGAACAATTTTGCTTTATTTTAATGGTGAAACAATTTTTATTGATAAAAAAGTAAAAAATAAAATAAATTAAAAAATAGAGTCTGCACCTCCCTTCTGCTTTCGTGTTGTGTGTGTGTGTGTGTGTGTGTGTGTGTGTGTGTGAGCTTACTGATGAGTGGAGGGCGTGAGCACAACTTGGACTGTCTTCTTCTGCCTTGTTCCACTGTGTTTTATGCAACAAGGCCTCTCTGGATCTCCGGCCTGCCTTTTGCTCAGACTGGCTGGTCAGCAGGCTGCTGGGATCTGGCTGTGTTTGCTTCCTCAGTGTTGGGCTTGAGGACATGCGTCACTACACCTGCTTTTATGGGGGGGGGGGGCTCCGGCAACTCCTCATGCCTGTACAGCGAGCACCTAGCTATGCCCCTGCCCCAGCCGCTGTTTCCTTTAGACTCCTACGCCAGCAGAGCCCATGAGTGTCTTTTCCTCTCCAACGACAGGGTCCAACCTAGGTAGAGACGAGGGGCCTGAAAGGGTGACGTGGGCTGAAGGGTGGGCAGGTGGCAGAAAGGCAGGGAAATGACTCAACTCACATGATTTGGTCACAGATTAGGGGGCCTCACCTCTCAAGTAAACCCTTGAGACTGAAACCAGGAGTGGCTAGGAACCATGCGCTTATCTGGTGGCCCTGGTGAACTATTCCAGCCCTTGGTTGGCACCACAGCCAAGCTCCTCAAGAGCAGCCAGATCTCTAGGGAGTTCAGTCAGAATCGGTTCGAGACCTGTGACTTGAAGAGGGACACTCTACTGACCGAGCCAGTTGCCGGGACTGCTTCTTCTGGGGCTCACGGGGTGTGGTCCTGAAACACCCCAAGCCTTCCTCGCCTCACTTGTTTACCCATCTTGAAGTCCACTGATGCAGAACCTTTGTGTCACCGTGGGAGATAGAACGTGAATACCAGTCAGGGCAGCGAGAGGCTGGCATGAACAGATGCAGAGCTAAGGAGCTGAGCTCATGAGCAACCATTCAGTCCTGAGCACATTTCTCCACGAGGGGAAGAGGTGATGTAAAATCAGCCAGAACCCCCAAAGCCACCTAAACAAGAAGAAAGACCACAGGTTCAAGAGTGGCTGTAGGGTGGCCATTTTGTTTGCTTAACTTAACCGTGTTTTTTAAGTGCTCATGAAATTTCAATCAAAGTGCAAGTCTGTCTTCTCCATGGATTAGAATGTCACAGCGAACTCTAGCAGAATCTGTGTTACTTAAGAAGGAAAGCCGGGTGTTGTGGCTCGTGCCTGTAATGCCAAGATCAGGGAGAGGCAGCGTTGCTGCAAGTTTAGCACTATCTAGAATTGCACAGTAAGACTGACTCAAAAGAAACAGCACACACACACACACACACACACACACACACACACACGCACACATACAGTGTGGATCACACAGTTTCCTGCCATTTTCATTAAAAAAAAAAATTAACCACGTGCACACATTTGGACCACATACCCACAGGCGCATCTGTGTGTGCTAGCATGCGTGTGTGTGCCCTTGTATGTGTTTAGTCACGATCTAGTGTTCAACGAGGAAAAGGGACAAGATTCACTGACAGAAGATTGGAATTCAACTCGCAAGGTCAGAGAAGATGGCCCAGACCCAAGGGTTGAAGGGTCGCAGACTGCTGTGTTCACTCTACAGTAAGTCTCCCCTTTAGTCCTGTAGATACACTCCTGGCGTTTTGACCATGCTGCTGAGGGTTCAGGTTGCTTTGACACGATGCCCATTTTTTCCAGTCATCCCACTCACAGTTTAGGACAGGGGACAATGTCAGAGAAGGAGAGGCCTTCCAGGGAACGACACCACCAGAAGCCATTGTGTTTCCAAGGAGCTGGGGTCCCAAGCACAGCTGCTCTTGTTTTTCTCCTGTTCAATTTGATGTGTAAAAAAGAGCCAGGGTTTTGTGGAAGGACACGAAGCCTTGCTCCCAGCAGCTGGCTTCACTATTCTCTCTCTCTCTGCAGGGAGAGTCTTGAGGGACATCTCTGGTCTTTGGTCTGAGTTCTGACAAGCTCCCTCTGCTGTAGGAACTCATGCTACTGTTCTCTTTGTGGGATATTCCTCTTTCTATCTTTCCAGCAGGCACCCAAACCTGCCCCCAGTCTGTATACCGCACCCCATTTAGAGCTTCCCTCTGCGGCTGTGCTTTTCACTCTGGGCTGTAACTTTCTCCTTGCTTATTGTTTTGTCCTTGGCCCACAGACTTCTCCATGACTGAAATCCTGTCCTGATAGCTTCTATACACCCTCAGCTCAACTCTTCATCCCTGTCACTAGTAAACATGTAATAAATAAGATTGGTTGAATGGCCAGAAAACATGAAACTCAGAGGATTTGAATTTCTGCTTGTTGTAACTAAGGTTTAAATCCACGTGGAATCAAATGTACCAGGATCTGTTTTTATTTTGTATTTATTTGTTTGGTGTTCATTTTCTAAGACAAGCAGGAGTGTTTCGAAAGTATTGAGAGCAAGAGGAAACAGACTTCCATGTAGTTAAGCAGGTTGGAAGGCAGCCCAAAGGGATATTTACAGAGCTAATGGCCCAGTGTTGGGGAGAGAGTATAGAGAGCTTTTCAAACAAAGAGTTTATTGAGTTCTGTGCCACAGTCAGCGTGGAAAGGTGGAGCATTAGAACAGGTGGAAGGAAGTGCCAGGGGCAGGAGAGGAAAATGGGCCTAGCCCCTCTGCTGCCCAGGGAGCCACAGGCAGTGAACTTCATGGTTAGCCTGAGAAGGCCTCTTTCAAGGTCAGCTGTGTAGATCAACCCTAGAGCCTACTAATACATTCGAGGCCAACACTCTAATGCTGTGCTAGACACCAACTCCATGTTCTTAATGCCTTCTTAGGGTTGGGCAAGGGTTACTCATCCAGTTAGATATATTCATTATTTCATTATTTCTTCTTCTTCTTCTTTTTCTTCTTCTTCTTCTTCTTCTTCTTCTTCTTCTTCTTCTTCTTCTTCTTCTTCTTCTTCTTCTTCTTCTTCTTCTTCTTCTTCTCCTTCTTCTTCTTCTTCTTCTTCTTCTTCTTCTTCTTCTCCTCCTCCTCCTCCTCCTCCTCCTCCTCCTCCTCCTCCTCCTCCTTCTTCTTCTTCCTCTTTCTCCTCCTCTTCCTCTTCCTCTTCTTCCTCCTCCTCCTCCTCCTCCCAAGGGACAAATTCAGGCTTATCAGTGGGACAAATTATGGACACCTATGTCCCATGCTCAGTGTGCACGCACTTGAAAAAGAGCAAGTAGACTGGAGGAGAACTGTCCATGGAATGGCCAGTGTAGACTGAAGATCGAGGGCATGCAGGATAGTTCCTGGTGGGGTGATGCTTCTATGGGTAATGGCAGGGAGGCTTGGCTGGGGGGAACCTTGGGATCAGTGCCAAAAGTTAATATATTATTTTAAATGTTTTTTCCGATTGTGCCACGAGAGACTCCGCTTTACAAGTAGCTTTTGATTCCATTTGGAAGATGGAGGATGGCTCTTCACCTGGTACCTTCTGTCTGGCACCACCCAACGGCACAGGCTGGTAAGCAATTTATTCCTGCTGCCCTGTGCATTGATCAGAGTGAACTGAGCTTAAGAGCGCATGGTAGTATTAACACCACATCAAGAAAGCCAGGCCTGAGAACTTATTGGACACACCAGACTAAGGAAAGGGTGCAGCTCCCTCATCTGGACTTCGTAAAGAGAAGGACACCTGACACTGTGATGGCGATGACCCTGACCTGCCATCTGAGCGTCAAATGTGTGCAACAAGGGACAGGCAGTCAGAGAGCTCTGCTGTACAGGACTCGGCTATTCATGGTTGGTTGTTCAAATTGCTAAGACTCATAACCAAACCTTCGGCAGAGTGCAGGGAATCATAAGAAAGAAGGGGGAGTTAATAGGACCTGGAGAGGACAGGAGCTCCACAAGGACCAAATATATCTGGGCACAGGGGTCTTTTATGAGACTGTTTCTCCAACCAAGGACCGTGTATGGATATAACCTAGAACCTCTGCTCAGATGTAGTTCATGGTAACTCAGTATCCAAGTGGGTACTCTAGTAAGGGGAACAAGGACTATTTCTCACAGGAACTCAATGGCAGGCTCTTTGACCTCCCCGCCGCCCTGAGGGTGGAGCAGCTCTACTAGGCCACAGCAGAGGACATTGCAGCCAGTCCTGAAGATACCTGATAAACCAGGGTCAGATGAAAGGGGAGGAGGTCCTCCCCATCAGTGGACTTGGAAAGGGGCAGGGAGGAGATGAGGGAGGGAGGGTGGGATTGGGAGGGAATGAGGGAGCAGGATACAGCTGGGATACAAAGTTAATAAACTAATATTAAAAAAATAAAAAATATATATACATAAAAATGCTATCTGTTTCTCCACCCGTACATCCATCTGGCCCTGCTGCCATCAGTCTGCCTGTTCCTTTGCCTAGACTCAATCAGTCTTGCCCTTGTCTTTGATGGCTCTGTCACCCACTGCAGCTCAACTCTGACTCCATAGCAGAGCCTTCCAGAGACCTCCAACAGAATTAGTTATCAGCCTCAGGAGACTCTTTGCATCTCTGTTATCTTCTCTAACCCCCTAGGATCTTTGAAACGTCTTGAACTCTACTGTGGCTCATTTGGCTCTTCACAGCAATTATGTTACCCATAGATAATATAAAAATTTTTCTATGTGATGTGTAAGGTGTGATTTCTGTGTGGTTAACGAACATTAATTACTGACTAAGATTGGAATAAAAGAAATCGTGTTTGCCTTGGCTAGGGGCATCCAAGGAAAATGAGAGTATTTGGCAAATTGCTGCCAACACACCTTGTGGATTTATTGCTATTCGACATATTCTGGCATTGTGGGAAGAGACAATGTGTTCATTTATGTTTGGACAAGGTATGCTCAGGATACTCTTTCATTCATTTGCAAATAATCGCTTGAGCTTGCAACCTCCACAAAATCCTAGATACAGCCTCAGCCAAAGGCTAAATGAAGAACTTGTGAATGTGATTCTACCATTTCCGGCCCTAATAAGAAGGAGCAGGTCAGTTCAAGTTCATCCAAGCATCAGACAGCAGCCCAGACTGCCCTCCAGCTGAGAGCAGGATAGGACTCCAAAGCCCAAACAATCAAACTCGTAGTATAAATGAGTTTTTAAGTCCAATTAGCAAAGGCTAGGCTTGCCATGGCCTCAAGTCATCTGTTGGCTGAACTCAGAGGTCTGAAGGTTGTTTTCTTCTTTCTCAGATGGTTAAGGCATGAGAAGCTTAGACACAGCAAGACCAACAGTAAAGTAGGTTTATGTCTTTGGAATCTGTAAGCAGGTGAGCTAGTCTGCCTCAGCTGAAACTATTTATTGCACATGAATCCCTGCTATTTGTTCTCTCAGAAGACAGGCTTTAAAGGAGCATCGTGTGGCATTGTGAAGTCAGGTCTTGGATGGACAAGATCCCTTGTCTTAGACAGGTGCCCGGGCAATGTAAATGTGATGAGAAGCACTCAGAGGTCATTTTTGAATCTCTCGGGGGAAAGAGATGCTGGCGAGGACTTCTAGCACCTTTCATAAGGCACCCAAGCCAAGAGTCTTAGGCTATCTCAGACTCACTCTGCAGAGGTTGGAGGGTTCTACTTGCATCAGCCATTTTATTATAGTTATGAAAAGCTGCCTTATCAAGAGTACAACTATAGCGTAGCCAACACTTCCAGTATCTGGTTGATCAGAAACACCACAGCATTTCTGTAACTAGTGAAGGGTTTTAGAATTTCTTCCAGGGGAGCATTCTTGCTGGGTGAATGTTTTGGTAATTCTCCAAGCATGGACACAGTGTTGCCTGTGGGAGAAAGACTAGCTTGAGGGCTCTGTAGGAATCTCATGAGGATGTAGTATGACCTCTGTGCAATGGTGATGTTAGAGTGGGCTCCCTGGCCCCTTTCCCTGGAGCTTAACCTAGCAGAGGCCTCTTCACAGGCAGAGGTTTTTACTGGTGATGCATCCCCTTTTGTTTTGTGGGAGTATTGTAGACTAACCTTCCCTAAAGATCATCTGCAGTGATGGAGTACTTATGGATTCCAGAACCTTCTACCTGCCTTCCAAGACTTTCTGTGGTGTAGCTCCGGGTGCAATTCCTGGCTTTGGTTCCATTTTGGAACACGTTAGCTAAGCTCTATAAACCGCCAGGTGCTAGTGGGTGGGTGGGTGGACACACGGATGGTAAAGGCGTAGCACGGGTTTCTTGCTCTCCAGTGCTATGAGCTCATCTCCCCATCCAGGCAGCAGCAAGCCACATTCCCACTTACTGTAGCCACTTCCTGAGAGATGCCTCACCCTTTACACACTGTGAACAGCCTCGGTTGAGTTTCTAGAACAAGGTCCCAGAGGCCAGGGTACCTGTAAGCGCTAGGACTTTTCACACTTCTGGAAGCTGGGAGTTCAAGGCCAGTGTATGGTAGATCCGGGTCCTTTCCCCAGATCCTGGACAAGCATCTTCTGGTATGCTCTTAAATGTCACACTAGCATCCAAGAGTTCAGCACATGAGCTTTGGGAGGTCCCAGCAGCCAGCAAGTGTTTCTCTTCATCATGGACGCTTCTTAGCTACTTTAACTCTGCTCTTTTATTCCAAAATTTCAAAATGGTGGCACTCACCTCCACATGATGGAGAGGCCACTTCATTATCTTTAATTTTTTTTTTTCTATTCCAGGTCTGTGGGTCTCGTATCTCTGATCTGTGTTCTCAATCTCTGCTCTGGACGGTGGATATGAAATAACCATCATCTTTAAGTTCCAACATTGACTCCCCTGATAGGATGGACCTCGACCTGGCATTGTGAGCAGAAATAAACCCTGTTCTCCACTTCATTTGCTTTCTTTTCTGTCAGAATAGAAACTAGGACACTATTATATATAATACATTTGTTTACTTTTAGGTTAATTTTATTCCTTAGTTTTAAATTTGGAGAACACGACAAGGATGTGTTTAATTACATTTTTAAACATTATGAAAGTACAGATCGGGATCGAATGACACGTTAAATGCTTTGCTCATGCTGTTGGCTCCTCTGGCTGGTTGCTACTACTGTCCATTGCCTTTGGCTTCAGGCAACCAACCGATGGCCCTCAGAAAAGGGCAGACAGAAGAAAGTTTATCAAGTATCTATTTTAAACGATGTGGTCAAGGCTAAGGGGATGGAAGCAGCAGACATTCCTTTGTCACTCACTGGCCTGAAGGAGCAAGAGAAGTGGGTGGTTACCCATCCAGCAAGGCCAACCACCATGGAAAAGGTCCCTAAATGGGCCACTGTCTTGGGCAAATGAACTGCCAATTGCTGGCCTAACCAGAAAAAAACAGGAGAGTAAATACTCCATTGTTTCTCCCCAGCCCCACCTCTTTCTGGCCTCTAATGACTCCTTCATGCAGATCCAGCTGGAAGAGGGCAGGAGAGCTGATTGGTACAGTCTTTGGCAGGGCAGCTCCCCAGTGGAGAGCTGGGAAGAGGGGGATGGGAGGAAAGATGGCAGAAATCCAGGTAGGCAGCTCACTCATGGGGCTGGTGACTCCCGTCTCTGATCACATTGCCCACAACACATGTCTTCTGCAGGTTTCCCTGCCTTTCCTCTTAGGTCAGAGAAGGCCACCTGCCTCTGTGTAGGATGATCCCTTAAAGAGGAGGGCTGGAAAAGCAAGAGGCTCCCAAATGGCTGTCTGTAGCCAGGATACCACAAAAGGGCAGATCCGAGAAACAGACATGGCCTGGAGGGACACTTTAATACTTTGAAGCTGACTCATCAAATCCAACCTGTAATCAGTTAGCTCCTTGGGCCACCAAGCCGAGTATTATGAAAGAATACCTTGCCCTTAATTAATGCCTGGCAACAGATACAGGCATTCTCTCTTCCTAGAAATGCATTGCTTCGACTAGTCAGACCATGTACAGAACCCACACTTTTGCAGAATTACTCAGCCACAATCTCTTCCCCAACTTGTATTACGTGGTAATAACTAAAATGATCTAGAGAGACAGCAGGAAACTGTGTGTAGACATTTATATGCCAAGGTTTGAGGACATAAGATGTTCTGAATTAGAGCTGGGTGATAGTGGCACACACCTTTAATCCCAGCACTCAGGAGGCAGAGGCAGGAGGATCTCAGTGAGTTTGAGGCCAGCCTGGTGTACAGAGTAAGTTCCAGGAAGGCCAGTGCTACATAGAAAAACCCTGTCTCGAAAAAAATAAATAAATAATCCAAAACCCAAAACCCAACTACTCTCTTCCCCCCCAAAAAAAACCACACCACTCCCACCACCACCAATAAAACCAATAAAAAATTACCGAATTGTAGCATTACTATGACCGAGTTAAGTTTTGGAGTTTGTTTTGAATTTTCAGTTCATTGTTTTTTACTTTTATGAATGGGAATGGTTAGGATAGACTTGAAGGCATCAGTGACATACAGGGTGGGCCGAAAATCTCTAAAGTTCGAGCCACCGATAAACTGACAGTGAAAAGCATCGGACCCGTCTGTGGGGAGTGGCGTGCTCCTCTGTAATCTTCTGCAGAAGGTAAATGGAGGCTGGGGCACCTCAGTCTGCAGCTATAAAACACACACACACACACACACACACACACACACACACACACAATTAAAAATTAAATCTTTAAAAATTCTTTAGTAGAGCTTTGAGGGCTGAGAAGTCCAAGGTCAAGGTGCTGGCAGGTTCCCTGATGAAGATCTGACCCCTTTCCAAGCCAGTGGAGGGGAAGGACATTGTCCCTCACATGGCAGAAGGGCCAGAAGGGAAAAGGGATGAGTTCCTACAAGCCCCTGTAAAGACATCTAACCCCACTCACAGAGGAGCACGAGTCCTCCTTCAGTCATCTCTTCATACTGCCACCGGGGGCCTCAGGTTCCAACAGCCGGGTTTCAGAGGGGACACATTCGCACTGGTTTAGGAGAGGCTTCAAGACAGTGACTGGAGTGACTTGCAAGTAAATTTGTTGTCAGGTGTTACAGTTTAGAGGTGATCCCGTCAGCTGGGGGGTGATTATCAGGAACGTGGCTAAATGATAACCCTGAACGAATGTTTTGAGGTAGTAAGGCATAACGAAGCCTACGGTGAGGGTAATTAGAGCCTTCGCAATGATGTGTATTTCCTCTGCTCTCCTGGCATAACTTCAAGCAGCCATCCACTGCTCAGGAGTCAGTTCCCTGTGCGAACCTAACACCTTGTCCACACCCACAGTTCAAATTTTGAACCATTATGGGACATATCTGAACAGCCACAGGTTCAGTCAAGCCCGCCAACTGATAACATGTGTTCTGCAAACATTTTGTCTTATAAGTTAGTTGTGTTTGACTTGTTGAATTTTGAGAGTTCTTTATATATTGTGGATATAAGTTCCTCATCATGTATGTAATTTGAACATATATCCCCTGTGTAGTTGGTTATGTTTTTTGGTTATATTTTTACAGTCTCGGAGTTCAGGATCTTCCTGTGTCAGCCTGGCTAGTGCTGGGATCACAGGCATTTACATAGAGCTTGAAAGTGTCTTCGAATTGCAAAAGTTTTAGAAATTAACACTTTTTTTTTCTCAGTTTTTCTTCCCTTTTGCACATGACAGTGACAAGTGTCTGAGATTGGGAAGGCTTACCTTAATCATTCTTTCAAGAACGTTCAACTGTTGGCACTGACATGCTGGCTAGGGTCATTTGAGTTCATCTTTGCATACCATGTGAAAGTGTTGCTTTCAGTCACCCAGCTGAGCCAGCGCTAGTCATCCCAAGGACCGTTTCTTGCCTGCTCCATTTTGTTGGTGTTTTTATGATGAATAGTTGGCCACGGGTCAAAGCCTTTATCCCTGTGCTTTCAAACCTTCTCCAGCAAGCAGCAAGACTTTCCAGCTGCTGGCAGTACACTCCTGATCCCTGTAGCCTATTTTTCTGTTTTGAAAAATAGCCGTTCTATTCAGATTCTAATTTAGAATAATTTGATTCCTTTGAGCTTCGTCTTAGAACATTCAAAAGTATCATCCTGGCCCCGGCCTGGGCACTCCTGCTTCTGCCTCACCATA
Organism: Meriones unguiculatus; assembly: GCF_030254825.1. NCBI lineage: Eukaryota > Metazoa > Chordata > Mammalia > Rodentia > Muridae > Meriones > Meriones unguiculatus. The sequence continues at coordinate 38,597,572 of NC_083352.1, read as the reverse complement.
GTCTTCATGGTCACCAGATACCCCAATTCTCAGTCCTAAGACAAACATTCTCTGGCCTTTCTGGCTTTCTTCTGGAGCCATGCTTAGACGACAGAGCCTTTTACCTGCTTCTTGGACATGGGCTTCCCATGTTCAGAGCTGCAGCAATCCGTCAGGTTAGTCTTTCTTTTGAGACAGTGTCTCACCATATATGTAGCCTTGGCTGTCTTGGAACTCACTACATAGACCAGGATGGCCTTGAACTCACAGAGATCCTCTTGCCTCTGCCTTCCAAGCGTAGGGATGAAGGATGTGTGGCACCATGCCCAGGAGATCTAGCGAGCCCTTTCCACCTTCTTCCAACTTACCCTTTTGCTACTTTCTTCTGCTTTCAGTGGGCAGATAGAATATTACTTCGGGACTATTCAGGCAAGCCTGAAAATGTACTTAATCAGCTGATTTCGGAATCTTAATGAAGTCCCCCTTTCCATGTAATATGGCACAGTCAGAAGGCTCCAGTAATTAGGACGCGGATGTGTTTGGAACATCATTATTCAGCTCACACACAGAGGCCAGAATTATTGAGCGAGTGCTGTAATTTTGACTGAGAATGGCTTTAGGCCACTTGAAAGACGTGTCACATAATAACTCCAGGTTGACAACTTCAGCATGTGAGAGGCAACCATTGTCTTCTAACGTGTCATTCACTTTTCTGGGAAGTTAGCAGAATATATTACTGTTATATTTAAATGTTAATATGTCCTTAAAAAGCCTTTTAAAGATTGATTTTACTTTTAATTGTGGATTTTGTGTAGAAATGTGCATGCAGGAGTTTGAGTGCCAGTGGAGGTGGTGAGAGGCCTTGGGCCCTCTGGAGCTGGAGTCTCCTGAGCCGCCCAGCATGAACTCAGGAATGAACTCAGCTCTTCTGGAAACATAACCAGTTCTCTTAACTGCTGAGCCGTATAATTTTTAACCAAATGCTGGGTGATGCTATCTTTTACCAAAGCAGGTCCATTATTTCCCTTGCTAAGCAGCTAAACTGGTGGTCGATCTCTTTTGTTCAATGAGAAAAACAAGGTTGTGGTCTGGGTTATCCCCTTGATGCAGCTCACTGTGCTTTTGGGTCACCGCTCTCCCACTGACAGGGCTTTCGGCTGAAAACTGTTCTGTGTGGTGTTCTTTTCTTGTTTCATCTTCCCTTCCTATGAGGCTGCCACAAGCTTCGCTCCGACCCTCAACTGAGGTTTGTATTCTTTCCTCTTGTGTAGCTGTCTCTGAGAGAAAACCCTCAGTGAATGAAGGCCTTCTATGATGTCTCTTTAGCCGTGGCTCGCCCTGTGAGAACCAGCTCTCTCCTTGGACAGAAGCTGGGTCTTCAGGATAACACCTCTTGTATAACCCTGCAGGTCAGCGGGCGTAGACATTCAGACCTTTGCCTTATGTTCCTCTCCTCTGAATTTTATCACCTTCCCTCTTACTGCTTCTTCAGCAGTGTGGCACAGCAGACTCGTTCATATTTTACCTAGCTTTCTGAGGTGTTACTGGAAGAACAGGAGTCTGATAAGTTCTAGGAGTCCCCTCCTTCTGTCCTTCTGCCCTCTCCCCCGAAACAGAGTCTCTGACTATATCTCATGATGGCCTTGAAATCCCTTTATAATCTAGGTTGGCTTCAAACTCATGACCCTTCTTGCCTCTGCCTCCTGAATGCTGATATTATAGGATGTCCCACTGGCTTCAGCATATCAGCATATATATTTATTTCGAGTGCTTATTAAAGCAAGATTTTTTTTGAGCACTAATGGGTTCTATTGTCAGAAATGGAAGGTCAAAATGCACATTTTTTTTCCTTGATAGTAAGTGTGCTCCCTATAAAATACGCTGTCTTTACCAGCATGTTTTTTAAATTTTTTTCTTCACAATCTATTTATTATATATCCCAATTGCAGCCCCCTCCCTCAGCTTCCCCAGTTCTACCCTCTGTCCCTCTTCCCCCATCCCCTTCCCCTAGTCCATTGAAAGTGGGAGTTCTCCACTATTGCCATCTGCCCATAGCTTATTAAGTCTTACCAGTGCTGCTTGGATCCTCCTCTTCCTTGGCCTGACAAGGCTGCATCACCAGGGGTGAGTGATCAGAGAGCAGTCAACTGAGCTCAGATAGAGGTAGCCCCTACTCCCCTCACTCAGAGATCTGCATGGAGACTAAGCTGCCAATTGGCCACATCTGAGCAGGGGGTCTAGGTCCTCTCCATGCATGGTCCTCCATTGGTGCATCAGTGTCTGCAGGACCCCCTGGGCTCAGATCTTTTCATTTTGTTGGTCTCCTTGTGGTGCTCCTGTCCCCTCCATGTCCCTCTATCCCTATCCCTCTCTTCTTCCATAAGACTCCCTGCGCTCTGCCCGAAGTTTGGCCCTGAGTCTCAGCATCTGCTTTGATCCCCTATTGGGTGAATCCTTTCAGAGGACTATAGAAGTAGGTTCCCATCCTGTTTCCTCTCTTCTACTGCTTCTGGTGTCTATACTGTTTGCCATTCTGAATGAGATTTAAGCATCCTCCCAAGGGTCCTCCTTAGTGTTTAGCTTCTTTAAGTCTGTGGATGGCTATCCTATATTATATGGCTAATATCCACTTATTAATGAATGTATACCATGCCTGTCTTTCTGCTTCTGGCCTAACTCACTCAGGATGATCTCTGCTAGTTCCATCCATTTACTTGCAAATTTCATGATTTCCTAGCTGAGTAGTAATCCATTGTGTAGATGTACCACAATTTCTGTATCCAGTCCTCTGTTAAGGGACATATAGGTTGTTTCTAGATTCTGGCTATTACTAATGAAGCTGCTATGAACATAGTTGAGCAAATGTCCCTATTGAATAGTGGAATGGTATAGCTGGATCTTGAGATAGTGCTATTTCCAATTTTCTAAGAAAGCACCAGATTGATTTTCAAAGTGGTTGTGCAAGTTTGCACTCCCACCAGCAATGGAGGAGGGATTCCCTTTCTCCACAGCCTCTCCAGCATGTGTTGTCACTTGAGTTTTTTATCTTGGCAATTCTGATAGGTGTAAGATGCAATCTCAGAGTTGTTTTGATTTGCATTTTCCTACCAGCATGTTTTAATTCTGATAGAAACACAATTTTTGGTCATAAAGTGCTAGCCTAATTACCTTTTCAAATTATGCTTAAGATTTTCAAAATAAACTCATACCTCAAGGCCAGGCCTGGGTGGAGCTCTGAGTACCTGGGTTGGGAGGCTGTGCCTGAGTGCCAGGTTGACCGTGCTGCATTGGCCCTGAGGAGGACGTGAGTGAAGCCAACTGAGATGGCAGTGTAGGTGGTGCAGGAGGTGCAGATGGTACAGGTGGGGCAGGTGGGGCATGCAGGGCAGGTGGTACAGGTGGTACAGGTGGTGCAGGTGGTGCAGGTGGTGCAGGTGGTGCAGGTGGTACAGGTGGTGCAGGTGGTGCAGGTGGTGCAGGTGGTGCAGGTGGTGCAGGTGGTGCAGGTGGTACAGGTGGTGCAGGTGGTGCAGGTGGTGCAGGTGGTGCAGGTGGTACAGGTGGTGCAGGTGGTACAGGTGGTGCAGGTGGTGCAGGAGGTGCAGATGGTACAGGTGGGGCAGGTGGGGCACGCAGGGCAGGTGGTATCAGCAGTACAGGTGATGCAGGTCGGTATAGGCGGTGCACGCATTGCAGGCAGTTCATCTCGAGTCTGACCCTTTCCTAGCTTGTCTCAGTCATGCTCTGAGCACAGAAAAGGGGCAGGTGATGGGTTTGTGTGTAGGGGAGTTGAAGATGACACAGGAAGTGACTCCACGTTTACCTATACCAGAACTGAAATGCACACAGTGGAGAAAAAGGCGGAGACCATCAGAATGTTTTGTTCATTCTGTCATTATCTTGGGGAGTTCTGACAGGAGAGAGGATTGAACAGAAATCTTTCCAGAGCAGCTGGCTGTCTGCAGCCTCAACAGAGACAGAAATGTTGGCAGGACTAACAGGTCGTCCCATGAGAGTTGTTGGCTGGTGTCATTCCCTTCCTCATATAATTTGGTCTTACCATGTTGATGTTCATGCACAAACCATGTAGCAGATGCTGGATCAAGGCTTTGTGGGATGTTTGTTTGTTTTGTTTGCTTAATACAGGACAAACCCACAAAGACTGGTCGTGTACTTGCTTCCAATCCATATGTGGTGGTTTAAATGAAAATGGTCCCCATAGGCCCACAGGGGGTGGTGATATTAGGTGTGGCCTTGTTGGAGTAGGTATTGTCTTGTTGAAGGAAGTATGTCACTGGTGGCAGGTTTTGAGGTTTCAGAAGCTGAAGCCAGGACTAGTGGTTCACTGTCTCTTCCTGCTGCCTGACAATGCAGCCGTAGAACTCTCAGCTGCTTCTCCAGCACCATGTCTGCCTGCGTGCTGCCATGCTTCCCACTATGATGATAATGGACTAACCCTCTGAACTGTCAGTGATCCCAATTAAATGTTTTCCTTTAGAAGAGTTGCCGGGGTCATGGTGTCTCTTCACAGCAATAAACCCCTAACTAAAACACCATACAAACCCCAAAGAGCTCCGAGTATGAAAGAATTGAAGTCCCAGTCCATACTGTTCCTCAGGCCTCCGCTGGGAAAGTATGTCTTGGATGTTTGAGCTGCCAGGGACCCTCTGTCAGGAAGACTAGGATGAACACAGGGGACTCACAGCCTTATACATCTGGACTTAGTTGAAGCCAGGATCCACAGTGGCTCCATGTTTACTAAGCATTTGTACAGTCAGATGTCAGAGGTCAGTGGCTGGCTAGTGCAGTGGTTGGAGGACAGACTGGAGCAAACCCAGCAGCATTTGTAGGAGCTGCAATGAGAAAAGGAAAACCTTACAGAGGAGCTGTGCTTCCTGAGAGTAAAGCAGAACAAAAATGTGAGCAGGTGAAAACACCCAGCAGAATTAACTACATTAATTTTGAAGAAAATAAAGTTGAAGTGCTTGATTTACAGAACTTCCAGACTTACTATAAAGATACAGTAATCAAGATACTACGGTATTCACAGAAGAATAGACATGTACATCGATGAAATAGAAAAGAAAATCCAGAAATACACCCACAATAATATGCCTGAGTAATTTTAACAAAGTGTGAAAGTGGTCCAATGAAGAAAAGACAGTCATTTCAACAAATTGAACCTCCACAGGCCAACAAAATAAATTCAAAAAGTACCCCAAAACAGGATGGATTTAAATGTAAGACAGAAAACTTTTAGAAAAAAAAATCATACAAGATTCAGGAGACAAGTTCTCAAGTTTCACTCAAAAGCCCAATCCACGAGAAAACAAAGTAGGCCTATTTGACTTTGTCAAAATTAGACCTTTTTATTTTGTTAAAAAAAATTTAAGAAAAGGAAAGGCAAAAAAATTGCTTGTAAACCATGTGGCTGTCTGATCAATATGAAAAGATAATATGCCCCAAACTCAAAAAGAAACAGTGCAAGTAGAAAGTGGGAAAAATATTTAAATTGCTATAAACAGAATGAAATAGATGTAGCAAGCTGGAAAGATGCTCAGATTCACAACAACTCCTCCAGGAGTGGACCAATCTGACTCACAGGCCACTCATTTTCTCTAAAAACAAAACGAAGCAAAAAAATCAAAACAAAACAAAAACACCTTAAATATGCCTTTTTGCCCTGTTTGTCTCTTTTTTTGTCTTAGATTTTTATTTTGTTGTGTGTGTGTATTGGCACATGTGCTTATGGAGGGCGGGGCACTGGGTTCTGGAGCTGAAGTAACAGACAGCTGTTAGCCATCCAACATGGCTGCTAGGGAGCAAACCCATGTCCATGGAAAGAGCAGCCTGAGCTTTTAGGCTCTGAGCCCTTGTTCCAGACCCTCGGTCGTCATTTTCACTTTTTTGATTATCAAGACGTTCCCCTTTGCAGCACACAGAAGGTGGTACTCCCCGAACTCCACGCTGACTAGGATGCACTGTCATTATTCTGTGGGTCTACCTCTTACTGCCTGTGCTTAAATCTATGTCAAAACCCTTTTAGAACAAACTTTGAAGGCTAGCATACACACAGTACGAATATATTAGAAATTAAACTACTTTACTTTTTAAAGAACAAATGTGATACATATCTGGAAGTTAATGACTTTGTCTCAATTTTCAGGGACGTTTGGGCACATGTGACTTTTTTTCAAAGCCCTGTTCTCAGTCACGTCTAAAAGTCTAAAGCTTCATGAGGATTGGGTCTTGGGGGACGGGAGGCTAGTGCTAGAGCACTTGCCTAAAACAGTGGTAAGAGATTCTGGCTTTTACTATGATTGAAGACCCCATGCAAATGCTTCTGAGGTTATTTTTTTTCTAATACATCATTGTGAATGAGAGCCTCTTCTTTTATGAATGACTATGTTTCTGCCTCTGGAATGTTTTGGTATCTGCATGTTTCCGATACAAGTTATCTGATTCGCCATAGAGTTTTCTTAAATCAGTTTATTTTCTGCAGGGCTTGTTCTTTTCTCTCGGCAATCTGCCATGCCCAGGGATCTCAGAGGAGGGAGGGCTCCTTTCCTAGGGAATGTATGTTGAGGGCAGGCTGGCAGGGTATAATTTCCCCTGGTGGAGATCTCAGACACCTGGGGTTCATTTTGTTTTCAGAGGGAAATACAATCAAGGAGAGGATTTGGCAACGCCGTTGAAACAAAACAAAGCAAAGCAAAAACAGAGGGGATAAACGAACTGCTGGTATTGCAGTGAGCAAGAGAACACCTGTGAAACTTGTGAAACAGTGTTTGTCTACCGGGTGGCTCTGTCGTTATTATCAGCTACACCACGTGAAGCCGCACCGAGGCTCCATACGTGGCCAGCCAGCTGGGAAGATGATGGCCGTGTAGAATGGATTGTAGCTGTAGCCCGCCACTCCCCCGTCCTCCCAACAGCCTGGATGGAGCACAACCCTGTCGGACTATCAATGACACATATAAGTCCCACTGTGGTGGCTGTATATTATTCTTTTGTTTATTCCTTAAGGAATCCAAGTGGCATGTGCACAAGAACAAAAAGCAGAATGAAGGTGAAAGGAACTTGGCATCTGCCCCAAGTTAAAAAGCGCCAGACCCCAAAGGGACAGCCTCATCTTATTAACTTTTTAAACTATACTTTTCGGTGATGCAAACTCAATGGGTGCTTGCAGTGGATATCAGCTACACAGAACGATACGAACATCATCTCTCAGCAAGTCCTTAACTTCAGGGTTTTAGATACAACAACCATTCATCATGTCATGTCAGCCCAGCCCTCTGGGTGATGTCTTCTCTCATTCCTCATGCCTTCACTCTCTTCTAGCCGACCATACCTTTCCTCGTCTCTTCTTCTTTCTTTTTCTCCTCCTTCCAAGTATATACATGATTCTACAGCTGCAGCAATAGAGGCTAGGTTTCATTTTGTGAGGAATATTTACCAGTTTTCTCTTATAAATAATAAGACCTCTCCTTAAACGATCCCTATGTAAGAGGCAGGGCATGGTTATTTTATGGGGTCTAGTTTGGAAGAGAAGTTGTTTACTATGTGATTGTTCGTCAATGGTAGCAAGATTTAGTAGCTCCCTGTCACTCAAGAGTTAGATCCTGACAAGCTAACAATGTGGACACTAGTGTTGCTAAATATCTTACCAGTTTTTGGTGGAGGGGGGAGGTGTGTGAATTATCCTGAAGAAAAACTAGGTGAGGAATCAGAATAGATGGACCAGCATCCAGCACCACTTTGGGACATTTTGATAAAGTGTGTCAGGCAAACAAAAACAGACCTGCTATTACCAACGATCTGCTGGAGAGATCAGCCGTTAGAAGCACTTGTTGCTTTTACGGAGAACCCAGGTTCAGTTCCCTGCACCCAAACAGTGGTTAGTAACCGTTCAGAACCACCGTTCTAGGAGGTCTGACCCTCTTCTCCTGCATCCTGTGCTGCACAGTTATGCATGCAGACAAAACAGTCACACATGTAAATTAAAGTAAAGAAATCTAAATCTAAAAAGTCAGAATTTTGAGGGCTGTTGTGTCATCGGCAGGTTTGGAGAGAGAGATCACTGTGGGGTTAGTTTTTGCGGTTAGTGTCGGGTAGTTCTCTAACCCAGCACGGAGCCAATGTCCTAAAAGAAAGCAGTTCGCACAAGCGTGGCTACCGTAATGAGCGCCCCGACTCTCTGAAAAAAAAAAAGAAGGGTGAGTCATGACGCTGAATATGCATTCAGACTCTGACGCTCAGCTGCCTGCGCTTGCATCCTGGCATGGTGACTTCACAGCTGAGACCTGGCACACATTACGTGTCCTCATCTGTGTGATCACGATCAGATCGCGTACCCAGTGTGTATCCAGGTCCGTTGTGTGAAGTAAGTGGATGATACAGAACATACTTAGCATGGCTCTTAACATCGTATAATTGCCAGCTGTTCCTGTTTCTCATTTGAGATGAGTGACAGCTTCAGGCATCAATAGCTCATGGGATTCAGCAGTTGAGAAAATGATGGCAAACGTTAAATAAACTTCTAAATACTCTGTATGTGATAAGATACAGCCAAAGATGGATTCACTTGAAAGGAAACTTTGGAAGGCTCATATTTAGGACAAATGGTCCCTCTGGGATAGGAATCTGGTGGAAATCCCAGACTCCTACTGTGGTGATTTGAATGAGAATGGCCCCCATGCACTCCTCTGTTTAAATACTTATTCCCCAGTTGGTGGAACTGCTTGGGAAGGATTAGGAGGTGTGGCCTTTTGGAGGAGGCGTGTTACTTGGGGTCGGGGGTGAGCCTTGAAGTTTCAAAAGATCACACCAGGCCTGGTGTCTGTGGTCCTGTAACTTGGGGATCAGGTGTGACCTCTCAGGCACTTCTCCAGCACCAGGCCTCACTGTCTGGGGCTGTACTCCCCACCACGATGAGAATGGAGTAATCCTCCGAAAATGTGAGCAGGCCCCCAATTCATGCTTTCTTTGATAAAAGTTCCCTTGATCTTGATGTCTCTTCAAGGCAACAGATCAGTGACTAAGACCCTGGTAACATTTCACTGAGTGGTTTGTTTGAGCTGACATAGACTCCAGCGGAGCCGGGGATCACAGACCTGGGTGCCCAGATTCAAACACTTGTGTCATAAAAACAATACCGCACGCCATCTTATTTCTTTATTAACATGGACTTTTCAAAGATGTCATAATTAAGCGTATCATTGAAACATTATTTCCTGCCCAGGTTTGCATAAATTATAGCTTCCCGTGAAACTCTATGTGCACATTGCCAAAGAGAAAGTGTTCCACCGTTCAGCTCTTTATGGGTGGGCGTGTGGGTGCTGGTGTCAGCATGCATAGAGCGTGTGTCACCGGAGGAGAAGCTTGGGTGTTGCTCCTCGGGTGCTTTCCGCCTTTTGTCTGACACAGTCTCTCATTGGTTAGAATTTCACCATGCGGAGCAGGTTAGCTGGACTGTGAGCTTCCATGGCTCTTCCTGTCTTTTAAGATGGGAGCGTCTTGGCTCTATTGGTTTCACAGCTATGCATCACTGCATCTGGTTTCTTACGTGGTAGTTTCATACTGTTGCTTGTTACATAGTAGCTGCCTTCATTTTTTTTTTTAATAGGTTTTATTGATACAGGGTTTCTCTGTGTAACAGCCCTGTCCTGGGCTGTTGTGGACCAGGCTGGCCTTGAACTCACAGAGGATCACCTGCCTATGCCTCCCTGAGTGCTGGGATTAAAGGTATGCTGAACGCAGCACACCCAGTGTGTAGCTGCCTTCTCAAGAGGGATGAGTGGGAGCCAGGGAATCACTGAGGCCTATGCCCAGATCTGGGACAGTATGCCACCAGCTCTATTCTGCTGGCTAAAGAAATCCCAGTGTTGTGGGGAGAGTGGGGGCGGGAGGACAGAGGGCTTGTAGAGAGAAGAGGGCAGGGGCATCTATCTCTGAGACAAGCTGGACACCTACAACAGAATAGGCTTCTGGGAGGATATGGGGTGACTCTAGCTGAGACCCCTAGTAGCAGGGGTCATGGAGACTGAAGAGGCCACCCTTTAACCAGACAGGACTCCTAGTAGAGAGAAGAACGTCAACCCACCCAAAAAACCTTCAACCCAAAATTTACCCTTCCTACAGGATATGCAGGGATAAAGACAGAGCAGGGATTGAGGGAATATCCAGCCAATGCCTGGCCCAACCCGAGGGAGAGAGCCAACCCTGACGCTATTACCAACACTCTGCTATGCTTGCAGATGGGAGCCCAGCATAGCTGTCCCCTGAGAGGCTCCACCCAGCAATGGCTCAAAACAGATGCTGAGACTCAGAGCCAAACATTAGGCAAAGTGTGGAAGAGTGGCAGGAAGGAAAGAAGGATTTGGAGTCCACAAGAAGACCAACAGAACCAACAAACCTGGGTGCAAAGGGGCTTGCAGAAAATGAAGCACCAACCAAGACATGCATGGACTAGGCCCCCTACACAGATGTATCCAATGGGCTTGGGTCTTCATGTGGGTTCCCTAGTAAGGGGAGCAGGGGCAGTCTCTGACAAGGACTCTGTTGTATGCTTTTTGATTGCTTCCACCTGGTGGTGCTGCCTGGCCAGGCCACTGAGGAAGAGGATGTGCTCAGTCCTGATGTGACTTGATGTGCTGGGGTGGGTTGGTGGTGGGGGGAACTCCCTTTTTCTGAGGGGTAAGGGAGAGGGGCTAGGGAGAAGAGGGAGGGAGGTGGGACCGGGAAGACAGGAGGGAGGAGGCTGTAAGTGGGAAGTAAAGTGGATAAATTTTAAAAAATTTAAAAAATCACAGTGTTTGAGCGAAGAAACCTCCTGATGGAGGTTTTATCACTCAAATGCACATGAACAGGAGCTAGTACGGCAGCCATCTTTAGAAAACACCGTAACTTCCAAACTGAAAGCACGTGGCTGGAATGGGCCTCCTTGGATGATGATTGTTTGGGCTTCTGTTCTAGCTCTGTGGACAAGAAGCAACTGAAACTCTTGGAGAAAGGTAACTTCAGCGAAGTCTTCCTTTTCCAGCAAGACTACAGTTGACTGCGGGCAGTGAGAGGCACTGACTATTTCATTCACCCCAGGAATCCTTTTATCCCATTAAAGCCCATGTACCTCGAACTTCAGACTTGAGAACACCGAGGGAAATGCTCTCCACAAAGTATTGTGCTGGCGCTGGGAATTATGGGATTAGAGTTTTCAAAGACTTCCTTCACCTTCTTCCAGAACGTTCCCCCCCACCTCCCAGCAAATTGGCATAAGAATTTCCTGCTAATAATCTAACAGTGGTCTATTTTGTGGGTTTTTAACTCCTTCAGAACCCAGCCTGCCCGTTGAGGAAGCCTGAGCCTAGAGCCAAATCTGGTTCAGATCTTGGTGTGATCAAATATTGTGTGACCTTGAGCGAATGGCACCTGAGAGCCTTACTTCTCTGTTTGGAAAATTAGAGTAACGGTTGTTCTTTACAATTCCTTACAGGTTTTATATAAGAATGAAACGGTTGATAGACGTTAAATATTTTCCTTTGGGAAACAGGAACTCAAACGGCTGCTAGGGTCGCCATAAAGATCTCAGATACGAAATCTAGGGTAGGAAGAAATTCTTAACTACCGTGATTATGTTCATTATCAACTTGACAGAAGTCAGTATCACCCAAGAGATGGGCTGTGGGCATGCCTGGGGGGTGGGTTGTCTTGTTTACACTTTCTGGTGTGGAAGACTTACCTAAATGGTGCAGGACCAAGCTTTATAAGTGAGAAAAAAGAGCTCAGCTCTAACAGTCATTCATCCCTCTCTCTCTGCTTCTCTGTGGATGCCATGTGACCAGCTGGCTGTGGTGACTGTGGCTGTGACCCTCCTGCCGTGCCAGTGGGGTTGATAATAATGGAAGGCAGTGACAGAATTAGGACCCCAAAGAATTGCCTTGCTTTACTGCTACTGAGTAATATATCTTCTAAGATGGCAAGCTTGCCAACAGCCATGTGAGGGGCCTGGAGGTGAACCCAGAGTAGATGAACTCTCAGATGAGACCACAGCCCTGGATTGAAGGCAACCGCAGGAGAGTTGGGTGGGCTGAGGCGTTCAGGTGGGCCCAGGTTCTCGACCAACCAGCAGTAGGAGATGATAAATGTCTGTTGTGCTAAGCTCAAAAGTTTGAAGGCAATTTGTTACATAGTAACAGATAAATAATATGGACGTCAAATACCATTTATTCATGGGCACTGTTGGAGGGTCGTCGGGGAGACTGCCTGCCAGTAGCTGGTCAGCCAAACTGACTGTGTGGTGTTGGCATGGAACTAGACTGTAGGTTTAGATTCTAGCTTTATAGGCTGATTGCCGGGCAATTTGGGCACATTACTTATATTCTGCGTGCCTCCGGCTCCTCATCCATATTGTAACAAGAATGGGCAGTTGCTACCTTGAAAGACAGTTACAAGAACGAAAGACCTTTCCATGCCCTCAACACACTGGAGTAAATTTCACTCTACTGCCATTGTCCGGAGGGGCTGTTGCTGAAGAAAGACCACGAATGTCATCTGGATCAAGATGTAAAAGAGAATACGGGTGTACCGGCTGGTTTATGTGTCAGCTTGACACGAGCTAGCCATCACAGAGAAAGGAGCCTCAGTTGAGGAAATGCCCCTTTGAAATCCAGCTGTAAGGCCTTTTCTCAGTTAGTGATCAGTGGGGGAGGGCCGGGCCCACTGGGGATGGTGATGCTCCTGGACTGTTGGTCCCAGGTTCTGTAAGAAAGCAGGTTGAGGAAGTGATGGAGGGAAACAGTAAGCAGTACCCCTCTATGGCCTCCGTAGCAGTTCCTGGCTCCAGGCCTTGCTTGAGTTCCTGTCCTGACTTCCTCCAATGATGGGCCATATATGATATGGAAGTGTAAACCAAATAAATCCTTCCTTCGCCAACTTCCATTTTGATCATGGTGTTTTATTAAAGGAATAGAAACCCTAACTAAGAAAGTGGGTTAGACTCACCCAGTCCTTGAAAGCTGAGCCATCTGTTTTGGAAGAGAGAATCCCTCTCTGAAGACTCGGGGGCAGATGAGGGCAAGGTTGAATGTCAGTCTCAACAGAAACATGGCTTGCAGGCCCTCAGAGCCTTGACAGAAATTGCAGGATGTAGAAACTTTTATTTATTTTTTAAAGATTGAATTCCTCGTTCAAGAATCAGCTACTTTAGAGCATGGCTCCTTGGTTACTCTAGACAATGTGTGGCTTGTTGCTGCTCTGGGATAATTGTTCAAAGAAGCCATTTAGTCACACAAATCCTGACAGCCTGCCTTTGGATAGGAGGTATTTGGGGTGGGCTCCATGGGGAAGAGTATCTGGTTGAGAACATGAGAGCAGAGCGTGTTGAAAACAGGACTTATTTTCCTGGGGAAATGCACGCATTGCACTTGCAGTGGGGGTTGCTATATTCTTGCTCAAACACCACTCATGGAAAAGAAACACTATGACAGAGGTCTTTAAACCCAGCATTTGGGATGCTGAGGCAGGCAGATCTCTGCAACTTTGAGGCCAGCCTGGTCTATATATCAAGTTTCAGAACAGCCAGGACTACATAGAGAGAACCTGTTTCAAAACACTCTCCTTAAAACAAAACAAAACAACCCACCAAACGAACGAACAACAACAACAACAAAATAAACCTGGTACAGATAGTGACCTTCTGGTACAGGCATGGCTGCCTGAAGGCAAGTTGACCAATAGCGCCACTGGTGTCTCTGGGTTGAGAAGTCTGGGCTGGTTAGTTTTTTGTCACCTTGACAGAAGTCAGGGACATCTGGGAAGGGGAGTCCCAATTGAGAAAATGCTTCCGTCAGATTGGCACATAGGCAGTTCTTGATTAATCATTGATGTGGGGTGATCACAAAAGAGCAAGTGGGCGTGGAGAGCAAGGCAGTAAGCAGCACCCTCCATGGCCTCTGCCTCAGTTCCTGCCTCCAGGCTCCTGCCTCCAGGCTCCTGCCCTGACTTCTTTTCGTGACCAACTACAAAGCTGTAAGAGGAAATAAACTCTTTTCTCCCCGAGTTGCTTATGGTATTTATCACAGCAATAGAAAGCAAAATAGGACAAAGGCCTAAATCACAGAGCAGGTTTTGCTTTGGCACGTTGAAGCGCTGAGGTTTAGAGAGACCTGAGAGATAATCAGTCAGGATGCTGATGAGTTAACTTTTGAGGGGCTTCGTGACCAAGGATCAGGGCAGAGGGAAACAATGACGGAGCTGTCACCCAGACGAATGGTGTCTGTGCCTAGCACGTTAGTTTGGAAGTACTCAGGGAGAGAAGACTGGATGTTGGGGATGATCCTCTGTGACCAGCAGTCCTTTAAGAAAGTTCTGGAAGGGAGTCAGTTACCGGAAGGAAACTATGTCAGGGTGACCTTTAAGATCCCTTCATTCCTATGATAATAGGCTTTCTAAGAAAAGCGAGATGTGATGTTCGGCATCAGAATCCACATGTCTAGTAACGGTAGCTTTTATTTTATTCAGTGGAGGGGAAAAGCTAAGTACTGCAGTGCAGTCGTGTTCTGGGCTCTAGGAGAAGCGGGCAGCACATGCATGTAATTACACCCACACATGTAGGACCAGAGGGGGAGGGAAGGGAGGGATGTTCGGCTGCATCCCTAGCAGGTGTCAGGCTTTTTACCCGACTACCCCGCTTCTTGTAACAACAGCTCTTCATTTCAGAGAGGCCACCTGCTCCAGATCCCTCATCTATCATCGCCCCCCCCCACACCAGCTAGTTGAGTGAAGCCCTGCCTCGATGCTGTTGAAGTACAGACAAATGAGGGCGTTACACACAAACCAGGGAGTTCAGTATCTTGTAGAGCGGACCAGTCAAACACAAACGTCGTGTCAACAGCGACGGGCACATTTGATAGGATGATGTTGATTCCTAAACATTCTTCTCCATTAAAAACAAGCAGCGCCTCTTGAGTAGATGGTGGGTTGGCTGGATCAAGAGATATCTTGAAATGCCACAAGGTAAGGAGATACTCAATGAATGATATGCTCAACATAAGGGCGTTAGAGCTAGAGCGGGCCAGCTTTAGAGTACTCGAGGGGCCGAGTATGAGATACAAATAAGGAGAGTTAAGTCATAACCTACTGAATAAGGTAAGAATGCATGCTCCCCATGGGTACAGGCTGAGCAGAGGAGAAAGGGAAGCAGGCCGGGACAGCAGAATGCCAACAATGCAGAAAGAACGCCGGGACAGACCTACAGCAGCAGCCCTTGGCAGTCCTCACAAACCCAGCCGGAATCAACAGTCCACGTCATGTGTCAGGGAAAAGTCTGAGGAGCGGCAACATGATATTTATTCAGTCTCAGGGAGACCTTGTTGCGGGGCTGGGCAGGCGGCTCAGTGGTCAGTACTTGCCGCTCTTGAGGAGGACCTGAGTTCAGTTCTCAGCATCCGTTCGGTGGCCCAAAGCCACTTATAACTAGTTGCAGGGATCGGACACCTTTTTCTGGTCCCTCGATGGATGGATGGCGGGTTGAGGTCCAAGCAGCACCTGGAGTGCAAACACAATCAGCGCCATCACCCTTGCTGGAGTCTTTCCTCAGGCAAGCGATGTGGGCAGGGCAGGACACAGCTCCCATTCTGCACGCGGGAAACCAAGGTTCCGCGACGTTACCAAGGTTGCCTTCAGTCACACTGATTTTTGCGACATTTTTAAAAACTCTCTGGAAACCATCAGAAAACAGGTTCTTTGCCCCCTCCCCACCCCCCATATCATCTGGGTATTGGTCCAAGCCCGGTGGTGATGGTGCGAGCCTTTAATCCCAGCAAGTGGATCTCTGTGAGTTCGAGGCCAGCCTGGTCTACAGCGTGAGTTCCAGGACAGCCAGGGCTGCACAGAGAAACCTTGTCTCGGAAAAAAAACAAAACAAAACAAAACAAAAAACAAAGCAAATTAAAAGGAGAACCAGCAACAGCAGTGCCTAGACACTCCTTAGAAATTACGAATGAAGAGGCAATGTGATGGCTAGTAGGTAGGCGCATTTGCTGCCAAAGTCTGATCACCTGAGGTTAGTTCTCCAGACCTGTATGGGGGGCACAATCTGTCTTCTGATTTCCTCCGACTTCCACTTGCGTGCACACCCACACAAAGTAAATAAGCGTGGTTAAAAAAAATCACCAGTGGGTAAGATTCATTTTTCCACGCTACCTCAGCCTTTTGAGCTAGACCCTGGGAGTGGCGCCCAATTTCTTTCTATTCATTTTTTAAAAATACGCGTGTGTGTGTGTGTGTGTGTGTGTGTGTGTGTGTGTCTGTTGGCGCCTGCGCTGACTGTCAGAGAGTCAGTTCTCTCCTCCCACCCTGTGGGTTCCGGGGATCAAACTTAAATAGTCAGGCTTGGCAGCAAACGCCTTTATCTGCGGAGCCATCTCGTGGCCACTCTCTGTGTGTTTTTTTTTTAAAGAAGTGTTCCTGGCGATCTTGATGCCCACACTCAAGTTAGACAATCACTCTAACGTTTCTTACGGCAGCCGCCCCTTTGGAGAGGACTGCAAATCTGAACTTCGCACTGAAACAAGCTTCAAGTTTTTTTTTACAAAAGACACAATCATTACCGTCCCCGCTGCGTAGCCAACCCCAGGAATCGCTGGGTTTCTTCCAGAACAGGCTCGCGGACAGGCTGGAGACAGAACAGGGGAGGGGCCGCCACAGTTGGGAGGAGGACCTGATGACAATTTTTTTTCGTGCTTGACTAGGTTTTTTAGAAAAGCTACTTCTGAGGGTACATTAACCAGCCGGCGAATCCACTTGTTTCTGGGGGGGAGGTGGGAGGTGGGGGCGGGGTGGAGCGTGGGGGGCGGAGCGACCTTCTGCAGCTCCGGAATCGGTGCCTTCCTTCCAAGTGGCGCCGTGCGTCCCCCTCCCCCTCCGGATCTGCCCGGAGCGGCCGGGCGCTTAAAAACTCTGCTGCCTAGCTAACCTCGCCACCTCTACGACCTCCGGCACCGGCCTCCTTGGAATCCCGGTAGCCGCGTCCAGCCAAGGGAATTCCCCCGACCGCGGCCAACTGCCCGCCCCCTCGGCACCCTTCCTCCGGGTCTCCACCCCTGCTGGGGCTGCCGGGTGCCAAAGGGAGGCTAGGGTGCCGCGGCTGGAAAATGAGCAGCGCCGGGGGGTAGCCCGGAGTTTGCAGGTAACTGGCGAGGGACCTCGGGGGGGCCCGCGCGCTTGGCGTCGCTGTCCCTTCCCTGCGCCACCGCGCGGCGACCTGCTGCGCCCTCGCGCGGGTTGCGCCCCGGGACCGCTGGACTCCGGCGGGGCGCGGCGGGTGGGGAAGGCACGCGGACCCCCCCCACCCCTAGGCAAGACCCCGAAACTTCCCGCTCGTCCCCCAGCCGCGGTCCCCCCTCCAGCGGCGCGCGGCGGCGGCGGCGGCACCGGTGGCGAGTGTGGCTCGCCCGGCGATGCCTGGGAAGATGGAGAAGTTTCTGCAGATCGCGCCGCACTCCCTGGCCATCGTCCTGGGCCCGACCGACGGCCCCGCGGAGAAGAAGCCCGCGGCGGATCAGCCCCCGCCGCCGGTCCCCGCCGAACCCCGACAGCTCGCCCGACACCACATCGGCTACGAGATCTTCGCGGATTTCAAAGCGGAGAACATGCAGCACTTCTGGAACAAGAAGGTCACGGCTGCGGTGGCCGAGACTTTTTTCCTGGGCTGGATCGACGAGCAGGTCTTGCTGATCCAGGGCAAGGAGGAGCATCTGGAGGCGCTGCGCGAGGGCTGGACGCGCAGGGCGCTGCGGCCCCCCTCCGGCTTCCAGATCCGCTGCCTGGGTGAGTGCTGCCGCCCCGTCGTGCGGCGGGGGCTCCGGCTCCGTCCTGCCTCCGGGGGGTGGCCGAGCCCGCCCTTAGGCCGGGTGCCCGGGGTGCCAGGATCTTCCCACGAATCCTGGTCGGGAAGGGAAACGAGGGATCGGGGGACCTCTTGGCACTTGCGACAGGGGCTGCACCTTTCGGCCCGGGCAACCTCCTGGCGGCGTCGGTGGCGCGCCCCGCGGGGCGGTGCCTGGGGCTGGCCAGGTAGGCGGCGCGGCGGCTCGCTGGTGTGCGCGGGTCCGGGCTCCGGGTGTCAGCTTCTCCGCGCCTGGCGGGGTGGGGAGCGCCGGCCAGGCCGAGGGAAGGCTCGGAGAAGCCGGATTCTGGCGGCACCGGGGCTGCGTGGCCGGCCCTTCAGCTAGCTGCGCCTCGGTCCCCCGGACATCCTTTTCCAGGGAGGCGACCTCAGGGGGCGCGTCGCTCGGCTCAGGTGTGTTGGCGCCGCTCCCACCCGCCCGCAGTTCCTTACCAGACAAAAGGTACCTTTCTTCTTAAATGCTTTGCTTGTGGTGCAACTTCCAAACAGTATTGTGTGACTGAAGGTGGAGGGGGAAAAAAAAAAGACAACAGAGAGGAACCAGGGAAAAAGTTTGATCTTTTCGTTTGTTGGTGGCGAAGGAAAAAAAATAATTATATATATATAGTGAGCAGAGGTAGCTGGAGTGGGGTTTTAGTGGCCGGAACGTTGCCCTGACTTGTATTTTTATTGCAGTGCTACTCAACATGTTTTTCTTAATCCCAGGCAACCTCGCCCGAAGAATACTTTTTAGTTTTGGACTTCAGGCCCGGTGGCTAAGGGCAAATAGAGCACATTGCGATGTTTTATGAAGCGATTCGATAAAGAAAGCATTCTTTCTAGTTCCAGGGCTTAAAAATTCTTTTATGACATTTTGGGAGGAGGTCAAAAGTTCAAACAAAGTACAAGTCTGTAAAGCGGCCTTTTGGGTCCCTGCCCTTCCCCCCCCCCCCGGGTTGGCCTTTACCTGCTAATGTGTCTTCTAAGCGGATGGTAAACTAACAGCATTTTTTTTTTTTTTAAATTTCGCTGCGTTTCATCTATTTTTGCGCAGCAGAGATTTGTTTTTACAAAAATTTCTTTGAATTGAGCAGAGAAAAAGCTAGTGAAAGCTTGCTTCTTGCTGTGTCTCGGAGATCGCTCCCCTCCACCACCCCAGCTCAGCCCCTGTAATTAAGCTGCCTGCGTCGCTGAAGAGGCTGAGATGAATGCCTCTCTGGGTTGGTCTACCATTACTACCTTCACAGCGCAGGACTTGAACACTTTGGGGGAGGCTCGACTCGCTCTTGTGTGTGCCCTTCAAGACTTCTCTACAGCATTTTGACAGTTTCCTTTGAATCTTGATCCCAGGATGCTTTTCTTTTTTTTTTTTTTTTTCTTTTTAATTTGGAAATTCTCCTGTACCATACAGTGCAATGTAAAAACAGTGGATCAAACCTTAGGTACCCATCATACAGCTCGAAATTTGACAAACTGCACCCCTGTTTCATCTATATCCCGGTTCCACCCCACCATTACGAGGTGGCTATCTCATGCTCTATAACATAGTTTCATTTGTAATCATTTCAGCCTGCTCATTTTTTTAAAAATGAAATTATGAGTCTTTATAAACAGATAGGAATTAGTGATCCATCATATTCGCCAAAGAGAAGTGTTTTGGCAACTTTGAAAGGCTCCGAATCCATTAGTTGAAGATGTTTGATTATTGCTCGCTGATAACTGCCTCCCACAGACTAGCTCCTCCTGGTGGGAGTCTGCCCTAGCTGCTGCAGGACTCAGCTCAGCCCTTATTCATGGGAAGAAGGAAGGGGCTTCCTCCCAAAGGGGGAAGCATCAGATAAAAGAGCAGGGGTGGTACCTGCTGATATCCAGATGGCAACTGCCTTGGGGATCAAAATCTCTCAGCTGGCGCTTTACTTTCTCCTCAGTAATGGTGGTTATAATGATGGGTTGTTGGAGAGATTGGCCTCTAATGGGACCGCAATGTCCGTGGCATGCCTCCTCATTCTCTTGGCGCTACTGGGGAACCTCTCACAACCTTTCATTCTGAACCACTGTTACTATTGACAAATCAAAATACGAAAAATTAAAAAGAATCACATCATAAGCGTCCTGTAAAACACGTCCACAGACAGCCCAGCTGAAACGTTATGTTGAAAAATAGGACTGACATCTTAGGAGTGCCCTCGGACCTAGCTAATTTATGTCCAACAAGCAGGAAGCAACCACTGTCTTTGCTACTTTAGTTTTAGTAATCTGAATTTTTTTTGTTATATTTTAATGTTAATACATGCCTTGCAGTGAGTCTTCCAACTGGTCTAGTTTGTACTTAAGCATGCCATCAGAGTCCTGCTATTTTGTGATCTTAGTTAATTACTTTATGGATGTGGGTCAGCCACAGAACCAGCGACACGAGTGAGCATTGCAGGAAGCGTTCTTTTCCTACTTGCTGAACTTGAACTAAGCAGGGCTCTGAAATAGCTGTCAGCCAAAGGCAGGCTCACGTTTTATTCTTATTGCAGCATATGATGACGTTCACACAAGGGATCGTTTTCTAGAAGGTTCCTTAGCCTCCTCCAGGGCTGGTGAACTTGTAATGAACTCGTTCTCTCGCATTCTCCCGGTGAAGAATAGAAAGGAAGGCTCTGTCACTTGTCTCAGATGCCCATTGCCTGGGCAAGTGCCCCCAGGCCACTGTGGAGGAGAGGCTACATAGTTGCTCCCTTTATCTGGCTGCCATTACACTGAGGCTGAGGCTAGCCCATGAGTCCATATTTTATTTCACAGCTTAAACTGGAAAGAAGTGGGAAGCACCCACATTGGAAAATGCAAGCGTTTCGGTGTCTGTAATCCCCAAAGTATATGGTTCTAACCAGCTGTAAAATTTTCCGGTGAGGGTTGGACACCAAGGTGGTGATTACAGGATCAACCAAAAAGGAGGGAATTAAGTTGCTCAAAGGATAAGTAGTTTTAATTTGGCACGTTCAAATGCACCACTTAGAAATAACCTACTGGAATATTCTTAGAACTACCCTACCGTGTGCGCATAGAATTGAAAGGTCACTTTTTATCTCTAGGATGCGCCTCAAAAAGGGATGTTTAGGTGGATGTAAGAAACTAGTAATTATTTTTAACTGACTGAGAATTTCAAACGTGCATATCATGTTTTAAAGTGCTTCTGTAAAACACGTTCCATTAAGTTTGTTTGCTGGGGTTTTCCAATGTCAGCTCTTGTCATTTCCTGAAGATACAAGGACTGATAAGGCATGCAGTTTCGGGGTTTCGGTTCTGACTGGAGGAACTGAGTTTTTTTGGTGCTTCCAGGGCTCTAGTCCTGTGCTTTGGATGGGCAAGGAGAGGTGAGCACCCTGTAAGCAGGCAGGAGAGGTTTCCTGGGGTGAGAGGAGCTAGGCTTTGTGCGGGGTGGGGACGGGCCAGGCCGGGGCGGGGCTAGGAAAGCCTCAGAGCTGGCTGGGAGCTGGAGCTTTCAGGGGGTGAGGGTCAGGGGCTGCACCAGTCAAGCCCTGTTTGGAAGTGGGTGCATGCGCAGCGGAGAGTGTTGTAAGGCCAGGGAAAGGTAAGCCGGGGTGGTGTGTGAGGAACGTGCGGAAGAATGGAGGCGTGGCCGGGAGAGGGTGCTTTTGTGCAGAAAGAGGGAGTGACACTTTTGATGTGTGTTTTAATAAAGCTCCTAGGCTCAGAGAAGGTGACAGATGGGCACGGGGGGAGGGCGGGGGCAAATACGAGTTTATCATTATCTGCAGTCATGGGGACAAATGGGCCCCCTATTAGAATGTTTCTGTTATGTACACTGTACCTTAGGCCTTCCACAGTCATTGACCTATAGAGGATGTCATCTGTCTGCTTGAGTCCAGGGACCTCCCTGCCTTAGCCATAGGCTCTTCCGCCTTTGTGTGGAGCCACAGGTTGGTTCCTCTATCCCTTTGCTCTGGGCTCCTGGGTTTTCCCCAGCTGTTAATGCTCCTGGGTCCTCTAACTTCAGATCCCAGGGAGGCTGAACTCTGTCCTCTGCAGTGACTTTTTACACTGCCCTATTTGGTCCTTAAATATTCAAATAGTTGAGACCAACTATACTTTTGAGACCTAAATATATATTTTAGAGTGCAGTTAAGGCCAGTCTTTTGCATTAAAAAATGCTTAGAATATGTAGGTGTTAAGAGTTTATACTGCAATTAAAAATAATTTATCTGATTTTATATGCATTGGTGCGAAGGTGTCAGTTCCCTTGGAATGGGCATTACAGACAGTTGTGAGCCGCCATGTGGGTGCTGGAATTGAACCCAGAGGCTTTGGAAGAGCTGACAGTGCTCTTAACCACGGAGACATCTCTCCAGTCCTATTTCCTCCCTCTTTCTTTTTCCTTCTTTTATAACACTGTGTTTTATGTAGCCCAGGCTAGCCTCAGACTTGCTACATAGCAGACTTGGCTGTGAATTATTGACCATGTTGTTTCTACATCTGAGGGCTGAGATTATATGCCACCCTTGCTTTCTTAAAAGAAGCTTCTTCCGGAAGTAAATGATGAAGACGACATGTTTTCAGAAGTTGCAGACTCTGGGCTGGAGAGACGGCTTACTGGTAAAGAGCACTGGCTGCTCTTCCAGAGGACCTGGGTTCAATTCCCAGCACCCACATGGCAGCTCACAACTGTTTGTAACTCCAGTTGTGAGGGATCTGACACCCTACAGACATACATGGGGACGAAACACAAATGCACATTCAATAAATAAAGGATAAAAATGTAGCATAATCCAAAAAGCACTTGCACACACAAAAACAAAAATACTCTCAAGTACTTTAGATCAACTTAAAGTTGCTTAATTAATTGAATTACTTGCTCTAAAACTTTGATTCATCCAGCAACTGGAACACCTACTTCCTAGGCTCTTTCTGAGTGGCAAAAAAAGAGAACGAATCAGTTCTAGTCTAGGGGGCCAACAGACATTCAAAAATTTAAAGGAAAAAAAAATACATTTGGGTTTTGCTCTATTGAACCCTGGGCCTTTCGCTCACTGGGTTAGAACTCTGCCGGTAAGCCAAATCCCTAGGCTCTGAAATATGAATAAGGTAAATGAGAGTGCTAGGAACTGACCCCAGCAGCTAGCTGCTAAAGCGCATGCGCGGAAGAGCTCTGCTACAGTGCCTCCTTTGGGTTAAGGTTTGGATGGTGGGGCAGGCGGGAGCTAGCGGTAGTGACAGAAGGGGAAGTCAGAGCGGTTGACCAAGGCTAGCCCAGTAGTGACCGAAGGAGAAGTCAGAGCGGTTGACCAAGGTTAGCCCAGTGGAGGCGTTCGGGATTCCCTTCTGCCGTGAGCGGATGTGAATATTTAAGTGCGGAGTGTTGGATCAGACTTGTAGAAAAATCCAGAAGAATTTCAAACACGGTCTTATTTCTTGAAGACGTTTGCTTGTCCTATTAAAACCTCAGGATTAGTCTAAACAGGGGACAATGATGCAATTAAGCGTTCATTAATGTCCAGGCAGTCATAAAAAACATTTTTATGAACCGCCCGACACTGTAAGCAAAGGCGTGTCTGCTTCAGTATGAGGAAATCCTCAGAGGGAACTTCAGAGAGTGTCCGCGGGGCCTAGAGTCACCGAGAGGTTTGGTAAAGCCTTATGCATTCCATTGCTTATTGTCAACTCATCATTACGCCATTGTTTTCTTATGACCCCAAGCACGTGTTTGTCTCCTGGTGAGTCTGTTTTGAACTTGGGAAAGAAGCTGTATGGAAACAGAGACTTGCTGGTCGTCCTTAAAGTCGCTGGAGGCAGATGTTCTCAACCTGTGGGTCTCGACCCCTCTGCGGCCACTGATCAGGTGTCCCACAGATCAGATTTTTCCTTATGATTCATAACAACGGCAAAATTACAGCTCTAAAGTAGCGATGAAAATAATTTTACGGTGGGGGGGGGTCACCACAACATGAAGGACAGCGTTAGAGGGTCGCAGCATTAGGGAGGTGGAGAACCACTGATTTAAGGGAACATACAATGGAGAAGTAACAGGGTGTGAGAGGGGAGAAGGTGGGAGTGGTGGGAGATCGTGGGCTTGGCGTGGTAGGTCAAAACAAAACAAAACAAACCAGCCAGGGTGAAGATGGACAGAAGAGGAGGAAGGTGGGAACTGGGGACACCTGCATCAGCAGAACTGTGCCTGTTACGTGACCTCGCAGGGTGACCCCGGACTGGAAGGGTCTTCTCATGGGTCAGGCCCTTTCTTTCGAGTCCGCTAGCCTTCCAATCCAAGCACGTTCTCTGTGGCCAAGGCAAGGAAGAAGATTAAGGGAGCTGACAGGTCCATCCCTTCGAATCCCCATGGGGTAGGCGGCAGGACTCCGTGTTCAGTGGATGGTCAAGTCCTCCTGAGTCTAGCCCCCAGAATTCGCGGGAGAACCTTTCTCAAGAAATAAGGTAGCTAGAAATAAGGAGGAATGACATCCAGCTCGTCCTCCAGCTCCAGAATGAATACGTGTGCACGCACAGACATGTACACACACACCCCACATATGTACACAGGTTTTTTAAAAACCTGATCGGTTACAGTAACACTGGTTCTAAAGTTGTACCATGCTGTCAGTATTCATCCAGGTACTTGACGCTTTCTCTAAGGGAACTTACCGCCCTGGAGGTTCTGCTGTGAATTCTTCCCTTGGCTATTCTTCCTTTGGCCTGGGTAAGCTTTGAAAGTCTGCCAACTTTGGAGTTAATACGGAACTGCAGGAGACCCGAGCTATTTTTTTTTTGTTGTTGTTGTTGGTAGTGGAAAATCTGTGAGCAGCCTAATTTGTCTAGCTTGCTTTCCTCTCACCAGAGCCTGGTTATTAATTTACTCAAACATCTCGGTTTAAGGAAAAGTCTTTAATAGTTAACCGTGAAATGCTGGAATGGGTACGTGAAGGTGAGACCTTAGGAGCTGTGTCTGCTCCCAGGCAAATGTCAGCTACTCTTACATCTTTCTTTCTTTTTTTTTTTTTTAAAGTTTCTGTCGTCTGTATTTCCTCTCCTGTGAAAATTAGGCTTTACACCGATTCCGTCTTCATTTTACTCAGTGGTTGTGAACTGTACTTCGGAGTGGACAGACAGGGACGTGACAGGGTGAAAGAAGGACTTTTTATTAACGCTTTCTGTGTGGCAGGTACTGCCACGGGCACTTTATATACATCGCCTCATTTAAACTTTAAAGAGGCATTGGTAGCAGGGTTTGCTTTAAAAAACAAAACAAAGCAAAACAAAACAAAACATTTTTATTACTGTGTGTATGTGCTGCCTCATGCCAGAAGAGGGCATTAGGTCTCCCGGAGCCTGAATTACCAGTTCTGAGCTCTATAATATGGGTGTTCCTACTTTAGTGTTTTTATGGAAGAGTGCAATAAAACTTTTAGATGTGAAACAATTTCTCCAAATAAACAAAGAGTTAATTTACGGCATGGTGACACACGGGAAGGTAAAGTCAACAACTGAAGATACAGGTTCTAGGAGAGAAATAAATTGGATGATATGGTTTTCTTCAACGGTTTTAAGTGTGTGTGTGTGTGCTCATGGAGACCAGAAGAGGGTGTTTGACCCCTGAGAGCTGGAGTTATAGGCAGGTGTGAGCTGCCTGCCATGGGGGCTGTGAACTGAACTGGGGTCATCGGCAGGAACAGCAAGTTGCTGTTAACTGCTGAACCATCTTCCCAGTCCCATGATTTCTGCAGTGCATACATATTGTGTAATTATAAAATGCAGGGTCTTTAAAGCTATGGAATGGCTTTTAAGTACAGGTTTGATTAGATCCCATAAGCTCTGATGTATGCACTTTCCATTGTTTTTGTTATGTTGATAGGTGGATAACTGCTGTTTTGATTTCCTCTTTGACCTAGTAATTATCCTAGTTGAGTTTTTCTTAACCTCCCCTCCAGAAGTTGACGTTTCGTGGGGGGGGGGGGGATATTGTCATTGATTATTTCTCTTTTATCTAGTCAGGGCTGACTCTGTGACATACCATAATTGCAGAGTGGAAACAAAAACCAGAATGGGAAAAGCACAAAACCTGAGTTGCTGGTATCAAAGTTTAGAACTCTCAGCATGGAGAGTCACGTCTCCATCCATAGGGGCAGGAGAGTGCTTCCAGAATCTTCCACGCATGTGGACACCCACAGTCCCTCGTACCAACGGCACCGCAAATGACACTCTCCCTCGTGTTTTGATCACCGCTAGATTGCTTGTACTAAGTCACACAGTGAAAGTGTGTTGTTTAGGGTATTGTTACAGTCAAGGAAGACATTTTTCTCCGCATGTCCAATGCGGATGTCCTTTCTTAAAAAGATATTTTCAGATCAGCTCTTGGTCTCACCTGCAGATGAAGGACCCACAGAGACAGGTGGCTTATCATGTGTATATTCATTTCCTAAATTTACTTGCATTTTATTGTTCACAAATAAAGATGAAGTTTTTTATGTTCTACAGAAACTTGAAAAAAATAGTAATTTAATGGGATGTGTGTTAGTTTCTATTATTAAATTTTACATTTTTAATGTATTGTATTTAACTCTGCATTTGTTTTTTGTCTGTTTTGCTAAAGAGTGTGGGTGCTAAAGTAATTTTCTAAAAACTATACTTTTCCCCTCCATTTCCTTCCTCCTCAGAGTCCTGTGTGCTGGGAGTTAAAGGCATACACTACCATGCCCAGGTGTATTTTGACATTTTGATACCCCATGCATGTACTGTAGATTTTACCTTTTTTAATGAACATATAATAGGTAATTCTGCAATTTGTACAGAATCATATCGTAACGCAAATTCCACCTTCTAGGGAGCAGAATGGGAAAACAGACTTTCAATATCTTTTCCCTCAGCACATACTTTTTTCACTTACTACTTTTGACAAAACATTTTAACCTGGTTTTCTCTCTGAAATACATTTGCAGTGTTCTGCTGTTTGTGTCTGTGTGTGCGTGTGCACAGGCGCCTGTGGTTCAGGTATGTTGCAGGTTCTTCTTTACAGCTCATGGGGCAGTCTCGGCGTCAGTCCTCAGGCACCCTCCATCTTTGTTTTGGGGACCAGGTTTCTGATTGACCTGGAGCTCTCTACACAGGCCAGGCGGTCCATGAGCTTCCAGGAATCCGCCTGTGTCCACTCCTTTGATGTCACTGGGATTACAGGCACACAAGGCCAGACCTGGCCTCTTTTGTCAGTTCTGGGGATCCAAACTGAGGTCATCATACTTGGAATGCAAATACTTTACCAGCCAAACCATCTCCGGATCCCTTGAGTATCTTTTAGTCTCCAAAAAGCAATAGATTTTTCCAGAGGAGACAATCACACATCAGCTTTTTGTAAATCATTCGTATTGGACTGAAATGGCACAGCACACCTGGCCCCTGCAGCATTTAAATACCTCCTTGGTTTCCCTTCCTTTAACCTCATGACTACATCACTGTTTTGCAAGCCGATTTTTCTTTGGATACTGAACTTTGTGTCACTGATTCTAAGGAAGCAAGGTGGGCGAGCCGTCACCCACAGCTGCTGCCAGGCAGCTGCAGGGAAGGGCTAGGATGGGTTTGGGGCAGTAAAGCAACTCATTTCCTGCTCTCAGGAACACGATATGGAAAGTGTTGATGTGGGCTAGAGGTTTTTAATGGCGTACTTCTGCTTGATGTTAAAAAACAGGTTGTCTGGTGACACTTGTCAAAATGTGGGAAGGGAAATTTTACTGAGGAACACTACAGCAGGTATAGGGCCTACAGCGACGGTGTTTTGTGGTAGGGAGGAGAGGCTGAACTTGTAAACTCCAGGCTGGGGTGGATAAGATACCCTAGGGAAAGGTATATGCCATCGCTCTGGTTGTCAGACTGCGAAACAAGGAGCTGCAAGAAATCGGAATTTCTCTGGAAGTATCAGGTTGGGAAAAGGAAAAGTCTGAGCCCTGCTGCTGGAGGGGAGGAGGAACTTCATAAAATTCGTACAGCTTGTCAGATCAGTTTACAGAAGACTGGGGCAGAGACAATGACGGGTCAGAGATGAGTGGGACCACACACAGACGGGAGCCGCTTTGCTAGGCGTTAGCTCTCGGCTATTTAAACTATTAAACTTTGACCTCATGGCTTTGAAGATCAATTTGAAGGTGAAGATTGTTCTTGGATATCTTTATTTGTTCTTCTTCCAAATGTGACCATTTATTCTCTCTCTGAGATAAGGACTCACAGTGTAGGCTTGGCTGGCCTAAAAACTCATCATGTAGACCAACCTGCCCTCCAATTCACGAAAATCTAGCTGGTTGCCAAGCCGCAGTAGTCCTCCAGGGATTTTGGAGATTTCAGGTGTGGTAACCCCAGCCTCTTGGTGCAGGCCTGAGGTACAGGGGGGTGTGCTCATCCTCTGGGCGGTAACGTTTTTGCTCTTTTTCTCTCCTCTCCTTTGAACTCTCTCATTGCCTTCATGTAGACATTTCTAACGATTCCAAATCAAGAAGGAAATGGAGACAAGAAAGCTGCGTCTTTTGACAGGCTAATCTTCAGCTTAGAGAGTGCCATGGAGATACAGTCACATGACTAGTGGTGACACTGACCTAGAGATAGATGGCCGGTTGATTAGATACCCTTTCAGTGAAATCTTTAGTTGATGATTTCCTTCTCTGCTCACTTTCCGCACCTAAAATGAACCCTATCACCATAGGGTTCATAGGGTGCATAGTTTGGCATGCGTGGCACACGCCTTTAATCCCGGTGCTCTGGAGGCAGAGCTTAGAGGATCTCTGTGAGTTCGAGGCCAGCCTGGTCAACATAGTGAGTTCCAGGACAGTCAGTCAGAGTTGGGTAGCGAGATCTTGCCTCAACAAAACAAACAAACAAACAAACAAACCTAAATATATCTCATTGATGAATAAGTTTCTTTCAGTGAAACAAAGCTCAGAAAACATCAAGATTCTTAAAATAATAGGAGTTCCTTTGTTTTCAGGAATGTGGTACTTCTTACAGTGTGGCCAAAAGGAAGTAAACTAAAGTTCCCTAAGGTCCGGCTTTGTGTAATTCTGTTCATAGTGAGAATTTAGAAGCAGGCTCAGGCAGCAAACTTACAAGCATCACGAATAAACCATACCTGAAACTTATATGCTCAAATTGATTCATAGAGAGTCACATTTGTGCATGATTCCTCCTTCTAAAGTGTCAGTTTGAAGGATTTTAGACTGAAACAAAAAATGCTAAGTATGGCACTTTAAAACAAATTTTCTTCCTTTTGCTAAACTTTCTGGAAGTTTAATTAGTACAAGGTCAGTTTCAGGCAGCTAGAATGGGAATTGGAGCTGTTTCTCGAGAACAGTTGAATATGAATCGTCCAGTTTGTATTCGTTGGATCAGCTCCCCTGTCAGAACACGAGACTACACTGGCCAACTAAAGGTCAAGAGTGTGACCCACTCAAAAAGTGCCTTTGTTTCCCAGGAAGGGATTTCAAGTCCAACTGTGCCAGGAGAGAGAATGTTAATATTCTTCTCATAAGCGCTGAGGACTTCAGCATTGGCGAGTGAAGCTAGTTCCTTCTAACACTGTAAACATATTTAATTTCACAGGTAGGGAGGTCTTTGTGCTGAATTTACCCTTAGGCCAAGAGAGATTATCCTGGCATTTCAATTAGAATACTGTTTTCTCCAGTCATAAAGTCTCAGGATGATTCCCACTTATATGTCAATTGTCGTACATTTATCAATTCTTTTCACATGTATGTGACCCTTGTATTCTACTTGCTCATATTGGCAGGCGATTTTGAATGTGTTTTTTTTCCCATCAGACTAAGTTTTCTGAAGGTGGACAGTGCAAACGTGGGTTTATATTTTCGAGTCCAGTTTTCTGTGGTGGTGTGGAGGTTTCAGCCCCACAGGCGCATCCTTAAAAGTATTTGTAACACCAAGAAGATGCCAATAGCAGCTCCAAGCTATAACTTTTAGACTGGGAGAAAAGTTCAGTGTGGGTAAAGATGAAATGAGTCTGATGCCTTAATGTACTGACAGTGACATTTGAAACTTTTTTTTTTTCCAAAAGCATTTTGGCAGTGTGCGTCAAAAAGCTGCCCAGATGTTCACATGTTTTGGTATAGTAATTCTATCTCTGGGATCAAACATAAAATAATAAATAGTGCCCTAATGGCCTTTGTGTAGGAAGCTACTCAGTATATAACTTATCTGAAAAACAAAGACAAAAGGAAAAAACAACTTGCATGCACTGTCAATGCTGTGAGCGGAAAGGAGTCGGTTTTTATATATTGGGTAGAATAGGCGGTTATTGACAATGGCTTTGGGGCTCAGTGCGATGACACACACCCGTAATCTAGGACTCTGGAGGCAAAGCAGGACGGTGAGGTAGAGCCCAGCGTGGGCTGTGCAGTGAGTTCAAGGCCACCCTGCACCACAGAGCGAGACCCTGTCTGAAAAACGTTACGGAAGGATAGTTATGATCTATGATGGTCCTTGAGGTGCATTTACGGCTTGGTAGCAGTTCAACTCAGAACTAAACTGAAATCAGGTGCTCAAGAGTTAACTGGAGAAAATGACAGCACCACGGGGCACTGGGCACTACGTGTTTGGCCACGTGCCAGAGATCTTTTCTCAGGTGAAGGACTTGATCTGGAGGCTAGCCCTGAACGATCCTGTTAAGTGGTGTGACTGGGCCCCCGAGGCCTGCGCTGGAAAATGGGGGTCACCGAGAGCTTTAAATACATGAATGATGGAATAAACGAGTGATAAACCCAGTGGCCTCTTCTGGTGCAGAAGCTGGCTCTGTTGCCAGTCTGTGGCCAGCATGGAGCAGCCGAGATACATACAAACACAAAATACATATCACGTATCACCACCACGAATACTGATCGTGGTTGGATACAGGTATCAGAAGTCAAGGTGAGTTTCTTTTTGTCTCCATTTTTCAGATTTCCTTCATCAAGGAGGGACGTCATTTTGGTATAAGAACAAAGAAACGGTTAAGTAAAAGATTTTAAGAGATTTTTTTGGGGGGCAGGGGGGTACAATGTTACTTTAAGATAATTTTTTTAAAGTTAAAATGTTACACTTGTGTGTGTGTGTGTGTGTGTGTGTGTGTGTGTGCGCGTGCGCACGCGCATGCGTGCATGTGCGTGCACGGGCCTTCATGTATGTACATACATGTGCCATGCCGTGGTGCACACGTGGAGGTCAGAGGACCACTTGTGGGGATCTGTTTTCTCCCTCTACCATGAGTCCCGGGGGCCAAACTCAAGTTATCAGGTTTGGCATCAAGTGCCTTTACGGGCTGAGCCATCTCACTATGTTGCTCTTTTTGAAACGATCCACGTGAAGGTTCGCAGGTGCAGAAAGCGGAACTGAATCCATGAGACTTAAACTTGGCAAAATGCTACAAAAGATACTGGTTACTATGACCAGCGTCTCTGAAATCTACCCGAGTTAGAGGGCAGCTTTAGAAATTAAGACTTGGGGGATAGGTTTGTACGTTAAACAGTGTTGGAATCGTGTTCTAATTAAAAATCAAGCATCGGATAATTAGGGAAAGCCAGACAGCCCGGTTGGTTAGTCCTGTTGGCAAGCATGCCTCGACATTGTGGCCGCAGACTACATTATTTGTTAAGGAGGAAAGTATTTTTCTCATAGCTGAGAGGAAAGGGTGTGAAATGATGTCACAGGACATCATGTTGGGCCAAATGACATTCAGCGTGAGTGCAGACTGAATGAGGGATCTCTTTCACTCGGGTCTTAGGACGCCAAAGGTTGCCGCTCTGGGTCTCCCTGAGGGGGGGCTGACAACGTGAGGCTTCAGTAGAACAAGGGACACTGAAAAGTTCTTATTTGCAGGGAAGAGACAGAAGAAGATGTAAAATCTGCACAATTTATATGCATTCTGAACAGAAAATGTTCAGAAGCATCTTTTTATTGAATATCCTCAAACGTTTGATCAGAATTTTGCTGGACTGACTGGATGCTTGGAATATCGTTGGCTTCTATTATCCAACAGCAATATCTTCCTGCTCGGGTCAAATATGCATCAGAATCCTTGAGTTCACTTGACCAAATGCCAGCAATTTCCTAAGGTTTAGGCCACACGTGGGTTCCTCAGTGTACACCGTGATGGAAGTATGTGCTCGTAAGATAACTCAGGGTTCAGGGTGCTTGCACGAGGCTGATGATGCAAAGTTGATCCCTGGATTCCACAGGGTAGAGGGAGGGAACTGACTCTTATCAGTGGTTTCTGGCTTCTACATATATGTCATAACGTGTGTCTTTCCCCCCAAGAAATACAGAGAAAGAAAAGCTTAACAATGGTGCTGTTTATCTTTGATCACAGCAACCTTATTACTAGGCTGTGGATATTGTTTGGTGGAAATGGGCTGTCTCATGTCTCAACAACCTTGGCTGAATCTTATATACTGTCCCTCCTCCCTGCAAAAAGAAAAAGAAAGAAAAGAAAAACTTTTTAAATGTATTAAAATTGTTCTTACATTTTCCTGAAAATTCACTTTTCTTCTGCCTTTGAGATCAAATGAAATTAAGACTAGAAATCTTAATTTGTCACTAGAAATCTACACAATTTGTCAAGATTTTTTATTACATTATTCTTATTCTTGAATTAAAAGGACTAAAATGTCCTCATCAAGAGAGCCTTGTGCGGGGCTTGCGCCGTGGATAAAGTGTTGACTAGGCAATCATGAGGAGCCCGCGTCTCCAGAACCCACATATAAAGGTGGGTGTGGCAGCTCACCCGGAATGCCAATGCACGGGAGGCAGAGACAGAGGGTCCCCAGGGCAAGGTGGCTAGCTAGACTGGCTGAGTTGGCCAGCTCTGGGTTTAGTGAGAGATCCTATCTGGATTGGTAAGAGAAAGACACCCCAGCGTTAATCTCCGGCCTGCACAACAAATCCGTGTGCACATGTGAATCGGAGTACATATGTGTGAATCCAGAGTACATGTGAACCTCCGCACATTCCAACACCCATATACGTGTGTGCACACACCACAGGTGCAGAGAGAGAGGGAGGAGAAGGCGGAGGAAGAGAAAACTATTCTCATAAAAACTGGCATTTTTTACACAAAGAAGAAATTCTAAATGATGGTGCTGGGTATTGGCTTAGCGAATTGATGTAGTCTGGGGGTGCAAGGGCAGGTTTGTTTTCTTTTGACAAATAGTTTAAAGATACTAAAGAAATGTCATCAGAAATTCTGGGAAGCCTCAGCGGAGACGTCAAAAGTTACCCGAGTCTCACTGATAAAATAACTTGAGAAGGGGCACAAACGGAAGACGGAGGACAAAGAACGGACCCAAACTGAGGCATGAGAACAATTTATTAGAGTTGACAAGGAGCAGTCCAGGCCAGGTAAGCTGTGAACTCCCCAGCTGCCCGGAGGGAAGGGGCAGAGTGGAGGTGAACTAAAGCTATGGGATGAAGCTGCCTGGAGGTCAGCCATCTGATGGCAGGCATCCACATGCCTGCACTGGGAAGGAGAACTTTAGAAACGGAGCAAGGAAGCCCAAAGTGTTAATTAGGGGGTTTGAGAGCATATTAAAGGCTCTAGCCAGCATCCAAAAGAAAAAGATGGGAGAGAAGAAAGAGAAATGGCTATGTCTTTCTGAGTCAGGCCTCAGGAAAATGGGCAGACCCAGCAGAATCTCAGGGTAGCTCCGCTGGGAAGGACTGCACTAGGGCTGGGAATTCTGGGAAGTTTAAAGCACATTGCCTTAAGGTGAAGCAGCTTCCGAGGAGTGGTCCCAAGCCAGGCCTGCAGGCCTGCTGTAAGGGAGGAGACAAGGACAAGCTTCCCACAGAGAGGCAAGTCCCACTCTCACAGGCTGACTCAGCTAGCACCATCACAGACCAAATCATTACTTTTGCTGTTAGTCATAACAAACTGTATTGTCGTAACTAAAGTCTGAAGCATGGCAGGCAGTAGTGAAGCACTCTGGAGAGGGGCTGGAGACATAGCGCAGTGTTTTAAGACCACTGGTTGTTCTTGCCAGGGACCTGGGTTCAATTCCCAGCACCTACATAGTAGCTCACAACTGTCTGTAACTCCAGTTCCAGGATATCTGACAGCCTGTTCTTGCCTCTGTGGAGGCACCAGACATGGGTGCATATCCTACATATAGACAAAGCTCTCATATACCCCAATAAAAGTTTTACAATAAAAAATATTGAGTATGTTGCTCTGGGTAATCAACCACCCTAGCTTTCTTTAAACTGGCCAGTCCTAAATTAGGAAAAGAGAGACCTTCAGAAGCTTAAAAACCCACAGCTGGAAGCGACTGGATCTCTTGTTGTCTTGAGTTCCCCCTGCTTTGCTGCAGAGGGTCTTTTCCTCTGTGTGTCTGCTGCGTGTGTCTGTCTCCTACCCCACAATAACCTCCTTCCTTTATTTAACTGCTGATTCTATTTGCCGTGCTTGAGAGGTCTCCACCGCCACCTGTCAATTCTTAAGATTTCCCCAGCTTTGTAATATCTTATTTCATTTTATTGTTTATGGGCTTACAAGACATGGTTTCTTTGGGTAGGCTTGGCTGTCCTGGAACTCACTCTGTAGACCAGGCTGGCCTCGAACTCAAAGATACACGTGCCTCTGCCTCCCGAGTGCTGGAATTAATGGTGTGCACCACCACTGCCTGGCTTGTGTTTTAATTCTTTAACTGGCTGAGTAAGTGAACCTGATCTAGGCCCCTAAACTGTATCACTTCAAGACCCCTAGCCCCTGTATCAATAGATTAAAGAAAGCCTTTAGATATTATGTATGTATGTATGTATGTATGTATGTATGTAATCTGTGTATGTATGTATGTATCTATTTATTTATCTATGTATTTATCTAACCTATCTGTGTATATATGTATGTATCTATCAATGTATCTATCATCTATGTATCTATCATCTATCTATCTATCTATCTATCTATCTATCTATCTATCTATCTGTATGGACAGGTTCCTGTAACGTGTGTGGAGGTTAGGGGACAGCTTGCCAGTCTCTCATCCTACTGTGTGGGTTCTAGGTGTCAGACTCAGGTGGTTAGGCTTGGTAACTGAGCCATCTGCCTGGCACTAGATTATTTTTTAATTTGCGACAAAAGTGGTGTTTTGTGTCTGCAGGCCTGAAAACCTACTTCCATGTATACCTCTCTGTTTTATACAGAGGGGTTCTATTATGAAGGGCCTATGTAGCGAGGATTCAGGGTCTCCCTTCCATGCCTCAGCAATTTTTTTTTTTTTTTTTTAACTTCTGAGGAGAGACTGCAGGTGTCACCAGCAGTGGCTTTGCTTCTCTGGCACTTCTGTTTCTACCAATAAAGCCGGGTGCCCCATCAGGAGCTCTGGTTGGGGACTCTGGCATTCTCTGCCGACTCCGAAGGCTTGAACATGCCCCTGCCGGCCCTGCGTCAGTGAAAAACAAATTACAGGTGTAGCCATTTCCCCCTCTACCTAGTGTGGCCATTAAATATTATTAGATTGTGTGTCTTGTAAAGAATTGACATTTTCCTGCCTAGTTTCAAAATACACTGACCGAATACCACAGGCTGTGACCGCCAGTCCAAGTCCTTGCCTGGTGTTTGAGACACTCAAGATAACTGCAAATGAAAGATAAAACACTCAAGTTCAAGTTGTTGTTGTTTTTTTTTTTTCCCTCCTGGTCATGGTTCTATTCATTGATTCCTGGCCCTCCTTCCCTGCTGCTAATCCAATGTAGTGTAATGACTTTATTTTGCCCTTGAATTGTACCCAGAGGCTTGGTTAGGACCCTCCCTTGGCTGGGTGCCTGTGAGGAACTATCAGGCTCGTCACGGAATGCAGATAATGGCTTCATTTCCTCCTGCGTTTTAATCAGCAGAAACCTGTGTGAGCAGGTAGGCCTTCTCTAAAGTACAAAACGAAAGCGTTATGCTGGTGTAATTCACGCAGGGGCACAGCGTTCTTTTCAGACAACCCCGACGTCCTTCCCACTCCCTGCTGGACATCTTAACTCACGACCCTAATCAAATGTGCGAGATCCAAAAGCCTGCTTAAAGGTCGCCAGCTCACGGCATCATCCCTTCTGTGTTCTTTGCTTTGATGCTGCAGTGACCGGACCCTGGTGGGCTGACGGCTTTGCCGAGGAGGCTCCTCCTTGGCAAAGCTCCAATGGGGACATTGTCTGCTCACTGCCTGGAGGAAGGAAGGGACCCTTATCACCCGGGGTGGCCTCCACTTCCCACTTTGAAGAAAAGCACCTTGGCCTTCATCCTGCCTGGATGTAGCAGCCTCGGAGATTTTGTTTGTCGACTGCTTGGCCATGGAAAGCCAACCCCCTCTACACCGCGAGCCTCGAAGCAGCCTGTACCTCACCGCTGCTGGAGAATGACCCTCTGAAGCCCCTCATGTACTATTATAGCCGTTGTGTTGAACTAGGCCATTTCTCTGCAGTGATGTGCGCATATTCACTCAGCCCTGGGTCGCAGATATGATGGTGGGGGTGGCGGTCGTCACAGCCTGGGCATGCTGTGTAGCCGACACCGTCTTAGTTAAGGCAGCACCTCAGAGGCTTGCCCAATGTCAGGACTGGCTGGTGGTGACCGTTCATCACGTATTTAATCTTTGCTGAACTTTACTGGGGTTCTTCTTATCCCCATTCTCTGAGAAGCTGAAACAGAGAGCCTGCCTTCTCGTCCCGGGTGAGGTAGGTAGAGTGGTCCTGCCGAGACATCCCTCATAGACCCTGCTCCACAGCCTCTGTCTTCCCAGACCACAGCCTTGCCTTCCCTAGGGGGTCATAAGTGGCCTTTTAAATGACTTTCATTCTCTTGCCCCTGAGACCTTCAAGTACAGTTCCAACTTTAGTCAGCTTTTCCCTTCGGAGGGAAAAGGTAGCTACAAATACCCATCGGTGGTCCCCTGTCTTCGCAGACTGTCGTCTGGAGGCCATGGCTGTCCAGAAGTGGGCGATTGGAGGCAGGCTGTGGGCTGAGCAACTTCCTTTTCATTGTCCTGCCCTGTGCTTTCGTGTCCAAGAACTGGAAAACCAGGGACTATAGAATCCTGCTTTTCCTTCCTAGTGGAATGCCGTGGTTAGTGTTGTCAATTTAGCCGGGCATGCCTGCGGAGGATCACCTTATCTGAGGAAGGAGGAGCCACCTACAGTGAGTGGCACCCTTCCCTGGCTGGGGTCCTGCCC
Organism: Meriones unguiculatus; assembly: GCF_030254825.1. NCBI lineage: Eukaryota > Metazoa > Chordata > Mammalia > Rodentia > Muridae > Meriones > Meriones unguiculatus. Next base: position 38,560,536 of record NC_083352.1, on the reverse strand, counting down.
TGTACAAATGGAGAAGTGGAGCTGAGCCTCTGCTTGTGTGCAGCTACTCTGTGACCAGCCCCTTTCAGTGTCTGCTGCCGTGACTTCCTCTCCGTGATGGTGGACCTGGGAGCTGGGAGCCAGAATGAAATCCCCTTGTCTCTGAAGTTGCTTTCATCACAGCTACAGGAAAAGGGGCTGAGGCAGTGGATGTGTTGGGTCAGCAGAGGCGGCCTCTAGAGGAGACAGGAAAGCACGTGCAGATTCTCAGAGCAGAGACAGGAGTGCCTGGAGGTGTCCCTCCCCCCGTCCATATGACTCAGAGCTGCCAGCAGAAGCGGAGTCTTACCTGAGTCACAGGCCTTTGCATCCCAATGACTTCCAGAACACCCTAGGCTTTTTCCATCCCCTTCCACAATGGATGCTTTGGGACAAGGATTCAATCCCTGAACGTATTCGTGTTTGTTCCTGGATGCACATGAATGTATGTTTCTGTATACACACGTGTGTCTGTTCCGTTATGCACACGGGCTGTACAGAAACACGGGTGTTTCTGTATGCACATGTGTATGTAACCAGAGTTTTGGCTATTTTATTGTATTTTTTTTCCCTGCTTCCCTACACCACCCCTATCCCTTCCAACCCCCCAACACTAAGTAGGAGAGAAAAAGGTTAGAGAAGAAAGGGGGCGTCCATATCATTAGACTGTCTCCTGCTGATTAGGATTGTTGAGTTCCTTCTGGGTGAGTTTTGTAGTGGAAGTTTTGGTTTCTTTAAAAATATATCAGTGATGTTATGGAGATGTGTTTTTGTTGTAATCCCAAGTGTGGGATTTTTTTTTTGTTTATCCACAGCTAATAACAGCCTCCTGAGAGGGTGTGTGGTTTTTGTCAGCTGAAAACTGCCTTGTGCAGGGCGCGTGGGTTTTGGCACCTGGAAAACATCCTCATATGGACTCTGAGAGGGTATAAATAGGAGCTGAGAGAGAGACAGAGAGACAGAGACGAAGAAGGGGGCTTCAAGACTCTCCTAGAGAGAAACACTTTGAGGAAGCTGATACTGATTAACTGTGCTGCTGGTGGTTGCTGTTTGGCTGGACTGCTGAAGTCCTGAGTGAAATTGCCCCAAGGAACTAAGTCTAAAGGCATCTACATTCTCTGTCCCTACTAACTTTTTTCTCCTATCTGTCAGGGTCTGAAGGGAGGTAGAGGCATTTAGGAACCCCAAATAAAGCAGGTTTAAAAAAATCAAAGCCTGCAGAGTTTGATCTTCAGGATACCTCCAATCAGCAAAGAGCAATCAACAACAGGAGCAACCAGCAACCAGCAACAGCAGCAGGAGCGGCAGAGGGACTAGCAGCCACCTCTCAGGGCCCTAGCCTTTTTATATCCTCTGAAAAGTTCCCAGAATTCCAATTGTAAACTCTCTTCAACTAGCAAAACCAGGCTCCTGCTAGAGCATGAGGCAAGCCATTGTCTGCTGCTATGGACAGGCTGAAGCAGCCCCATATCCAACATCTGGAATTGAAACGAAAACGTATTTACATAACATTTTTGTGTTTTTAAAGAAACTCCAAATTCTCACTACCTGTGTATGTATTTCTGCATGCACACGTGTATGTGTTTTGTATACAGATGTGTGTATTCCTGTATGCACATATGTGTTTCTGCATGCATATGTGTTTGTGTTTCTGTATGCACATGTGTGTTCCTGTATGCACATGTGTTCCTGAACATACACATATGTGTGTGTGTGTGTGTGTGTGTGTGTGTATTCTTGCGTACACATGTGTAGAGGCCAGAGGTCACATATCTTCATCTATCACCTTCCACCCCATATCTTTGAGACGAGATCTCTCACTGACCCTGGCACTAGCCATTTTTGGCTTGGCTGGCTGTCCTCCAGACATCCCAGGACCTGCCTGTATTTGTCCTTCCAGAGCTCATCAGGGTCTTGAGTGGGCGCTGGGGACCTGAACTATTTTGTGTTCACACAGCCAGTACTTGACCCACTGAATCATCTTCCCGTTTTATTTTACTTTTTGAGATAGGGTCTCACTGTGTAGCCCTGGCTACCCTGGAATTCAGTATATAGACCAGGATGGCCTCAACTCACAGAGATCTGCCTACCTCTTCTACCCAGTGCTGGGATTAAAGCTGTGGGCTCCCCTGCTCTTCAGGGGTGGGGCTGGCATTTTAAAGTTGAGACAGGGTTTCACATAGCCCAGGCTGACCGCCAATTTGCCATGTAGCTAAGGATGGTCATGAACTCTTGCTCCTCCTGCCTCTACTGCCCCACTCCTGGCATCGCAGACGGCCAGTTCACATGGTGCTTGAGGTCAAGCCCAGTCCCCTGTACCTTTAAGACCATCAATCTACCCAAGGAAGCCATATCCCCAGCCTATCTTTCATATTTTAAAACAAGTTATTTCTTACCCACTTTCTGGTTTTCTTAAATCCTATTTTATTTTCCAAGTACATGGACCTCGGCCCCCCAAGTAAACTTCAGTCACATCTGATGGGAAGGAGTGAAAGAGAAGAGCTCTCATGATTAATTCCTAAAACCAGTCAAACAAACAACCACAAAAGAGTATTGCGATTGCAGAGGGGATCGGGTGGGGTTTCTTTTTTGGCAAAATGACAAGTAAAACGTATGTTATTTGTCTTGTGGGAAACCAGATGAAAGAAAGAAAATGCACATTTTTTATGAACTCGAGAACATTTGAGCTAGTGGAGCATGTGAGGGCAGATGACAGGTTCTACAGATTCCAGGCATCACGGGGGACACGGGCCATGGAAGCTCAGGTAACAGTCGGCTCTAGCAGGTGGTTGAGTATCAAAAGGAGTTGCAGAGGGGACTTAGGACTAAGATAGCCTCCTGCCTCTATGAGAAAATACCTGAGAGATGCATCTTTTGAGGAGGAAAGAGTTGCTCTGGCTCTCAGTTCGAAAGGTTCTGGTCACCCACGATTGTCTCCATTGTTTTAGGCTTGCGGTGGGAGCACCACAGCACAATAGGATGTATATGGGGTCTGTGTGTGGCAGAGATGCTTCCCTCATAGTGTCCAGGAAGTAAGGAGAGAAAGGAAAGGGCGAAGCTCCCAATATTTCCTTCAGGGACAAGCCCCTCATGACCTGCTTTTTCCAGTTAGTCTCCGTTCCTAAAGATTCTACCGTCTCCCAGTGGGACCCTTTCTTGGGGACCAAGCCTTAAGCATAACTCAGCACCCTGATTTCTAGCACCCTGTGTGGTAAAGAATGCTCACACCAGGCTCACACCAAGTCCAGGGACAGCTTCAGAGCAGTTTTTAGGCCACTGCCTGCGTTTCATCAGTGTGCGCTTAAGAGCCTCTCCATTGTTCTAGCGCCGGTTGAGCGTAACAGCCTTCTTTCTCCTCATCCCCCTTGTCCTCGTGGCTGTTCCGGTAGGGCTTCAGCTGTTGCTTCCGTCATTTTTAATCGGTAGCATGGGAATACAGGGTAGTTGGGAGGAAAGTAGGCAGAGGAGGTTAGGCTGGATGTGGTTAAGAAGTGGAAGGCTGTTGGCTCCTGAGCAAAACCTTGTTCTAGAAGATTATCCGCGACCAAGAATGGCAGTAATTCAGACAGTGCCAAGAAGGGGAAAATGAGGCTTTGACTGAGCTGGGAATCGGCAGCCTTTTCAGGCACTCAGACTGGGTAACTCAACTTTATTTTTCTCCTTCCCGGCTGTCTAACTTAGGAATCTTAGATTGGGGGTGAGGGGTGAGGGATGGGGAGTGGGGTGGAGCACATCAGACCCACCAGGGAGAAAATAAATAGTGGCGACTCCTGGACTCCACTTCAGAGGGCCAGAGATAGAGTCTGGAATCCGCTTGTGTGTTTTACCCCTCAGATGATCCCAGAAGATAAGCCGAGTACCAGCTTGAGAAAACTGGCCCCATTAATTGGCTTCTGTTTGGTTTGCCATTCCATCTGGCCCCCTTCTTTCTGGTTTATAGCCACTGTTGGAACTAACCCTCCATGGCCTCCAAAGACATGGCCCTCCATCTCCTGAGTGGCGAGTCCTGTTCCTATTAGAATAGCTTGCGCATCTCCCCCCACCCCTGGAGAGGGCTGGGGGGGGCACGCTCAGATTTTCCCTTGTCTTTATGACCTGTCACTGAGGCTCAGCCCAGTTTATTTTGCCTGTAAAAGCTGAAGCCCTGACCTCTCCAGCCGAGGTAGGTAGCAGCACCTGGAAGCCTTCTCTTTCTGTGGCTTTTATTATCTCCACCGCTGAATCTTGGAGAAAAGAGTGGTTTGCAATAAGACAGCTCCAGAGTAGCTGCCTGCTTGCAAGCCTGGTGGCCTTGCAGTCCTGGCCAAGTGACTTCATCTCCCCTACTTTTACTTCTTCTTACTACGGAGTCTGTCCTGTGCAGTGGACGAGCTCAGAGCAAAAATATATAAAAGAGTGTGTTTATGCAGAGAGCACTTTCTCTCTCTCTTTCTCATTTGTCCTGAATCCCCAGCTGGACCAAAAGATCCTCACAAAAGAAAGGATGCTCTTTTTTTCTTCTGTATTCCCAGCATTGAACTTTCAATAGCCAAAGTAGTAATAGTGGAATGTTAGCAAGAATGATGGTGGTTTCACAGATAGGCTTTACCAGGTGTTATAGATGACATTACTCAGCTAATCTCCACAAAGCTGAGGCAGGTGCCAAGATCAGCACTGAAAGAGGAAACTGAGGCAGAGTGGTAAAGGAAGCCATCCAAGGTCACCTTGATGCTACTTATCAGAAAGTCTGCTGCAACCTGTAATTGTGTTAAAATAAAAAAAAAGTATTTTAAGTTAAAGTTAAAAATAATTTTGTTGGGGCTGGCTCAGAGGTTAAGAGGTTGAGGTGGCTCAGAGGTTAAGAGCACTGTCTGCTCTTCCAGAGGTCCTGAGTTCAATTCCCAGCAACCACATGGTGGCTCACAACCATCTATGCTGGGATTGGATGCCCTCTTCTGGCATGCAGGTGTACATGCAGCTAGAGATTCACCTACATAAATAAATGAGTGAATGAATGACTAAATAAATAAATAAATAAACCACTCAATCTTAAAACTTTTGTTGTTATGAAAACTATCACTGTGAGCAGTGTCCTTGTTTGTCTTTTGTTGCTTTGATAGAACACTGATCAAAACCAACTTGGGGAGGAAAGGGTTCATTTTGATTTACAGAAAACAGCTCCACCCCACAGCCATTGCAGGACCTGAAGGTGGGGGCCTGGAGGCTGCGACTCAAGTACAGACTGCAGAAGAACACTGCTTATTGGCTTGCTTCCAGGCTCTTGGTCAGCCCAGGCCTACCTGCCTAGGGACGGTGCTGCCCGCAGTGGGCCAGGACCTTCTACATCAATCACCAGTCAAGACAGCACAGACCTGCTTACAGGCCACCCGATCTGGGCAATTCTTCAAATGAGGGTCCCTTTGCCAAGGAGTATCGAGTTGAAGCAAAACTAACCCGGACAAACAGACATAGGACATCATTATGAATTTCCGCCTTCTCACCTTCCAGGACACATAGGGGTTAGTTTTGTTCTACATACTGCCTTCTATTCTTTTGTCTACATTTTTTTTTATTCTGTGTACCTTTAAAAAAATCGTGAAGATCTTGTAATGTTCATAAAATTCATGCTATCCTCAAACTTAAAATATTAGCTCTAGTGTAAACTATATTTAATATAAACTGCTTTGTGTTTAAACTATTTGTGTTTAAGTATCTCAGGTGTGTTTATAAACATTTTTGGTGTTTTATTTGTTCAAATTAGTAATCAGACAAAAATACCTTAGTTTAAAAAACTTTTTTGTAAAGATTTAGTCTTGAGCCGGGCATAGGGGAGCATGCTTGAATCCCGGCACTTGGGAGGCAGAAGCAAACAGATCTCTGTGAGTTCGAGGCCAGCCTGGTCTACGTAGTATGTTCCAGGACAGCCAGGGTTATATAGTGAGACCCTGTCTCAGAAGCAAACTCCAGAAGACTTATTCTTATTATTTTTATTTATGTGCATACACGTGTGTACGTTTGTGAGTGAATACCACAAATACGCAGGTGCTGATGGAGCCAGCAGAGTGCACTGGACGGATGCCTCGGAGCTGGAGCTACAGGCAGTTGTGAGCGGCCTGATGTGGGTGCTGGGAACCTCACTCCGGTCTTAGGGAAGAATAATATGCGCTCTTCACGGAGCAGCCATCTCTCCAGCTCACAGCGGTGGTTTTCTAGGCAGAGTACCTGGAAGCTTCGTGTCTGACTGTACTCTCTTTAGGGAGATCTTTCTTGTGTCTGTTTTGCAAGACACGGTGAGAGGGTGGCCAGAGGTAATTTCCAGGCACTGTCAACTGGTCATCCTGACTGATTGAACTTAGAAAAACACCCTCTCTCGGCTCATTTTCCCGCTAAAGTTATGCTTGGGTGGTTGATACAAGATAAAACTATGGCCAGAGATGGGAAGGCAGAAGAAAGAGCCGCAGGGCTGGTTTGTGGTGTGTGTTCAGCATCTTTAGGCTGAACTCTGCCGTGCGTGTCTGCTTTCTCCATCTCTTTCTTCTTCACCCCTACTACTTTTTTCCCCCTCTTTGAATGGCATCTGTGTTGACTTGCTCCTTTAAACAAATGTTCATGGAACCCCAAGGGCTGCTCAACCATCGTATGAACGGAATGAGTACAGTGGGGCAAATTATGCATTGGAGACAGCTACACTGACGACAGGTTTCAGGGTGTTGCTTTAAGTGATTTATTTTTACTTTGTGAGGTGCTTGCCTGCGTGTATGTGTGTGCACCAGCTTGAGTTGGGAGCTGGTGGCTATGGTGCAAGGAGCCTAACTCGTGTCCCACGGAAGAACCGTGTTTGCTTTAAACCACCGATCCATTTTTTTTTTCAGTCCTAAGACTTCAGTTTTTTTTTTTTTTTAATATATGGGTGTTTTTATTCAGTCTGGCCCTATACAGTGAAATCTTTTTGCCAAATGAGCAGCTGTTGAGTGATTGGAAAAATGAAATTCAGCTTGCTTTGGAATTATATACTTTGTTTGGGGGGGGGGATCTTACTTGCAAGTTCCAGTATAGAGTACTGGGCCTTGTCTTAAGCTCATTGGATTATATATGTATAAAAATACGTGATATAAATATTATATATAATGCATTTAATTGAGACCACTCTTTAAAACTAGCTAGAGAATCATAGGTAGATTTTGCACGCACACACACACACACACACACACACACACACACACCTGCCTATATCCCTGGAGCCCAATCTGCAGCTGCCCGAGTGGGTTTCATCAAGTTCATTTAAGCTATAACAGGCTTGGCTTTGGTGCCAGCCAGAGGATTAGAACTGCAAACTGCTTACTTCAGCTATTTTATTAGGGCATTTATGAAGCTGACTAAAACTCTCCACAGTTATCGTGCCAGTGAGAATTAAGAAACAAGAGATTTTACAAAAATAAACTTTTATGCTTGTCGTGCCCAAAGGAGTGGTAACTCCCCCCTTTTGAGTCTATATCCTTCTCTTTGGTTACAGAAATTAAATTTGATTCCTGTCCAAATAATTTTTCATGCTTATTATAAACTATTATCAAAACAGAGTTGGGAGCTGACTACATTTTTCTTTGGTAACATACTTAATAATTCTGTTATACTCTAAAACTTGGCTTCCAACGTCCTTTGATTTTTGAAAAATTAAAAATGCAAGTGAGTCCCTATTCAGCAGTTTTTAAGATGGTAAGCATGATTGTGAGTTGTAAGTGGCAGCAAAAGAATGGAGAGCATGGGAGGGGGACACTTCCGTTCGCTTCAGACAAAGCTTTCAGCCTGACACTCTTCTCTTGCACTTCCCCCTGGTGTAGCTTCAAAACCCACCTACAAGTTTCTGTGTCATCGGAGAACGTGTGTAAGCATGATGGTTAGTTAGCACCCATCCACTTGAAGCTAGCTGCAGGTCCCCCTGTTTTTGATTGACGCATGGTGGCCGAGGTTTGGACAAAGTGAATTACCCAGAAGTCCGTGTGCTGGAGCATTGGCCTTGGTCAGGGCAAATTGCATTTCCATTTCCTTATTTCTTTGACTAAATGTTCTGGTCATGATAAACCATAATCACTCCACTCTGCTAGAGAATTGGACCTGACTCCTCTACCGACACCATGACAGCCATTATCCAGCCTGCCTCTATCCCTCTTCCCCTTATTCTTTCTAACCTCCAGGGACCAATGGCTTACATTTGAGGTCAATTTCTTCAGTATTCGCATGTGGGGGAAACAGTCTCTCTTTGTCTTCTTTTGTTTAATACAACATCTGCCAATTCCACCCACCCATTTTGCTGTAGATAACAGGATTTGCATTTCCCATCTTTTAAAGTTTCCCCCATATCTTAACGTTGTAAATATGTATTGAATTAGTATGAAGTCATCCACAAATATGTGCAATTATTGTGATTCGGTCATGAAGAAATAGGGGTGGGGCCAAGACTCTTCCTACTGTTAGGTTATTGCAGGTTCTTGGGAAAGATCATGGCTGTTCTCATGGGACCCTAGGGCTGTCTGGCTTCTTTCTTTACCACATAATCTCTTCTTCATATATCTATACCTATCTATATTATCTATCTGTCTGTCTATCTCTCTCTCTTTCTCTCTCTCTCTCACCATGATGCCACCCACCATGAGATGATTCAATCAGTGTGCTTTTAACAGGACCCAAGCTATGATGCTTGGACTTTCTCCCTCCCAAACTATAAGCTAAGTTAAACTTCTTTCCTTTAAAAGTTATCCAGATTCAGGTATTTTGTAATCATAACATAAAATGAAGTACAGCGTATAACACATCTAAAATTTCATATGATGCATGCATAGAGGTGCAAGGTGCACGCCTTTAATCCCAGCACTTGGGAGGCAGAAGCAGGCAGATTTCTGAGTTCAAGTCCAGCCTGGCCTACAAAGGGAGTTTCAGGAAAGCCAGGGCTACACAGAGAAACCCTGCCTGTCTCAACAAACAAACAAAACAAAACAAAGAAACAAAAAATCACATGACAGGCACTGATCCTATTTATGAACCCCTGGGACAAACCTCTGCTGACTTAGTCCTACTTTAGAAATTTTTGTGGTTATATGCACCAATATATATATATTTTATTTGAAGCCTGTTTGACTTGGGGAACCTGTGGCTTGTGATCAAAGACACCCAACTGATTCAAACTGTACTGGATTTTAGAACCAGATCTTCCATTTTGTGTTCGAGAGATACTATCAAAGAGATGCAAAGAACAAGCAGTCCCTGAGCACCTACTATGTGCTGTTAGCATGCTTTGTAACTTGTAAAGGATTGGGGGGTCAGATCAGCCAATGCCACCCCCCACATCTACGGCCCACAGCCTTGTTGAGGGAGTTAGGTTGAGTGTGGGTCTTTCAGTCTGTTTTTATTATTTCCAGCTTCTCACTTCTGCCCCAAAGTGCTGGGGCCAGACAGCACTTTCTTGTTTGCTTTTTTGGCAAATCTGTTTTCTTTGCACATGGCAGAAAATTGCCTCAACTGCAATTCACGTTCTAACTGTAATTTAATGAAAAGATTTCTTGTTTTAACAGTGGTTAAGTCATTATCACTTAAATAGATGTGGTGATCTCCAAGCGAAGGGTTGATTTGGGAATAGCACACAGAATAGAGACACAAGAAGAGCAGGATGGCTTCTAATGTGTCAACACAGAAACGCCCGAAGTTCTGTCAGGAAAAGACAAAGGCTGTGCAGGCCATTTTGAAAGATGGTTCACCATTGCTAGCAGTGTTTCTTGGGAGCTTGGGGGTGTGGTGAGTGGCAGCAGTTACTAGGGAAAGCCCATCTTAAAGTGATATAGCACACCCCAGAGGTTGCTAATTGGACTTGGGAGACAATTCCTCGAGCAAGTGTTTGTGACCTGTCCCCACCATGATCCTTTGGCTGTGTTCATTTTGGGTATGACAGAAATGACTCCACTTTGCAAAACTCAGTTCTCCTACCTCCCAAATGCAGGCAGACTTTTGTTTGTAATACAGTTGTCTGTTTTCCACTCCACATGCATGTGCAGATAACAACTGTGGACGTGACGTTGTTTTCTGAATTCCCAGGACCTTGTGTGGCTCCTGTTAAGTCTTTTTCCTTTGTAGAAAAGACAGTCTCCAATGAGGCTCTGAGGCTGGCGCTGACTGGGGACTGTGGCTGGGTAGGAGGGTTCTGGTGCTCTGAGCAGCAGCCAGCTCTGTTTTCCTGATATGGAAAAGGCTGGCACGCCACTAGCCACTCTTGTATGGGGCTTAGCTGGGGCTAGCTAGGGGGTCATACAGGGTATGTGTGCGCCTTGAAATCATTTGAGGTGGAAAATATAGCATTCATCATAGTCTGGTGGCTCTTTGAAAAGAAATTAGTCATGTACTTCACTCTCAAAAGAAAAGCAATAATTAGGGGCCCTCTTCTAAGAATGAGAAATTTGTTATGGCTCTCATGTTATTTGATCCACTGTCAGCTCGTTTGGGAAATTCGCAATAATAAGGGTGACCGAATATGCGTCCTTTGCAATTTGTTTTTAAAGGCTGAAGCAGGTGGGTCGACATTTTTAGAAGCCAGTGTCGTTAGTGGCGTGAAATTAATTATGCACTTCAGAGCTCTAGCCCCTCTTTAAGGCCTAGAGGATGGCCTGGAGAAGTTTGGTCATCTCTCCATGGAGAGCCATCCTGAGACTAGACTGAATTTAGTGTTGTGTGTGTGTGTGTGTGTGTGTGTGTGTGTGTGTAAAGCTCCTCCCACCCCCACTGAGGTTGTGCAGTGGGGGGATGGGAACGTTGCTGGAGTTGCTTCGGAAGGGCTTCGGGAGAGGAGAAGGCCCTGAAAGGCAGGATGCTGAAGATTAAAAGGTTATCCTGTCAAAGCCACACCCACGGAAACTGTAGGAATGTAGGAAAAACTTCGGCAGGAAAGAGGCCCCACCTTCTCTTTCCTTCCTCACTCTGCCCCCTCATCTGGCCTTGAACTTGGAACCTTTCCTTGCTGGTTATTGCCTCATTGCAACGCTCATCAGGAAACAGGTTGCTTGGACAGTTCCTGAAGAGACAAATGGTAGTCCCGGGGTTTAAAAACCCTGGTGGAACATTTGGAAATATGGAAATTTTATGACTGTCAGACTTCAAAAGGGAAGCAAAAGCCTGCAAGGATGTTGTTAGTTGTCAGAATTTTGTGAGGCTGTGAAGAATTAGTCTATGAATAAAAAATTTTATAAAAAAAAAAAAAAAAACGGTTATAAAGTAAAAAAAAAAAAAAAAGTTAATCCTATTCCTTCTACTTTACTTTGCTTCAGCTCAAATCAGTTCATCCTGATGTTTAAGGATAGCCTCCCTGCCTGTTTATCTGTCTGTTTTGGCACCTGACGACTGGACCTGTGGCTTGTACACGATAAGACAGTGGTTCTCGACCTTTCTAGTGCTGTGACCCGTTAACACAGTTCCTCATCTTGTGGTGACCCCTCCGCCCCCAACCATAACGTTATTTTCATCGCTGCCTCGTAGCTGTCATTTTGCTACTGTTACGAATCCTAATGTAAGTATCTATTGTGCAGGATATCTGATACGTGACCCCGTGAAAGGGTTGTTTGAACCCCGGAGGGGTCACGGCCCACCATGAGAACTTTTAACCGTGTTAAAAGGCGCTCCTCCACCACCTGGCTCCTTTTCTACCCTCTTCTTTGAGGCAGGGCCATGCCAGAGCTGTCCTTCACTTGCTCCCCAGCACAGGCGGTCTTGAACTTGAGACCCTCCTGCCTTACCTGCCCAGGATAGGCTATGCCACTTTGACCTCACTCTCTGTGTTTTCTTTACTAGAACAGCTTTGGGCCAGTCTGCTCACTTTCCAGGATTTGCTCATTTTCTTATCTTCCAGAGGCTTCTTAATCCTCGAGCTAGTTAATGCATCTAAGAGCAATGACTTTAAATATTATCATTATTGCCTACCTGGCTCTTATTTATACCCTTATCCCATTCCATTAAATGCTTGATTGAAGTTATCTAAGGAATATTACCTGATTCAAGTAGATAATATCCATATTTTTTAAAGTCCAGGAAACTAGATTCTGCAACTTGTTTTTATACTCTCCCCCCCATATTTTTCTTAGTTTGAATGAAGATGAGATTAACTACATACAGAATGCTCCCACTCAAGGCCTCTGCAGCCCCAGGCTGCAGCTTAGAGTTTCCAGTAATGGCACGCGCTCTCATAAGTAACACTGGAGGGTCAGATGGCTATTAAGAATATTTTACTAATTTGTTACTGAATTTAGATTATCCAGACTTCTCCCCTGGAGCAGAAATGATTCAGTCACATTTTAATATTGATGAGCGTAGTTCTTAATAATCCTTCTAAATTTACCTGCAGTTCTCTTTCCCCATACCTAATACCTGCCTGCAGGTAGTTAGATCCAAGCTGGGCATAGTGACACATGCCTGTAGTTCCAGGACTTGTGAAACCCCAGAGGCAGGAACATCTGGAGTTCAAGGCCGTCGAGGTGTCAGGAAGCTCTATTTAAGAAAAACAGGGTCTCACCAGTTGCTCAAAACAAAACAGAAAAAGTCAAGTCCAGACTAAAAGGCCAGTGCCTCCAGCTGGTTTTCTGGGAACTTTTGTGCTTTGTGTTTTGAATGGGTCCAGAATTATCTAATGCTACTCTGCTTGGTCATGATGAGATGAGGCTGGGGTGTGTGTGTGTGTGTGTGTGTGTGTGTGTGTGTTTATGTGTTTCCATGTATATAGAGGCCAAATCTCATTCCTCAGGAGCCAGCCAACATTTTTATTTTATTTTTTCAAAATAGGATTGCTCACTGGCCTGAAGCTGAAGCTGGTTGACCAATAAGTCCAGAGATTCTCCTGTCTCCACCTGCTCCATGCTCTGGGAGAGCAAACACTGTCTGCTATACCCAGCTCTAAAAGTTACTTTTCTATTGCTGTGATCAAATACCATGACCTACAGCAGTGTGGCAAGTGATTCGTGCGATCCGTTGACACAAAGCAAGGAAATCACAGTCATATTCAATTGCTGCTCGCCTTGAACTTCAGTTTGAGATTGTGGTGGTTTGAGCAAGAATGGTCCTTAAATGGTCTCTGAGTGCTTAGGGAGTGGCCCTGTTTTCTAAGAGTTTTCTAAGAGTGGTCTTGTTGGAGGAAGTGTGTCACTGGGGGTGGGCGTTGAGGTTTTAGAGGCTCAAGCGAGGTCCAGTGTCTCTCTCTCCCTGTAGATTCCTATGTAGACCTCCTAGCCATTACTTCTCCAGCACCATGTCTGCCTGCATTGCCACCGTGCTCCCCACCAGGATGGCAGTGGACTAAACCTCTGATACTGTAAGCCCCAATGAAATGTTTTCCTTTGTAAGAGTTGCCATGGTCATGGTGTCTCTTCACAGCAATAGGACATTGATTAAGACAAGTGTTCATTCATTCATTAAAACACACTTAGCTTTTACTCCGTGTTGGGTACTACAGCTTTCTCAATAAGCTTCTAGCTCTTGGTGGAAGAGATGTTATGAGCCTTATGATCTAGAGTCGCAGAGGCAGGGGCGATGCAGGCCCGGTGCCTCTGGGAACCATGGCTACCGTGATGGATCTTGTACAGAGCAGGTGAGCTTTGCCCTCTGAAGCAGCAATGCTAGGGAGTGGAGACCTGTGGCCTCGAGAGAGAACATTGCTGCGCCATTCCACCTCTTCCACTGACCTCCATGTGGCTCCAAGGCAAGGGATTTTCTTTTTTTCTTTCCTTGAATTCCAACTTCTCATATGAGCATGAAAAAGAATGTAAAAATCACCTAAAAACCTAGGCACCAGGACTGGGGAGAATGCTCGGCGGGTAAGGTGGTTGCTACGCGGGTGAGAGGACCTGAGTTTGAATCCGTGTAGAGGCAGGAGGACATGGCAGAGTTTGTCTGTAATGAGATGGAGGAGGAAGCAAGCTTATGAGCCCACGGGCCAGTTAGCCCAGTGCACACATAAGGCTGTTTCGGACAAGGCGGAAGGGGAGGACTCATACTTGAGGTTGTTCTTCGACCTCCCTTATCGCCTTGTGGCACGCATGTGCACATACATGATAGCACATGCACACATAGACCAGAATAGCAACCAACCAACCAACTAGCCATCCACCCACCCACCCCATCAACCAGCCAACCAACCAACCAGCCAATCAACCAACCAGCCAATCAGCCAATCAACCAACCAGCCAATCAAACTGTGGCACACTGCTGAGCAACCAGTTTTTAGTGTATCAGTTACTGTCTGTTGGTTCTCTCTTGCTTCCCATTGTTTTCTTTTTACATAGTTCCTGGAGACAAAGGATTGTACTAGGCAGGACACTGCAACCTTCAGATGAGCAGTTCTGGCTCCGCCACCAACCTCCATGTGCCTCTGGGGTGAGGCTACCCAGGCCTGCCTGCAGACCTTATATGGGAAGCCCAGACGGGCACGATCTGTATCGGGCTGTTTCTACTTGTCGCTTCCCTGTGAGTAATGCCACCACAAACGTTCCCGTCCGGGTCTGTGTGGACCTGTGCTTGCATTTCTTCGGGGCGTATTCTGGAAGCGGAACTACTGGGTCATGTGGTAACTTTGTTTAACCATCTGAAGAACGGCTGGGCTGTTTTCTAAAGTGGCTGTGTCGCTTCCACTCTCCCCAGCACGGTGGAAGGAGTCAGATTCATCCAGTTCCTTACCGACACTTCTTAATGTTCTTCCTTTTGCTTTTGACCACCTCAGCAGTGTGAAGGAGCAACTTTCTGTGGCTTTAATTCGCATTGCTTTCCTGGTGAAGGACGCTGAGTATCATGTGCTTATATTCACAGCAATATACATACATACATATATATATACATATATATATAACATGTGTATACATGCTTAGGTGTGTGTGAAGGTGCACGGGGACACCAGAGGTCAACCTCAGCCCCAGGTTTCCTCCTCAGGTGCCAACCCCAGGGTTTCTCCCCCTGCCTGGAACTCACCAAGTAGGCTCGCTATCCTCCAGGAATTCGCCTGCCCCTGCCTCTCCAGGGCTTGGTTTACAAGTGTGCCACCCTGCTGAACCCACACTCTCTCTATTTTTAATGTGAATTTTGGAGATTGAATGCAGCTCCTTGTTAACCAGCTGAGCACTCTTGTCCATTTTTAAGGTCCATAACTTTAAATGCTTGTTTTGGGGGGACTGGTTTGAAGCTGTGTGGCAGCTCCCATTCTTCAGACTGATGAACGTGGCGGCAGCAGGGGGAATTCCTAGCAGTGACAGTGCTGTGTCGGTCAGAACCATCAGTCCGTACATCTCAGTGGCTTTGCACATTGAAACTTATTTCTTTGTCATGTGAACTTTGTGATCTCAGGATATTTCAGCCCATGGCCCTTGTCTACTTTCTGTGAGGACCACAGCTGAGAAGTCCTTTAGGGGACCTGTTATTGTCCTAGTCACGGCATGACCAGATGGCCCTTGCAATGAAGGAGGATTCATTGTAGTTTTCCACTTCAGAGAGCACCAGTGATGTCAGTCATGGTCAACGACTCTCATTCCATGTGGGAGTCAACCATGAAAGCCTCATGAGTGTGAAAAGGGGAGAACAATTTCAAGGTGGTGGTCTCATGCTTCTGGAAAAGATCTTAGTTGATGGGAGGGAACTACAATACTTTGCCAGGCAGTGGTGGCACAGGCCTTTAATGTCAGCACTTGGGAGGCAGAGGCAGGCGGATCTCTGTGAGTTCCGGGTCAGCCTGCTCTACAGAGTGCGTCTAGGACAGCCAGGGCTACACAGAGAAACCCTGTTGTGAAAAACACAAACCCAACCAACCAACCAACCAACCAACCAACCAACCAGCCAACCAACCAAAACCAAAAAGAAAAGAAAAAAAAAAAGGAAGAAAGGAAGGAAGGAAGGAAGGGAGAAAGAAAAAAGAAAGAAAGAAACTCAAATACTTTAGTTGGGGCTATGTAGCTAGAGCTGAGATGTCTGCTTCCAGTCTGATTAATGCTAGATGTTGTATCAGGTGCTGGGGCTGTGATGATTATCAGAGCTCCCAACTCCCATGTACCACAGAGACCAGTGCACCGATAGCAGTCCTGATTCTGAGGGAAGCTGCAGAAGGGGAGGCTGATGAGGGCAGGGAGGGGTTGCCGGGCACTGCCTCGAAGAGCGGGAGAGAGCACCTTGGGCACGGCCTCTTTAAATCGTGCTCAAATATGTATAGTGTTTATCATTCTGGTCACACAGTGCAGTGGCCCTCCACAGCACTCTTTCTGTAACGGAACCTTTTTCACCCCTCCCCAAAGTTCTGTACTCATAAACAGTAAACCCTTCTTTATCCGCAGTCCTGCTCTGCTTCATTGTACTTTCTGTCTTTATACACTTGCCGGTTCTTGGTCCTCCTTATAAGTGCCATCATGCACTATTTGTCTCTCCCTGTCCTGCATATCTCCTTAAGAATAACGTTTTCAGGGGGCTGGAGAGGTGGCTCAGTAGCCAAGGGCACTTGCTTGCTGCCCTTCCAGAGGACCTACGTGGTGGTTCGCAAACATCAGTAGCTCTAATTGCAGGAGGTCTGATGCCTTCTTCTGGCCGTCATAGGCACCAAGTACGTGCATGGCAAACATACATGCACATGCTATGTAAACGTGCAGGAAAAATACTCATATACATAAAAATAAGTGTCAATAAATATTAACAAATAATGACATGCACTCCAATGTCATTCAAATTTCGTGGTTTTTTTTGTGGCTGAATAATAGTACGTTGCATGATTAGATCATGCTTTGCTTATGCTTTGTTTACGTGTTTATTGATGATGTTTATGTGGGTTAAGTACAAATACCCACGCAGTATTAATTAATTTAAGTAATTGAGATAAGGTCTCACTGTCTAGCCTTGGCTAGCCTGGAACTCACTATGTAGACCAGGCTGGCCTTGAACTCATGGTGGTCCAGATGTCTCTGCCTCCAGAATACCGAGCTAAAGGCTTGGGCCACCATACCCAGCAACCTCTTCATTAAAAAGAATACTTTAAATTATGAGATTAAATTAAATTATATTCTTGCGGATCACATGAAATTAAAGCCAAAATAAGGGATAACTTTTTACATTTAAATTAAAATCTCACATTAAAAAGCTACATGTTAAATTTTGTGTCACTTTTCTTTTAGTATGATTTTTTATGGGCATTAAAGTTATTAAAATGTTTTTAATGACCAGAAGGGATAAATCTGTGTATGATAATTTGTTTCATTTCTCCTTTGGGTCATTTTGGGATTTATTATGAGTTAGGTTGAGGTGACCACATCCGTACTAATCTTTGTTGATAAGTCTGTTGTTGAACTGACGTCACCGTGTCATAGATGTGGGCCATCCCATGTGCTGGCGTGAGTGGCCAGCTTGTTTCACAGTTTTGTCACAGCTGAGGTGGAGTGTATGAGGTCCCGTCTTGCTGAAATGGCGTGGCAATTCTCTCAACCTTGTGCCGTTGCCGCCCGCACCATTCTTAGAGCAGCCAAAGCCAGGGCAGGAAAGCTGAGGGAATGTCTCCATTCAAACCTCCAGTTCTGTAAGCTGGGAAAGGGTCATAGGTTTGAGCCCTACTCAGCGCTCAAACTTAGTGGGGTAGCCCTTGTGGAAGAACAGCAGCCGACTGAGAATATGGGACTGGACTGATGGGCCTTTGTCCCCCTCTTCCTGTCTCACAAGCTACTCTCGCTCATTCTTATGCTGTCTTATTCCTTACGTAAGCCATTACTCTGGAGACAAAAGTACATGAGCATTTTTTTTTTTTTTTTTTTTTTTTGAGGAGCACTTTAGAACCATTTGTGGTTACTGCTGTGGTTCTCCCTGCCTCCCTCCCCCAGGACACACAGACACCCCTCCCCATTCACACATACTTCTCCTTCATAGACACACATGAACATACAGAGCAGGCCAAGCTGGACACCCAGAGACAAGATGGCGTGGCGATGGGATGGGGATTCTGAAGGCTGCCTGCTGCCTGAATTCCTTTTGGGATGGCCAGACATCCAAATCATGGGGAATAATCTGCTTTGCTCCATGTTCACTCACTGCGTGTTAACCTCATCTGAGGCACCTGGCTGCTGTGGTCAGAGTACAGATCTGAAAAGCTTGTACCATTCTCCAATGTGAAAAACAACTGGCAGACCCACACAGCGTCATCTCTCCCGTGACCACTAGAGGGTACCCTGACCATGGGAAATAGATGCTGTAGTACCTGTGCCCTTTTTTCTTTTGAGAATACCCCAAGCCAGGGCAGGAAGTCTGAGGGAACCTTTGCATCCAACTTTCTAATTTTGCAGCTGGGAAAGTTGTCACCATATGAAAGACTACGCCACAGGGCTATGGATAAAAATTAAAGTTAGAACTGGAGACAGAGCCACGGCCTTTTTTAACCTTGGTTTCTCACGACTGCCGTGGTAAGCCGTGTTCTGACATTCGTTTTTGCTATGATTTAATGAATATAAATTGCATCGTTGGGTTAGTTTTGTCTGTCATAAGCTACATCTGAGGAAGAGACCTCCCGTTGCACAGGGGCCTTTCAGCAGGCATCACGGCATGCCAGCTTCTCAGAGTGTGTCCGCAGCTCGGTCTGTTGAACACACTTTGTAAAATATCGCCTTCACAAGTGATGCTAGGGAGGCTTGCTTTACACACAGTCTGGGCATGCACACATTCCTTTCTTTTCAGTGTGTGTGTGTGGGAGAGAGAGAGAGAGAACAAGAGAACATGAGTATGTGTGTGTGTGTGTGTGTGTGTGTTAGTTGCTGGGTAGTGGGGTGGGTAATTCGGTGAAAAGGGGATGCCCCCGTGAAAGAACCTATATTATAAAACCTATATTATATATATATATATATATATATATATATATATATATATATATATATATTTTTTTTTTTTTTTTGTTCTGGTGGGAAAAAAGAATTAGATCTTTTCATTTAGGAATCAAGTTTAAATCCCACAGTTCTAGCACGTTATCATTTCTGATAGGTGGGTGAAGGGCTAATTATTTTGAGGATACATGCATAATTTAAAGTAAGAAATTCTAGCTAGTTTGGAAAATACCTTGTTTTGTTAAAAATACTTTCTCTTTTGTTGCAGCCAATCTCTTGAGTTCTAGAACACCCATCTATTGGCCATTTTCTTTGCGCCTCTGGCTCAGGCTTAGTCTCCCCACTAGGGGGCAAGCGAGGAAAAGCAGAACCAGCCTGACAGGCCTCTGTTCCAGGGACGGCAAGCAGAGAGTTTAATGTGTGTGTGGCCGTATTTGTGGTGACAGCGCGTGGGCATGACCACTTGCTGTATGTCGACCATACGACATTGCCAGGCTTCTTAGGCGTCCACTGAAAAATTATGAAAACACAAGCAGTACTACGTGGACGGAAGTTTCAGTATGACAGGCACTCCCTTGAGTGCCAGCTACTGCCCTCAACATGCCGAGTTTGCCCTGATTGATCTGACTACAGGCAAATGGGTAGGGATGTGGTCACTGCGTTCTGAGAGACGTCAGAGCTGTGGATCTGTGAGAGAGTTTTCAACACAATCCCAGGAGGGAGCGTCCGCTTCCCCAAGTGCTGGAGACCAGAAATGGTTTTAATTTTGCATGATTTTGGACTTGGGGATATTTTAATGAATGTGCCGAGAGATCTTGGGAACGGGACCCGAATCTAAACAAATTCATCAGTGTTTCCTATACTGAGCATGCGTAGCCCAGAGGTAATATTAGGTGTTTGTAGTCTGCAGCTCCATCTGGACGTCGATGCATCCCATGAGGTCAGGAGTTAGATGTTTGACGTCATTTCGGTGTCCAGAAAGTTTTGGATTTTGGAGCCTTTGGGGTTTTGCCCTTTTGGACCAGAAATAGTCAACCTGTAGAATAAAGTAACCAGACATTTTCCGTAGTCTGAGGGCCTCTGGCTTGTCTCTCACGCCCGGGTCTGCTTTCGCTTTTACAATGAAGCTCATTTGTCAGTCAGCCTGCTCAGTGTCGTTGACGACGGAGAGTGACTTTTCAGAACGCACCAGAGAAGTTTAGAAAACGAGGCAAGAAAAGCAGAGAGCATCTTCAGGCGTTCTGAAATACGTCCCACGTGACTGAGGACACAGCGCCGTCCTAGGAACTTAGCGGAGGACGAACAAAAGGGGTCACCTGCGGTCCTCAGGATAGTGCCAAGTAGTGGGTAAGATAGTACTTCTCCTGTGGTGAGGATTTCAGTTTCCCACGGACTCGTACAGTTTCAAAGAGCCATTTATATGGGAAAAATGAATCCTGGCTTTGCCTTCAGCCTGCAGGGCTGTGTTCGTGCCAGCATGTAGCTTAGGTAATTAATTTCCTTATGTAATCCCTGTTCGAGGAGTTAGATGGATAACGAAGCCACTTGATCCTCTCATGCTCATTACAACTCATATTCATTAAAACCTAGCGCCCAGGTAATTCCCCATTTCCTGCGCCATTCTCCCTGCCTTTCTTGACCTGAGAGTTTAGGAATCCGGCTTTGTGATTGGCTGCCTCAGGCAGGCGTTGAGCAAAGCCGAGCCTCCATGAGCATGTACGGGAACTGCCCAGGCTGTATCGGCTTTCTAGCTCCATGCGACATGACTGGACTAATTTTTCAGATGCTTTGAATGGAGCACGGCAGACGATTGCTTCACTGAAAAAACAAACACGAAAACCCCCAGCCTTAGAGTCAAGGCCTATCCATTTCCCTTTAATTACCTCCTGAAGTACCTGTTAATGATTCATTAGTTATAAAAATAAATTATAGCTGCTCTGTAACTCTGTTTGCAGTTCCTCAGAAGTTTTTAAACGGGCCACCACCAGGCAAAGCGGTGCGTGGCGGTGGCGCAGGGGACCCGAATTGCTTGTAATTTTATAGATTTAATAAAGATGCAGCAAGGCCGTGCGTAAACAGGGTTGGGGCTGAAAGGAGAGAAGTGCCGTAGGACAGAAAGCTTGGCCCCTTGGAGCATACCAAGTTGGGGCCATTTCTTCCCTTCTGCCGCGCATCATGGAAGTTCCACAAATGGGGCCGATAAGTTTCTCAGCCCGTGGTCTGGCGTGTTGTGCGTAACTAGGGGAGAGAAGGGTTTATTTGGCTATGTGTCCTTCCGCCCATCTGTTAGTTCACAAGCTATGCACCAGCCCGCTCCTAGGTTGCTTAGCAACCTGACGTCGTCACCTGTGTCGCCAGGTACGCGTGAGCCACGCTTCAGCTGCGCACCAGATGCAAAGGACTTACGGGGTCGCCGCATGCTCTTTCTGCCTCCATTTCTCGCCCCTTCCCCGTGTCTGGGGTGCCCCCCCTCCCCTCATCTCTCTCTCTCTCTCTCTCTCTCTCTCTCTCTCTCTCTCTCTCTCTCTGTCTCCCTGTCTCTCTCTCCACCTCCGTACAATAAATCTCATACCAGATCTGCTGCGTGTGACATTTTAATACATGTTATCACACCATCACTGGAGGAAGTCAGGGCGTGAGCTCCAGCAGAGACAAGACCCACGGAGGAAAGGAAGCTAGCTCGATGGCTTGCTCAGCTTGCTCTCTTACACAACTCAGGCTCACCTGCCCAGGGGTGGCATTGCCTACAGAGGACCAGGCTCTCCTACGCCAGTCATCAGTCAAGAAGGTGCCCACAGTCGTGCCCACGGGCCAGGCCAATGTAGGCGATTTCCCTCTTCCCACGAGACTGTACTTGGTGTCCAGTTGACAGAAACGAACCTCCCGGTTCTGCTCTGAGTGGTTGGGAGGACGCAATGGCTCCTTTTCAGACATGGTCCCTGAAACACTCTTGAGGTTGTAGTCGCCGCTTATAGGTGAAGTGGGTCAGAGTGAGTTTCAAGATTTTTTTGGGAGGGGAGTGGAGAAGAAAACCCTTCTTTGTTTTTCTGTTCCTTCCTCCTTTCTCTCTCTCTCTCTCTCTCCTTTTTTGTTTTTCAAGACACTGTTTTTCTATGTAGCCCTGGCTGTCTTGGAACTCACTCTAGACCAGGCTTCCTCCCCAGGGCTGGGATTAAAGGTGTGCACCATCACAGCCCAGCCCCCTTCTTTGTTTTTCAAATAAAATTTTATATGTCTTAGCCTGTGAGGATAAGAACTTTTTTTTTTTTTTAAAGGGCAGAAGACTAAGAATACCAGAACATTCTGTCTCCCAAAGTCTCATCACCTTGACCCATAGGACTGCTCAGAACATAGCATGAAAGACATTAAAATGTAGATTAAGTTGTTTTTTTGTATTTATTTCACTGAACTTCCCACTTTTTCTACTTGTGCTCTCACACCAGTAGACAGCGATGTGTGTCTTCCTGGGAACTGACACTTAGCACAGGATTGACAATGGCCAGAGAGGAAAGGGACTAGTTTTGGTTTTATGGGTCAGACAATCTGAGACACGATTGGTCCGCTCTGCCATGTGCAGTGAGTGGGGCTGGAACTGAGTGAGCCTGATGACTTCAATGGAACTCTGTGGGCCCAAGGGGGAGCACTCAAACCATGACGCCTGTCATTCCAGAGGCAAGGTTTGGCCTTTGCCCTGGCGCCTCATGCTCCTTTCCAGTAGACACGGTCTAAGGATTGTCAAACTCAGTCCAAGGAAGCGTGGGTTTTGAGTTGCAGTTTCTCCATCTGACCGACCCACTCGTGCCTCCACCCCGGGTTGAAGAAGTGTCAGGACGGAGGGAGTTGTGATCATCAGGTGCCTGAGAAGTAGGGACAGCAAATACGGGACTCTTGCCTACCAGAGGAACTGTGTCTGGCATCCTGTCCCCCTTGTCTCCTCCCCTCCCTGCTTCCCAGTCTCTGGGAAGATGAAAGGCTGAGGAGAGCTTCCTCTATGGTCCTCACCTTCTTCTTCTTCTTGTCTTTTAAATGCGAGCTCCAGAAAAGAGGCGTCCTTGTGGTACCCTGGGGGACCCCGAGGCAGGGCAGGCCCCCCCCGCCCCGAGAGAGCACAGGGCTGTGCTCGCCTTGGGAGTTACTCTCCTGAGCCAAGACATTATCTGGTGGTGGTTATAGAGTATGCCCTCTCCTGTGTGTGTGTGCCTGTGTGTCTGTGTTTGCATGTATGTATGTGTGTACATGTATGTATGTGTGCATGCGATGAAATGCAGTGCACACAGAAATGTCTAGGTTAGATGGGGGCTCTCTTCTCTCCAGAATGGAGAGTTTGGAATTCTATGAGAACTCAGACAGGTACCTGTACACACACACACACACACACACACACACACACACACACACACCATCCCCCCCCCATCGCATAACTACTTACAGCAACCCCGTCACGTTGTTAGACCACGGCTGTTGTGCGACCTCCTCTTTAGAGATCAGCATCAGAAGCTGTGCAGAGCTGGGAAACTCGGGCCAACATTGTATCACACCGGAGGGACAGCCAAGACGGAGTCCAGGCGTGTGGCCGAGTGCCGAAATGGAACTGTCACACCAGGCTACTTTCCACAGCCTCCGGGTGGTGACAAGCTCTGTCTAACTTATCTCGGAGGCCCGTGACAGAGCTTCCTGCTTCAGTGTCCTGGGTCCTGCCAGGCCTGTCCCCTTCGACCTTCTGGCTGTTACATGCTTTAAGTGTTTTGAAGGTTTTGGGCAGAAGGCATGCATCCTTTCCCCTTTCTAGGAGAGTGTCCCCTCTGTCGCTGCCACTTCAGGCGAAATCCTCTAGCCTGTTAGGGACGAGCTGATATTCCACTAGGAAACAAACGTCTAAATGTGTCTAAAATGTAAATTTTGTTTCTTTGAAATGCAGTTTGAAACAGCAATTTGTACAAGACGGTGAGAAGGAAACTGTCTGATTAGACAGCCGGAAACAATACAGCAAGAAACGAGCCACCACTCTGTGGGGTTGGTGAATTTTTAGGGTAAGCACCCGTGGTTCTCTCCTAAGGAAAAGTCATATTTCTAGGCTGTATCTTTAGTAGCCCTTGGAGTTTAGGACTTAACTTGTAGAACGACTTCCTTCTGGCAGATCCGTTGGGAAAAGCCGAGGGGAGTGGGCGCTTTTTGGGACTGCTGGGCTGGGAGGCCAGGAGCGCACATCCCTTTTCTTAGAGGTCCCAGATTCGTACAGAGGGTCGGTGTGAGCCTGGCAAGTGTTGCTGCAAATCCCTGAAGGGTCTGGGGCAGCCCCTGTCCTGGCTCCCTGTCTCAGATTTCAGGTTTCCGTCCACCCGGCTCTGTGTGGGTTGAGCTTGAGAGACTCCAGAAGCACCTCTAAGAGCAGCGTGCACACCTCCAGGCTGCAGAGATTCGGTGTTTACAGAAACGCAGCTTTCCTTCTCCTTTCCCATTCTCCTCCTGTATTGATTTCCAGGATTAAGTGATGTTTGAGGACTGAGGGGACCAAAGCCCTCAGAACGGGCCTGGAGCCTGGGGGTGTGGGGCCCCGGGCACCTCTGCCACAGCTACCTACTTCTGCCTCCCGAGAATGGATAGTCAGAGGAAGCTGTGTGGGTTCATAGAGCCGATTGCCTTTGTCTGAATACGGGCTTGCCCACCGTCCACTGTGAAAGCAGGGCATTGGCGTGTGTACTGGTGCAAAGCTAGACTCTCGTGCCAGCTTACAGGCGGAGGGCATGTTGTCACTGACCACAGCTGCTTGTTTAATAGTGGATCCTTTCCAAACGACTGTGAGCTCTGTAAAGACAGGAGCCACGCTAGCCTGAGAGAGATGGACCTGCTGCTTCAGTACTAGTAATGAGAACGATGGTTGGATAAATACTCTCTCATACTGTGGGTGCAGTATGGATGCTGTTGATTCCTATGCTTTTTAATTGTAAGTAATTCTTAAAAGTAATTCTTACTTTTTAATTGTAAGAGTGTAATTCAGTGTGTGTGTGTGTGTGTGTGTGTGTGTGTGTGTGTGTGTGCGCGCGCGCGCATGCGTGCCTTCATATCCATGGAGGGATGGTTCTAAATCTTCCTTGCAGATTTTCAAATCCACAGATATTCAAACCACTTGTATGACACAACGGTACAGGATTTGCATGCAGCCTACATACATCCTTCTGTGTGCTTTACATCATATCTATATTTTTTTAGTGCACCTGATACAATGTGAATAGTTAGTTGTTAGATTGCATTCTTTAGGGAATAGCAGTGAGAAAAACTTTTGCATGCGTGCAGGCACATCTTTGACTCTTACACAGATAGAGCATATAAGCATACTGTGGAGTAGCTGTACACACTCTGTCTCTCAGTCTCTCTCCTTCTCTATGTCTGTCTGTCCCTCTCTGTCTGTTTTTCTCTCTCTCTCTCTCACACACACACACACACACACTCACACACAGACACACATGCTCTTTCTCTGTCTCTGAGTGTCTTTCTTCACCTCTGTCTGTCTCTCTGTCTTTCGGTCTTTCTCCATCTCTGTGCCTCTCTCTGTCCCTCTCTGTCTGTTTTTTTTCTCTCTCTCTCACACACACTCACACACAGACATACACACCCTGACCTTCCCAGTTCACGAAAAGCAGGAGGGTATAGTGAAGACAGGAGAAGCATCCCTGGCAAGGTGCCACACATGTGTGAGGGGGTCTTCTCAGAGAAGTGGTGTGCACACTTTAAGGGTCTCTGAGTTTTTTCCTTCATGGTATTTCATTGACTCCAAATAAAGAGTTTTGAACTTGCTTTCTTTAAGTGGTCAAACCAACCTTGGAAACGGATTGAAGGAAAGGGAAGGGGAGTTGGTGACATCTGAGTCCCACTGGGTTTAGGGGTACAGGACAGGATTCCTTTGAGCCTCTGAACTTAGGAGGTTGTTTAA
This sequence comes from Meriones unguiculatus, assembly GCF_030254825.1. Classification (NCBI taxonomy): domain Eukaryota; kingdom Metazoa; phylum Chordata; class Mammalia; order Rodentia; family Muridae; genus Meriones; species Meriones unguiculatus. Next base: position 38,534,760 of record NC_083352.1, on the reverse strand, counting down.
AGTAGGATCTGCAAGAACAAAACAAAGCAAAACCAAACAAAAGCATACAACAAACAAACAAACAAACAAACAAACAACTGCATGCAGAGACCGAAGGGGTGCAGGAGGCTGCATTCACATCTGTACCTCCAATGCCACCAGCATCGGAATGCAGCTGACAGTGTGCTTATAATAACCAGGAGGTCTCACCCTGCTGGGAGAACCGATTTCTCCCAGCCAAGAGCTGTAGAACACGACTGTTCACAATCCACTCCCGTAGGTAAGCAGGTTGTCATTAAGCCAGATAACTGACAGTTTGCTAAACGGACCCTACTACTTAAGCAGATCACGCTTCGAGCAGTCTCTGGGCCAGTAAGGCGAGGCGCTCCACATCGAGTGAACCGGGCTCCTGCTGGACTGGAAAAAGAGCCTCCGAGAAAATACTTAAGTTCAGAGAGGAGCCAGGAAAAATAGTTATTTTTTGTTGTCACAGCAAGACTGAAATGCTTCTCATCACAATTATTTGATGGCACAATTATCTGATTTGATTTAGGTCTGCAAAAACCAACAAATAGTGGGTCATTGTAGTGCGTGTCTGTAACGTCACTAGTCAGGAGGTGAGAGGCCGGAACACAGACAAGTTCCGGGCTACCTTGATCTACATGGACACTGTCTCAAAAACAAAACAAACAAAACAAAACACAAAACCCTGCAAAACAAAACAAGATCAACTGTGGTGGTTTGAACGAGAAAGGTTCATGAATTTGAACACTGATCTCCATATGGCTACATTACTTGGGAGTTTGGGGCGGGAGTGGGGTGCGGTAGGGGGGTAGGTATGAAACCTGGCTGGAGGAAGTATGTCCCTAGGGGCTGGTTTAAGAGGGCATAGCTCCAGCCCACTTCCGGCTCACCCTCTGTGCTTCATGTTCATGGTTGAAGTCGTGGTCCCTGTGTGGCTGTCATGGTTGAAGTCGTAGTCCCTGTGTGGCCGGCTCCTGCCACTTCCTGCGTGCCGTAACTCCCCACACGGCTCCAGGATCTTCCCATGGAACTGTAAACCAACATAAACTCTTCCTCCCTGGAGTCACTTTGGTCACACAACATATTAATGAACATATTAATATAATAATTTATTAATAGAGCACCAACATGCATTATACTATGAACCAGAGATACAGCACTGATCAGAATTGTGAAATTTCTGGCACTCAAGGAAGTTCCATTATTGTGCAATGGTTCTGATTTTTCCCACAGTTTCACTGGCAGGATTATATCTTCAAGACTTAGGATAGAGCTCAGTGGCAGAGGTTTGCCTAGCATGGGAAAGATCCTGGGCATTCAGTCTCCAACTCCCCAAACAAACAATCTATAATTAAACAAATTGGATAAATAGAGACAAAAACCTAGCTTCAGAAGGCACAAATGGCTAATTCAGTTGTAGAGGTGAATTTTCAGGTGTGTAAACTCTAAGAAAAAGACCTAAAAGTGAACTCTCGTTCAACCTATCATTGCCTGTTTTATAGGAATATTAAAATGTTCTCTCTCTCCCTACCTTTCTTTCTCTCTACCTCTCTCTTTCCCTCCCTCCTGTCCTCCCTCTCCCTCCTTCCCTCCCCCTTTATTTCCCTCCCTCCTGTCTTCTCTCTCCCTCTATCTCCCTCCCTCTCTCCATCTCTTCCTCTCTCCCTCTTCCTTTATCTCCCTCCCTCCCTTCCTTCCTCTCTTCCCCTCTGTCTCCCTCCCTCTGTCCCTTCCTCTTGCCTCCTTTTCCTTTCTCCTCCTATTCCCATGGGGGTCTCTAGGATTTAGATATTTGGATATTTGTGGATACTTTTTTCTCCCCCAACTTCTCCCCATCTCTCTACCCACACAACTTCATGTTCTGTTTTTTCTTTTTCACTCTTTCAAACAAAACAAAACAAAACAAAACAAAACAAAAAACTCAAGAAAGGGGAAAAACCCCTGAAAAGGAAATCAAAGCAAGCAAAAGACAAAGAAAAGAAAAATCAAAACAAAACAAATAGTTCACAAAGATACCATTGAATTAATTTGTATTTTAACCATTTTTTTTGTATGAAAGTAAAGACACAACAGAAACTATTACATATTAAGTGACACAGAAATAGAGCAGGGCACTAACTAACGTGAGGCCAGCAGCTAACACCCTCTACTTTTCTGATTTCTTGAGGATGGTTGGGGAGAGGCAGCATTCATGCAGATGACAAGAGAGGTGGGTTTGGGGGGTGTCTTACCAGTATTGGCTTCTGAGAGGCTCATAAACGTGAAAAAAAACAATCAGAACATCTTTATCTTCTACTTACGCAAACACATGCTTAGCCCTAAGTAACCTTAGAGAGGGCTATTTAAGAAAAACCCATTTAAAATCTTCTCCTTAAGTGTAAAAACATCAGCATTTAAAAAAGAAACCAAAGATTTATTGCTCAATGTTTTTTGTGAAGTTCTACTTCAGAAACTAAGAATTTTTTAGTTGTTTCCAAACTTGGTACTTGGTGCTAAAGCATTTTTTCTGTTGCAAATTTAACACACACACACACACACACACACACACAATTTGTCAGTTATTTTCACACTTGTTAAACTTAAGTTTTAGAGAGAGTTTAAACAAAAACAGTGAAAATAAACCATAAGAACTGACTACAATGTTACCAGGGGAAGGAATTTTTGTGAGGGTCTCCATCAAATTCTCTTATTTTGCTTCTATTCAAAATTGGCAACAGATGGAACTAATTCAAATGCTCCAGATTTTAATTATTAAAGTGATACTGGTAAAAAAAAATCTATATTTTTCTTATTCTCTGGGCTGTAGTTATTCTAAAGATAACATGAGAGTATTTTAACAGAAAAAAAATTATCTTAAACTCTGGAATCCATTATTCCATGTTTTCTTATTTGTATATAAATGTGTTTCTAATAGGCATAGAGATCTGAGAAGAGTTTACTTTTAAAACCTCACCTATGGACAGCATTCTCATACCTTCACCTTAATTAAGAATCTAAAACCATATCATAAAAAATCCCCCAAACCCAACAACTCTAAATCATGGGCATGTGGAGGGATAGATGGCCCAGCAAAGCCATGAGGACCTGAGTTTGGACACTTACATACGTGTAAAAAGCTGGAGTCGTGCACTTGTAATCCCAGCGCTAGGGCGGTGGAGGTCAGAGATCCCGGGTCTTACTGGGCAGCAGCTCTAGCAGATAGTGAGTTCCAGATTTACCGAGAGACCTTGTCCCAAAAAGTAAGGTAGAAGTGACTGAAGAAGACTTCAGCGTTAACCTCTGGCCTACATACTTATGTATGTGTGCACATGTGAACATGTATATGTGAAAAAAATAAAACAAACTATTCAATGTGGGAAGCTGTATTTGCTGGTATTCTGGGGTACACATTTCTCAGATCAGACGCACCATCACGAATAGTTGTTGCTGCTTGTCTCAGACATCTGGCACTGTCTGAGAGAGTTCCCAGGGTCTGGTCGAATGTTTTGGCAATGGGACGTTTCTTCAGGGAAGCTACAGTTGGCTGGCAAGCGTAGCAACGCATTTCCAACTTTAGGCCTCTCACCACGTGTGAGTGAAAAGCTGGGGTAAACAGTCGGCTAATTTTGCTCTTAAAACCATCACTTTTATTTTTATTTAAGCTATATGGTTACTTTTTTAAAACTCCTTTTTCTTCCTTTCTTCCTTCCTTTCTTCCTTCCTTCCTTTCTTTCTTTCTTTTCTTCCTTCTTTCTTTCTTTCTTTCTTTCTTTCTTTCTTTCTTTCTTTCTTTTCTTCCTTCCTTTCTTTCCTTCCTTCCTTCCTTCCTTCCTTCCTTCCTTCCTTCCTTCCTTCCTTTCTTTCTTTCTCTCTCTCTCTTTCTTCCTCCCTCCCTCCCTTCCTTTCTTTTTCTTTCTTTCCTTTCTCTCTCTTTCTTTCTTTTCTTCCTTCCTTCCTTTCTTCTTTCTTTCTCTCTCTCTTTCTTCCTCCCTCCCTCCCTTCCTTTCTTTTTCTTTCTTTCCTTTCTCTCTCTCTTTCCTTCTTTCCTTCTTTCTTTCTTTCTTTCTTTCTTTCTTTCTTTTTTTCTTTTTTCTGAGACAGGGTTTCTCTGTGTAGTCTTGGCTGTCCTGGACTCACTTTGTAAACTAGGTTGGCCTTGAACTCACAGAGATCTGCCTGTGTCTCTCTGAGTGCTGGCTGGGATTACCGGTGTGTGTAACTGTGCCCTGCTATTTTTTTAAATCCTAAAAAAATTCCTGGATATAGTTTTGATATGTCAGATGCAGAGGGCTTCTTTAAGTATTTGAGAGCAGAAAAGGAAGGCAGGTGGGAAGAATAAAGGAAGGGAAGGACAATCAGCAGGGATGGATGAGTACCTTCATGCCGTTTTTGCCTGCAACCCCCCCCCTCCCCATTCTGCCTTTTCTTTAGTCCCTGCTTGTACATTGCCTAACACTCACCCGGAAGAGAGACCTTAGGAAGCCATACACCTTCTGAGCCTGTCCCCTGCCTTTAGCACATGCATGGGCCTCTAGAATCTTAGAAATACAGTCTTCAGCCTTCATTTGTAAATATAGTCTCTCTCCCTAGCCTGGCCTTTCCTTCCGGCTTTCTGCTTAGCTCCCGCCTGGACTGGATCCCTTGCCCCCAGATGTCACAAACTAATGTACACACTTTTAAATATTCCAGACAAGTGATTCTTGGGTGGTTGTTGCCACAACAAGGAGAGCTGTGAATTAGGCCTAAAGAAACACAAGCCCTTTGCATCCAGTCCCTGCAGGGAGACAGCTTAAACCAAACCACCGCGGTTACCTAAAGACAGTATGCTCTGATCCTTCCGGCACCAGGAACCCTCCCCGGAAGTGGGATGCTGTCTTCGAGACTACTGTTGGACTGTGGAGGCGTAGGGCCAGAGGGGGTTAACATCCTACAAAGGTCTCCTACAGAGGCTCTGCTCCATCTTCCCAAGGCCTTACCCGGTTGTTGTAATGGCCCGTGCAGTTCAGAGGAAGTTGATGCTGACAGACATCCCTCCTTTATTAGCTGTTTCTGTGGAGGAACCAGGCCTTTTCTACTTTGATTTTCACCGACGTCACCCTGTGCACACGTGCCTCAGAAAACACGATGTATAGGAGGAAACTTGTGCGTGAAGGCTCCCCCGAAACTTTTGGTGGGAAAGGAGAGAGAGAAGAGAGAGCTTTAACAAGAAGGAGGGAATAGAAAATGAAAGGATGGCGGGGCTGGGAAAATGGCGCGACGGTGAAGTGACATCTGCTTTCCCAGCATCCACACGGGCCAGCTCACTGCCCACATGGAAGCCCAGCCCCATCAACGGCACACACCTCACATATTCACACGAGTGCACACAGACACAGACACAGACACACACACACACACACACACACACACACACACACACACGACCCTAACAGTCGCCACAAGGTAGGAAATTGTCCTAACAATCGTCACACAGTAGGGGTAAAACGAGAACTGTCAACTCAGAGCCAAGGTCAGCTGAAGCCAGTAGCTGCTGATACTCGGACAGGAGCCCCAAGCCGGTGCCAGGCCCGTGTGGCACTTGTGGGATTCCTCGGAGAGCTTGCTTTCTTGTTCTGATTCTGGCCTGGTGGAGGTTCAGGTTTCACTGAGCGCTGGCAATCAACTTTGAGCATGTATGACCATCTGTAGACCTTAAACAGCTACTTCAGGGTGGAGTTGAACACTCTGTGAGTTGGGGTGGGGGGGGGGTGAGGGGAGGCAGCAGATTCTAACACTGAGCCGGAGATGGGAGAAGAGTCTTTTGATTCCAAGTTGAGAACTTGGCCAGAGTCCCAGGCCAAGAAGGAGCCAGATTTACTGGGCAGTTACCAAAACGGGAGCTTGGGAACAAGGCTCGGCGGTGAAGCCCTGTTATTTGAGGGTTGGATGAAGGCTGGAATTAGGGAATGGCAGCCTTTTGATTAAAGTTGGGGCGCTAGGGAAAGAGGAACAGCCGGCGCTACCTGGGGCTGGTCCCCAGGGCAGAGCTGGTCCGGCTTAAAGGCCTCCAGCCTGAGAATAGGTTGGTCTTGAAAAGTGAGAGTCTGACGGAGCCAACCACAGGCACGCCCTGTGGTCTGTGTCGGGAGAGAGAAGGGGTGTGGTTTCGCAGGGGCTAGCTACACGAACTGTTTTGAGAGAGATCATTTATAGGACTTGGCAGAGTGAGATGATGCATTTTGAGCCTCGGTGGTTGATCTTGTTAGGGCTGCAGAGATGGATCAGTCTGTGGCTACGAGCACTTACTGCTCTTGTAGGGGACTAGGCTTCTGGTCCCAGAGGGTGGCTCCAAAAACAGCCTGTAACTCCTGTTCCAGAGGATGGTCTCTGCGGGGCCCAGACAGGCACCCGGTGTGCACACGCACATACATTCTCACACCCAAACCAAAAATAAATGCATCTTAAAACATAGAGCTGGGAGCTGGGCGGTGGTGACACACGCCTTTAATCCCAGTGCTCGGGGAGCAGAGGCAGGCGGATCTCTGTGAGTTCAAGGCCAGCCTGGTCTACAGAGTGACTCCAGGACAGCCAGGGCTACAAAGAGAAACCCTCTTAAAAAAAAACAAAAGCCAAAAACAACAACCAACAAAAAAAAAAAAAAAAGGAAAGAAAAGAAAAGAAAAATTAACAAAGTGTGGCAACTCCTTACCTTTAATAATAGTTCTTAGAGGGTGATGAAGGAGCATGATGAGTTTGCCTTGGCTAGATTTTTATAAAATGAAAGCAGCAAACAAACAAACAATAACGAAACAAGGAGTATTAAAGCAGCAGTAATTTTTTCTTTCTTTTTTGAAGCTAACATGTCTTAGGTGTGTGATGGGCAGAAGAGAGACCTCGAGGAGGGGCTGCTGATGGCTGGCCACAGGAGATGGAGCAGGACTGGAGAGACCAGAGCACTGGCCTGGGGACAGTGCAGGTGGCTGAGTCCCTGCCAGGAGGGCAGTCCTTTGTGTGTTTGTGCTCTGAGATACAGAGACTGTGCTGACAATTCTGCCTCTTTCCCATGCATCCTATTCATCCTATTTGTCCATGAGTTTTGTTTGTTTGTTTGTTTGTTTGTTTTTTCTGGCTCCCTCAAATTTCTGGTGGGTTCCTCTTTCCTAACATTTCCCAGATACATGTAGCTTCTGCCAAACACACGCATTTTCTTAGTATTCCTGAAACGATTTTCTTCCATCTTCTTTATCTTCAAGGAAAACATTTCTGCTCATTACCTATGATTTCTGTTTGGATAATTATAATGTACAGGCTATCCACTGGTATGCTTTTCTCATGCATGCTAGGCTAGTGCTCTGCCTCTGAGCTGCAGCCCAGGGTGTAGGACAGTGTTCTTTGGTGAAATTTCCTCAATAGAAAGTTAAAAGTTGAACATGGTGGCACCTTTGCGCCCAAGGAAAATACAAGAGGACAGTTATCCTCACTGAATCATCTAATCACCCTCCTGGGTCTTGAGTGGAACGTTTCTTTAAGCTATGATGGATTCTTTGTCTTCTGAACAAAGAGGTGGAACGTTTATGATTTATACTAATAAGGAAAAGTAGATCTGTTCATGCCTATATAGAAATGAATGGACTTAGAAATTGTGTAGGCAATAAACAGGAAGAAGCTCTTGACGCTCAAGTGTTGGATCCTGATTTGAACCTGTGATTTGGGGTTTAGGTGTCAAGAAGTTCTTTCAAACATATGTGCATAGTATAAAGAACTTTCCAGAGCTTAGGTTAAAGCTCTAGATAGGTATTTATCTATGAAACTAGGTGAGTGCTGAGAGGAAGTGGCGATGTTAACTGCATTGGAATTGTTCTGGAAAAAAAACAAAACAAAACAGAGTTTCAGGTCAACTACCTTGATTCTCTCTCTTCACAGCGATTCTCAGGCCGCTGGGCTTGGGAAGAGGGTTAGAGGGGGATGGTGGGGTGCTGGATAATGGAAGAGAGAGAGAGAAAAATGAGGTATTTCCTTTTGGTTTGGCAACCAAGTTGAAGTGCTGGTTTGTTATGTAAAACACAGGTGGTTCAAGGTCCTGGAAAGGCCAGATGAACTTGTCTTCATGGCTACACCTTTCCCGCTGCTTTCCAGGTCAAGGTGATGGGGTGTGGGGACCGTGTGCAAGCAGATGCAGGGCCCAGCCCTACAGGTCCTTAATGACTTCAGTGTGGGTTTTTCATCTCCTGGCCAAGTGTTATCATACATGTCCAGACAGGCCATTCACCACTGCGGGAGAGTGTGGGAAAAGGAACGCTGCCCCAGCAACCTGGAGGGAAAGCTGTCTCAAGGTGGAAACCAATTACTTTAGGATTTATTTGCATGCAGTCCGGAAAAGAACAACTTAAAATCTCTGGGCTGTGTGAGGGAAGCCAGCGCCTTTCCTAGGAGGGAAAGAGAAACAGGATTGAAACCTACGAGGGGCCCAGCTATCTAGAATGTTCCAATTAGCTATCAGGAAACCTGAAATGCAGAACGTAATAAAATGTTGACAGCAGTCACAATCAACGAGCGGTAACTCTGGACTACAACAACATCTTTGGCACCAAAGGAAATCAGGGGAACTAAAAGCAGCCGTCCTCAGGATTCGGAGTAAGTCCCAGATTATTTCCATCTGTACATTTCAGAGACCGCATGCAAAAACCAGAAACCCCGGACTTGGACCGCAAAGTGAGTGTATTGAACTCTGGGGTGAATTGCCAGACAGAGGAGACTCGTTTTAAATACAATGCTTCACAAAACTCCGAGTCTTTCTTTCCTTGCTGGCGACAGTGGCACTAACATTTTATTTGTCTGAATTCTGGAAGATCAGGAGGCGTTATTTGTGTGCCTCATGTGGGATGTATCGTTGCCTATAAACTTTTACAGACTGGGCCTTCCCGCTTTCACAGTTCCTGTAAATGTAAAAGTATTTGTAAGTCGCTCTGTAATTTCATTTTTGTTCTTGGTGTGTTTCTGTGCTTGTTTGAGAAATTCGTGGAAAGGTCACTGTGAGAGGCAGTATTTGTACTAATGACTTGGTGTATAACTGTCATGTGTCAGCGTGTCCACTGTCTGTTTAGAATTCGAGAGAAATTTCTTTTGATGAGTCCAACATAAAGGCAACTGTGTGCAGGTTTTTTTGTTTTGTTGTTTTTTTTTTTTTGTCCTGCATTTGATTGTCATTGTAACTTGGGCCAATTCTTTTTGTGTGGTCGTCCTACAGATTAAAGATGACATATAAAATGTAAGACTTTTAGATTGCCTGCCTGTTTATCATGGCTTATATTTGCTCAGAGATATTAGATCTGATTTTATAAATTCACTCTGGAAAAACTAGGTTCCTGGCAGCAGAGGCTGGGATGGGGGAGGGACGAAGGAAAGGGCTTCTTCTTCTTCTTCTTCTTCTTTTTTTTTTTAATAAAAAGTGAATGTATATTTAAAAGTAGTAAATAAAAAGGGCCATTTATCTAAGATGTTTATATAAAATTAGAGTTAAATCCTGTGTGAATGGGACTGTTAGATAAATTATTTGACATCTGGGTGAGAAATGGAAACTTTCTTAGAAAGGAGTTTGCTGTAGAGCCTGGCAAACAAAATTAATGGAACCATTTTAACTTGAAAAGAACAATTAATGGCAGGTTGCAGAAGCTAGCCAGTTAATTGTCACTCGGTGCTTTTCCATCCAACACACACTGGAGATTGTGTATAAACAGGGTGTGCCTTCCTAAAGTGGATGTGAGCGCAGTGTAACGATTTGGAGATTCGTGGCTGCTTTGCCGGCGTTAAGTATGAGATCTTCTGTAGTCTGGCCTGCGCCGGGCTGGGATGTGTTCCTGCAGACAATCCTTCTTCCCTGGGAAGCCCAAGAACCTCAGTGTTTAAGCGTGAAGCGCTCCACCCTGACAGGGCTTCTGGCATCTTAGATTTTACAACCTAATCTCGCGCAGAGGACATGAGCATGTCTCAGCGAGGAGAGGCGGAAATAACAGAATGGATTCCCATGCCTGTGGAACTGTAGGCTCACAGGTAGGCTGAGTCGCACATGTTAGTTTAAGTGTTTGATCCTGAAAAGGAGTTTGATGGTGAATTCAAATCTCTCCTGCGGGAGGCTAGCTTCAGGCCGCCCTTCTGTTCTCTTAATGCACAATGCAGATCTTTCAAGTTCATGGGCTCGTCTTGGGGGAATCCTGCAGATGTATATGGGGCCTCCCTGGACACTTGAGTCCTACTGAATAAATTATTGCTTCAGTGCATTAAATGGACCCTCGTGTCCTAAAAATATTCATGCAAGTTCCACATGGTAACTTTTCCTCGCTGGAAGGGTAACTTGAAGAAAGAGTAGCTTGGAAATCCAAGCTCATTGTTGTAGAAAATGGAATGGCTTCCATGTGCAGCCCTCATTTCGAAACCATTTCAGTGTGGGAAAATCGTCCGTGAAGTTTATCATGAATGTGTTGAAAACACGTTTTAAGGCAGCGTCTATCGAGGCACAGCCGTGTGGTGGGAAAGCGCTGACTAGGCACGGTTGCCTTCTCCTTTTACAGAACACACTCGGGCCAAGCAAGGAAGGAAGGCCTCCAATGACAAGACACGCTGTCGGTTTATCTGGAAGTGGGTGAACGGGGAGCAGACGCTGCCCCTTCCATTCCCTCCTGAGTCCTGTGGGCAGTGACATGTGGTGTTTTTAGCGGTCTGTCGGTGCAGCTTTGACAGGGATCGTCGGCATGTCACACACATCCTACAGTGCTTTGGGGGCAGCTTAGCTGAGGCAGCTGACGGCTCCGGGGGTCCATCTTTGGTCTTTCCTGGAGAGTTTTGCCACAGGGATACAGCTTGTGGAAATACCCTGAGTGTGAACCCTAGGGTCCCCCACAGGCTAGTCGCTGGGTGTCAGTCTTCATCTCAACTGAAGGGCAGCCCAGGGAATCTCCCTGCCAACGCCTTATCTAAAAGCCATCCATAGTGTCCAATACCTGACCCTCCCTGACTAATGGCTTTGCAGCTAGCTGCTATGGATTCTGCTATTCCTAAGAATAATGGAGTACTTTGCAACTGAGGGTTAGGGTGTTTCTTTACTTTAAATTCATCTTTTACTTTTCTAGATGCTGTGACGAAGTCCCTGACCTGAAGCAGTTTAAGGGAGGAAGGGTAGATTTCAGTTAATAGGTCACAGAGAGACAGTACATCACCATGGGGAAGACATGACTGCAGAAGCGTGATGCTGGCCTAGCTGGTCAAATTGCTGCTCATCTCCATTTCACCTTTTTTTATTTAACCCTTGACTCCAGCCTGGGGAGTGGTGCCACCCACGCTCAGGATGCGCCACTTCTCAGTTAAAACCAGCTAGAAATACCGCCATAGGCAAACCCGGAGACGGTGAAAATGAACCATCAGGCTGATATCATCAGTGATTTTCCATGGGAAGGCCTGGAATTGCTTTGTTCTTCTGAGGGAAGAACAGTGTGTGTGTGTGTGTGTGTGTGTGTGTGTGTGGCACAGAGTGTAATTGGAGGAGGCTGTAATTAGAGCTGAACTGAGTGGTCAGAAGGACAGTGAGAACTGCCCATTTCAATGCTAGCCCAGTGCAAGGCACACTCTGCCAAGGCCTCAATACCCCATTAATAATGGCTTCTTTTGGAGTTCTGGCTTGGTGTGCTTTGGTTAAGGTCTACGTATTCAAGGCTTGGTCACCAGCCCCTGGCCTCCTGGGATGTGGTGAAATGCGGTGGAGCAGGGGGGAGGAAGTTAGGTCATTGAGGTGCACCCTTACAAAGGTAACAGGCCCCAGTCACTTCCCTCTTCTTTTCTTTGCTTCCTGGCCGCTATGAGGGGCAACTTTATTACACACCTGGTCCCTGCCATGGTGCTCTGCTTCACTCAGGGCAAGCAAGGACGAAAAACATGAGAGGTAAACCCCGAAACCGTGAGTTCAAAGAAATCGAAATCAGTATTCCTCACAGTTGTTTGCCTCAGGTGTTTTGTCCTAGTGATGAGAAACTGACTAACCTTTGACCTGACTGACCTTTCTCCTTAAGCTAATGCTTAAGCTCTTCACCACACAACCTAAAACCTTAAGCTAATGCTTAAGCTCTTCACCACACAACCTAAAACCTACTTTTGCTCTCACCCTTCTCATTTTTGTTGAAACCTCTAGGCATCAAGCTAGAGCATAACCACTTGTCCTCAAATCATTCTCTCCTGCCTGTGGGCAACCTTGAAATCAGTCAACTCTTTTCTTGGCCCTGTCTTCTCTAGCCTGTCTTCCGCAGTGGTCACTGTTAGCCTCTATTTCTGTTTTGAGGTTCCCTTTCCTTGGCCTCAGGAAAGCCGCACTTTTCTTTCTTGCATCTGTGCTGTTGGCAGTTTGGCTCCTTCCACCCATCTGTGCTTCCCAAATTCAATCCCACTTATTTCCAGATTGTATCCCGTAGATGATAATAACCCAATCTCCTCTTGCTGTATCCGCTCTCCCCCAGAGAGTGCTGTAACTCAACTCTCAACTGTGCATTGACACTGGGAGAAGGGTGATGGGGAGGATAGGAGGACCCCGCCTCCTGCAGGACACCATCTCTGTACAGCCTGAAGGGAGCCCGTTAGGTGGAGCTCCTCAACGGACTGGTGGAGGGTTGCCTAATGCAACACCTGACTCTTCAGCCGCTTTGACCCCCAGTCAAGAAGCTAGGTGTAAGAGTGAGCAGGCATTTCTCCCTCCACGCTAATTACCCTTCACGCTGCCCCTCAGTTTGTGGCAGGTGAACCCGCTCTTGCTGGGCATAGCGCCGGATTTCTTTTCCCCTTCAGTTCCTCACCGAGCCACCCGCCTCTGTCAGCTCTCCCTTCTGTAATTGCTCTCAACCCCGCTCTCAACCCTGCCTCCTGCTCTCCGTTCCCCTCACCACTGCCTGCAGCCAAACCCTCACCACCTCGCTCCCGCCCTGGTTAATATGTATAAATGGGGTATTTACTTATCCAGGGGAGATTTAAAAAAAATTATCCAGGCGGTTCATATTATGGTAGGAAAAAGTTGTTAAATGTAGAAAAACAAAAAGCAAGTAGGAAGGAGGGGGAAGAATGGAAGGGAGGAAGGGCAGGAGGAAGAGAAGGGAAGGGAAAAAAATCAGTTCACAATTCAGATAAGACCCCTTTGATGCTTTTGATAGTTATTCTTCTGTGGTATCTGTATGCCCACATATTCTAATATATATACTCTTAAGAACTATGTCAGTGTCGTCTGTGTTATTTGTACTCTGCTTTTGTGAGATTTTGTTTTTCTACTTCTGTAGATGTTAATTGTTATGACTGTTCGTGGCTGTGCCATGATTTGACCTGAAAGCCATTTCAGAGCATTGTATACAGGGCACCCAGCTAATCGTAAAACTCGTCATTCTTGTTGCTCTTCAAACAAAGAAGAAAACAAATAGAACATCAAAACAGCAAACAAACAAACAAACAAACAAACAACCCGAATGTAGGCAGCTCCCACTTGCCTCCCACTCATGTAGGACTGGTGCTAACCTTTCCCAGTCTTCACAATGCCTTTGCTCATGCAGCTGAAAACCTGTTCTTTGAGGCTACCATTTGGTAATTATGGTGCCTCTACTCCTTCCTGTACTGTCATCATTCAGGAAGGTAGGGGCGTGTTGGGACCATCCTGAACCCTCACAGCTTCTTGCTCTGTGACTCATTCTTCCCTATTCATTCCTGTCCAGTCACTGGGTGCTATTAGTACTGGCATCACCACGTGACCCTAGTGTCTCCCTCCAGTCTGTCCCTGCACCCGGAGCTGGAACAGTGGTGAAAGAGCTGGGCGTGCAGTAGGACAAGTGACTCAGACTCACAGACATTGTCCGGTGGCCATTCAGAGAGCCCGAGACTGGGCAGTGCAGGGCTGCCAAGAGGATGCAGGGTGGTCCGGGAGGGTGGGGGGCAGAGGAGACTAGGGATGCCAGAACTGGAGCCCAGGGAGGTGGTGTGGGGAGGGCGGGGTAGCTCAGATGGTGGTAAAGTGGTTGCCTTGGACCTGAGTTCAGTTCACAGAGCTACGATTAAGAAACGCCGGACGGATGCATGCTTGCAGGCCAAAGCTAAGGAAGGGAGGTGGCCTAGCTACTGGCTGAGCTCTAGGTTCACATGTGTGTGCAATACATATGTAATATATACATACATGTGTATATATGTGTAATTTATATATCTATATGCATATGTATATATAAATAGTGCCTGAGGAATGATACCCAGAGTTGTTACTTGGTCTCCGCTTTCGGAAACACACATGCACATTTATGAACACGCACAGACAAGCATGTATGCAACCCCCCCACACACATACAACACAGTGGAGGTTCCCTGAAAGCAGAAACAGTCTTGTCACTGCTGTCCAAAGGGAGGATGAGACGGCAGGTCTGGAGGGTCAAAGGCCTTAGAAGGAGGCCTCCTCTCCTGCCTTCCCTTGAGACAAGGTCAGCAAGGCAGACCAAATGGCAAGGCCCATTTGACTAGCTTGGCTTTTGTCCCCGGGTGCTCGCAGGTGAAACTGTGATCAATTTCCACATTTCAATGACTATAATATTACCAGCCAAATCTTGAAACTCGGATGTCACTGGGACAATCCCAATTATTATTATTGTTTAAAAATAGACCAATGACTATAGAGCTGCCTTGCGATCCAGAACTTCCTTTTCCTTATCCCAATATTCTTCGCAGCAGGCCTAGTTCATGCTGCCTATAGTGCAAATTCCAATGTATGTGCGTGTGTGCGTTCACGTGCTACGTGTCCATGTATTAAAACTAGTAAAAACACTGCTGTACGCAGCTGTGCGTGTGCTGTATATATATATAGTATATACATATTCCATATATATGTAACAATCTATAATTCTGCAGTTAAATGTTGCTGTCCCTTTAAAACCACATTCCTATCTGCTGACGTCTGTACCCATTTTGGTTGCAGAAAAATAACTCACTCCAGCGTTTGAATAAGGACACAAGGAATTATTCAAGCTTCACAAATAGAATCCCAGTGTTTGAAGCTGTGGGGGACCTTCCATTCAGCCAGACCTAGTCATTATACAGAAAATGACCCAGGGGCCCTCAAAGGTGAAGCAATTTGCCTAAAATGACACAACTAATTAGTGGCATAGGCAAAACTCAAATCCAGAACTTCTGGCTTTCGTTGCGGTGACCTTCCCACCATTCCGTGCAGCCTGCTGGCTAGAAAGAAAAGAAAAGAAGAGAAAAGAAAAAGAAAGAAAGAGAAATAAATAAATAAATTGAGAAGCAGGAGAGGGGGAAAGAGAGAAAAGAGAAAAACAAAAACAAAAAAGAAAAAAATTGGGGGCTTGAGCTGACATCCTGCTTTTATTCTCATAACTACTTCTAGAGCAGGGAAAATCCCAGTGTGCTATAGAAGAAACGTTTAAAAACATATTAGGGTGGTGATGAAAAAAATAAGACCAGGAATATTTGTGATATGCAAATTAGGAAGTATCTCATTATGCAGGAGACGGGGAAACTTGGCAGCCAGAGACACTATTCAGAGTAACTTAAGGAAACTTCAAAGGTGGAATAAAAGAGCGCTCTTTTTGTTTATTTGATAATGTGTGGCTGCCATCAAATTTCTGACGGGGTCTGACACCTTCATAATGAACCTAGAGAAACTGGGGGGACCTGTCAGACACTTGGAAGGAAGAGCAAATGATTTTGTTGCCATCCCAGGCTCCGAAGGTTAGAAGATGGGCCTTTTCTTGACTACCAGGCTTCCTCCTGTACAGACTTGTCCCTGCCATCTTCAGTTGTCTGCAAGGCAATCATATTTGGCAGCCATGTTAATCCCTCCAAGGTGACCTCCTGTTTCAAGAAACCAAACCTTTTCATTTGTTGTTACAGTGTGCTAATCCACCAAGGAAGTCATTCTTTGGGGGGAAAAAATTGAAAGCAAATTTCTGTCCACTACTGCTTCCTTCCCCCAGATCATTCTGAAACTGGAAATGGTGTCTCTTCCAGAGATTTCTGACTTGGGAAACCACACTTGAACCTGGTCAAACTTCAAGCATAAGAGACAGTCAGTAATCCCCCACTCTCTGGTAGAATAGGGCGAACTTTAGACTCAGGAGTCCAAGAACTCCTGGGGAGAAGAGACTGACTCCTGGCCTTGAAGCCCCAGCCTTTCTGGCTATCCTCACCCCAGGCTACTCTCCTTGCCCGTGTGTTTCCTGTCAGCAGAGGAGAAGTTTAAATCTTGCTTTGGTGTTATTGCTAAGAGGCAGATGAAGCATAAAGACAGCATTGTGTCCCTCTCTGCATATGACAGTGCTGGTTTAGAGAACAGTATAGGGGCAGAAAAGAACCCTTCAGAGCAGGGGCTGGGGATGTATCCATTGCTAAGCGCTCTTGACCAGAATTCAGAAAGCTCTGGGTCGGATCCCCCAAATCTGATGGATCTAGGCATAGTGGTACAAGATTAGGACATCCATGGCTACACAGGAGTTAGAGACCAGCTTAGGTTACTGTTGGACCCCGTCTCAACCCTTCCTCTTTCTAAAAACAACACCATAAAAACCACTCAAAGTACCATCTTAAAATGCCATCCCCTAGGGGCAGGGTGTGGCTGAGGTGCATTTTGGGGTTAGGCTCATCTGGCTTTGGATCCAGTAAGTTTTGCTTACTGGCTTGTGATCATGAGCGAGGCGCTTCCTCTTGGTGCCTTAACTTCCTCATCTGTGAAATGGGTCACAGTGAGTCCTTGTGGGCATGTTCTGAAGGTGCCGTAAGCTGAATAGCAGAGCAGAGCTGCTCTGTTTATGACTAAAGAAACATTCATTGATTTTAAGTCAGGACCTGGAAAAGAATTTTCATTAACTTTCAGCACACCATCCCCCCAGAGGGGATTAATGCTAACGTGGGAGAAGGCTGGCTTCCTGTCCCACTGAAAGTTGCTAATGAGGGAGTGAGGTTGGCTCCCCTTCCCCGGTGTGTGGTCTCACCATGGGATGTCACGGCTCCCACTGTGATGCCGGGTACTGTGACATGATGGAGTCAGGGGCCTCCAGACAGAACTGGTGCCAGGACGTTTGTCCATCCCACCTTTCGACTGTAAACTACACGAACTCTTCTCCTGGACAAGTTGTCCAAACTTAGATATTTTCTTAGAGTCTAAAAACTGGACCTACATCACCTACCGCCCTCCAGATAGAAGCAGGGTCCCCGGCTGAGTACGTACAAAGAGCTGTCACTTTGCCCCCCAGGAAGTCCCGATGCCAAATACAGCAGAGACTCTGAGGCGCCCTGAGGGGAGAACTCTGCCGGTGCCTTCCACACCAGGCCCTCCTTGCAGACTTGGCTTCCAGGGCCCTCTCAGGAAACGCCAACTCCAGAATGCAGCACACTGGCCCCAGAGCAGCGACTCAATGTCCACGAAACGGTGTCTCGAAGGAGGTCACCGGTTCTGAGCCTGAAACTCTGCCCGCGTGGAAGGGTCTGAAACGTCTGTGAAGTACTTCCACCCGTGCGCCGTGGAGGACCCGGACGAACGGAGATCGGCAGCGCCGAGAGCCGCACACCCGCCCTGTGCAGAACGCTTGCGTCAGTTCCTGCGCCCTTTGAACAAAAGCACGGCATTTCCCACGGATGTGGCACGGTGGTTGGCTCAGGCCTCTAGACTCTTCAGAACCAGGCTTAAAAGATGAGTGTTCTAAGCCAGGCGTGGCTTGGTTTTAGGTTATTCGGTACCGAGGCGCACACTCATCCGAATAGGCAGGGTCCCTTTAGAGATCTGTCCTAGCCTGCTTCCATCCAGACTGCTCCCCACACCCCCTTGCACTTACTGGGATTTATGGAGCCGGATCCGAGCGTGCAGGGAAATGCTTTTGATAGATGTTCTCGGAAAACCCACCGAACTCTGGCGAAGTTTGTAGAAAAGGTCTGTTTGCTTCCAGCTTCAACTTAGTTTTACATCATACACCTTTCCCCTCCCTTCCCTATCTCTCTCTCCCAACTCCAGCTTTTACCCTCTGTTATCTTTTTTAGTTGGTATACACTTATTATTATTGTTGTTGTTGTTATTATTAGCTTTTTTTGAGACAAGGTTTTTTTTCTGTGTAGCCTTGGCCATCCTGGACTCCCTTTGTAGACCAGGCTGGCCTCGAACTCACAGAAATCCTCCTGCCTCTGCCTCTCACAATGCTTGGATTACAGGTGTGTGCCACCACGTCTGGTTTACACTTTTTTAAAATGACATGGTTACTTTATTTTTTAAAATGCTGTTGCCTGGAGTTTTGAATTTTTTCAAAATTTTCAAAACGACGAGTTGTGGAATATGGAGGAACATATGTTCCTTACTGCTGGATTTTAAGTCTCCAACGTGTCTTGTTACTCCCCAGAAGGGGTAGAACAGTGTTTTGGAAACAGACTCGACCCCTTGATGGCTGCCTTCCCTCCCTAACTGCATAGGAGGTCTGCAGATCCCTCTTTGGAGAATGCTGCTGCAGGATCCAACTGCAGCCTGACTACCTGCCTTCCTCTAGTCATCCCCCCAGCTCTCTGTCTCCTGGGGCGCTCATGAACCGTTCCAGAAAAACTCTTGTTTTGTAACACACCGAAGTCACTTCGCATTTTCCCGCTCTGTGTCTCTTCTCCTGACGGGCTTCTTTCCTAGCACACCTAGAATGTTTCTCTAAGATTCTGCAGCTGTGTAAGAGGGTGTGTTCTCGAGGTGCCAGTGCCTCTGGGAAGACTGCCATGACTGCCACAACCCTGAAGCTTGCAGCAGCCTACAGCTGGTAACGGTACCACAGTTGCAGAAACCTCCAAAGAGTCTTTAGACATAACATTGTAACTGTGTTATACCTGTTTGTCTTGGTGATTTTTTTTATCATGTATATACATCTTTGTTATTTAAAGTTAAAACCTGTGTGTGTGGCCCCTGCCTGCCCCCATGTGTTTAATTCCTAGTAGAGCTTCACACACCATGGAAACATGACTGAAGGAAGAGGAAGGGGACACTTTACATCTCATTTTGAAGAGTGACTGTTATCTCTATCCCTGGGTACTAGCTTTGAAACGTGGCTGGGGTGGGCAGGGTCATGGGTTTACCTACCTTTTGGTCCTCCAAGTGGACAGAGGCTATCAAAGCTGGATGAACAATTGCTGTAGGAATTGCACCAAACAAACACATTCAGCACACGGAGGGCACCAGGTCCTGTGAACAAAGAGGCCTTCTTATCTTCACTAAATGAACTTACAGCCTGTTTGGAGAGATAAATATTACAATACAGTTTAATAAAAGGCCATGCTAGCAGTGTCCAAAGGCATTGTGAGAATCCAGAAACGAGGCTGGTTAATTTAAGTGTGGAGGGCTGCAGGAAGGCTGATAGAAAGAATCAAAGGGATGCAAAGAAAGGCTCCCCAAGAGGAGAGAGTGATTTGGGGGCAAAGAACGAGATGAAAGTTGGAGTTTGGAAGTGGGAGAGGGAGGAAAAGAGGTTGTAAGCAGAAGAAAGAAGCCACATGTTTGTGAGAAAAGTGAAGTAGAGGCCAGAAGGCAAGACAGACTTCTTAGGGAAGCAGGGCAGAGACAAGGGAGGGTTTTCTATGGTGGACAGGGCTTTTGCTACTGAGCCATTCTCGGGCCATTAAAGTTCAGGCCAGTGAAGGATGCTATGCAGTTTATGTTTTAGGAAAAAGGGAAGAGGGAGCGGACTACTGATGAGTGACATGAATTGTTGCCTGAGATTGTCTTGGCTCCTCCGATCCTGCTGTTCCCAGCAGACCCAGGTACATGTAGAGCAGTGGTTCTCAACCTTCCCACTGCTGCGACCCTTCAAAACAGTTCCTACTGGTGTGGTGACCCCCAACCGTGAAATTACTTTGGCTGCTACTTCATAACTGTGATTTTGCTACTGTTATAAATCGCAGTGTAACTGTCTGATATGCAGGATGTCTGATATGTGACCCCTGTGAGAGGGTTGTTAGAACCCCCAAAGGGTAGTGACCCACATGTTGACAACCACTGATGTCCAGGAAACAACCAGGTGCTGGGAGACAGGTGTTGGCCACTGGTTTTCCATGTTGATTTAGTTCTTTTTTTCTTTTTTTTTTCCTTTCTTTTTTTTTTTTTTTTTTTTTTTTTTTTTGATTAAAGAGACAATGATTGGTGCCTTTAGTTTTTCTCATCCTTGCATGGCCACAGTATCATGTGAGTTCGGGCAACAGAGGCTGGAGAAAGAGACCGCAGGAAAAATCAGCAAGCTGGCCCATAGGCAACTAAGGTTTGTAGGCAGCTGATGTTTTTGAAATCAGCCAGCAGGGCCTGTAGGCATCATATTTTCAGCAGCAAAGAAGGAATGCTTTCCACCCTGAACCTACCCCCACACCCTGTTTCCCCATGTGATGATGGGGGGGCACTTCAGCCTTCCCAGCTCCAGGGTGTCTGGCTTAAGACCATTTGCTTTCGTGAGGCATTTTGACTGATTTATGAAGAGGAGGAAGATGGCGGAGAAGGCAGGTGTAGACTGGGCTATCTTCACCTCATTAGATCAGGATTATTGTGCAAGGGCCACAGGCTCAGGTCCTGAAGGGTTTGAATTATTTGATGTCATTGTTTTTTTCCTAATTGCTCTCCAGCTTCAAGCTGAAAATCTTTTTATTAGTGTTTCTGAAGCTAACAATTTTTTTTGAATTATTTGATGTCATTGTTTTTCCTCTAATTGCTCTCCAGCTTCAAGTTGAAAATCTTTTTATTAGGGTTGCTGAAACTAACAGTTTTTATTTTTGAAACATTCAGATGTTTTCTAAACATAAAGGCTACTGGATTTAAAAAAAAAAATCTGTGTACTTTATTCACATTATAGCCTCCTTAACTGATAAAAATAGTTAAGAGTTGACAGTTCTCACTGTGTTCCAGAAATTGTCCTACATGCTAGGACAATTCAACTGATTTTCCTAGTTACCCACCCAAGTAGGTCATGTTATTATTATCACTGTAGTTTAGGCAGGAGGAAGAACTATAAATGTAAATATAAACACACACACATCCTATGAAAAATGCTTGCAAAACACAAAAGTGTTTACCAGAAGTGTCTTAGATATCAGGTTTGGAAATATGTACATATACCAATGAGGTGTCTTAGAAATAGGACCCAAATATAAACCCATGTTTTATATGCATCATATAATATGATTTTGTTTCATATTCTTAAAAAAAAGCACCTGTGTTTGGTCGCGTGCAGTCAGGTATGGAATTTTCTACTTCTCGCGTAAACACTCAAACTTTTGGTTTTTAGGTGGTTTTGCATTTCCGGTTTTCAGATTGGCATGAAAACCTGGGAAGCCTGGGTTTGCCGTCCGGGCGCATAGACTGTGCACACCGACACCCTTTTGCATCCGTATCTTTACATTTCCTGCGAGCATCATGTTATACCCCAGTGCATTTTCACTAAGCTCAGTCTGCTCCTTTCTGAAAACCTGGTAACTGAGAAGTTTCGAGGTGTGCATGGACTTGAACGAGTTACCTATATTTCTTGCCTGTTCCTCATGTATAAAATGACTTTAGATTTAAAGTTCCTGATGTTGTAGAAGCAGTGAGAGAGAGAGAGGGGAGGAAGAGAGGGGGGAAGAAGAGAGGGAGAGAGAAAGAGCACGAGAGAGAAGGAGACAGTGAGAGAGACAGAGTATCTTGGTGGACTTGTGGGAAAGATGAGTAATCAAGGCTTAAAGAAAGGTCCTGACACTGCAAGAGCAAGGCCTGAGGGTCTCCCAAAAAACATATCCTTCAGGGCTGGAGTGATGGCTCAGCCAGTAAACACCTTGCTGCCCAATCATGAGGACAGGAGTTCAGATCTGCAGCATTGTGTAAATAAATGCCAGGTGGGTGCCGCCAACTGCCTGTAATCTCAGGGCACAGAAGGCAGAGATAGGATCCCCAGGGTAAACTGCCTAGCGGATTAGGCAGTCTCTGGCTTTACAGGGAGATCCCATCTCGATATATAAGATGAGGAGGGAAGCATCATCAAGAGAGACACCCAATACCAACTTCAGGCATTGAGGTGCATGTGAACACATATGTAAATGCACCCACACACATGTGCACCCACATATGTGTGAACATATAACAAAAACATACACACACGCACAAAATAAAATAAATACATACTTCAAACAAACACTGGCTTGGAGAGATCATCATCGTAGCATTTTCTGCCTTTCTTTCTGTCATGTCATTTTCGCAGAATCATTTCTTTTCTAGATTCCAAAGTGCCAACATTTGGAAATTGTCATTGTTTCCTATTAGCACAAGTGTAGTCAGCACTCACAGAAGAAACAAAGGTTAAAAGGAGTCTGCATTTTAAAAATGGGGTCTGGGGAGATTCTATCAGTAAAGTGTCTCCTGTGTAACCTTGGGGGCACCCATGTAAAAGCTGGGCATGGAGGGCATGACCTCAGCACTAGGGGGGACGCAGGACGAGCCAATTCCTGCAGCTCATTGGCCAGCTAGCCTAGCCAATCAGTGAGCTCCGATGAGAGACCCTGCCTAAAAGAAGATAATGTCGAGGGACTGAGAGATGACTCAGCAGATAAGACCACCTGCTGCTCTTTCAGAGGATGAGAATTTCCAGCATCATCTTCTGACCTCTGAGGGCACCTGCATTGATGTGCATATGCACAAACAGACAGACAGACACACACACCCATACACACACAGACACATAAACACATATACACAGAGATACATACGTACACACACACACACACACACACATATACATAACACACACACTTTTACATATTACCATACACACACATCCACACGTGCAGACACACAGACTCCCACACACAGACCCTCAGACACACACACAGAGACACAGACATACACAGACACAGATACATACCCATATGCACATAGACACAGAGACACATATACACACATGCCTATACACATGCATACACACCCCTATCCATACACACTTATACATATACCCACCTACATACACCCATACACACACACACACACTCACAGACCCACACTCCCAGACACACAGACCTCCCACAGACACAAACACACACACACACACACAGATATACACATATATCTATCCACACACACGAGTTTACATTGTTAGTTTTGTTTGTGAATGCAGTGCAAAACCTTGACTGTAACTTTGGGTTAGCAGTCTGCATTGTGCTCTAGGACAGTATTGCTATAATACAGGAAAAGTCTATGTGTGTTACATGTAGCTAGTACTTGAGGATGCCAGAGGTACTGGATCCACTGGAGCTTGAGTTACAGGTGGTTGTGAGGCAGTTGCTGTGGGTCTTGAACTGAGCTCTGGTCCTCTGGAGGAGCAGCAAGTGCTCCTAACCTCCGAGCCATCTCCCTAGCTCAGGAGTCCTGACTTCTGGGGCAGAATTCTATTCCCCTTCTAACTGAAAAATCTAACATACTTTTTTTTTTAATAAATCTGTTATTGCAGCACACTATTGCATAGAAAAGACACAGGAGTCTAATATGCAATTTTTTTTTGAAAAAGCATGAAAACATCATATGGCATTCTGTATATCTTCTTCAAGATCTCCTTTGCGTTTCTATTGCTAAGTTTAAATTGGCTTTTCTTTAATATTTGTCTAAAGTCTAGAAATAGAGTAAGATTCAGGCAGATGTAAGGCAGTTCGTCACCTTGGCCTTCTGGTTGTTAATAATAGCATTTTGTGCAGTCGCATTGGCAGTTTTGTGAGGACAGGAGAATAGAGACCAGTTTAAGTTAACAGATTTTTACTTGAGAAAGAAGTAGGTTCCAGGCACAGGCTATAATCGCAATACTCTAGGAGGATCAAAAGTTCAGGGCTAGCCTGGGCTACATAGAGAATTCTAAACAAGCACACAGCATAGTGAGACACTGATTCAAAAACAAAACAAAACAAAACAAAAAACAAGGAGAGAAAGAAAGAAAACAAACAAAAGGGCCTCTCCCCAACAAAACAAAAAACAAGAAGGGGAGGAGGGGGAGAAGGAGGAGGAGGAAAAAGATGAAGGAGGAGAACCCAAAACTTTCCACATGATTCTGAGTCCTCCTTGTCAGGCAATTTACTGATTTTGCTGTCTGCCAGGCTCAGGCTATTTCTGTAACTTTAAGCAACCAGATAAGCCTCGATTGTGCACTGTTTGCTTCCTGGTCCTGTAGGAGATAGCCTGCTTTAATACACGTGACAGAAGCAGTCAAGCACAGTGCGCTATCCTAAGACGCAGCTTTGTCACTCAGAGGGAAGAGGGAGAACGCAAATCCCTACTCATTGGTTCTGACAAGCGTTGTCAGACGGGGCTAGATACTGTAAAGGAAAGCTACTGAGGGGCCCACTTCTGTGTCAGCACCGAACAGGTTATAGCTATAAGCAAGAGAAAGAGGAAGTGACATACAGAAACAACCTGATTGGCCACAGTGAGCATTCACCTTATATGGACATGGCCTGATCTGCAGCAGCCAGGACTGGGAAAAGCTTGGTGCCTGTGATTGGCTGAAACTTAGTTGCTTGGTTACAGGGGTACACTCTTAGGTTAGGCATTATACTTCATAAATGTAGGGAGGCTGCTTTGGGACAAGCTGTATTACTTGAGTACAGTTATAGGTATCAAATTTATTTGCTTAATAATTGCAAGTTAAACTTCTTTCATGCTGCTGATTTGATAGATTCCAACTCTGCACATAGAGCATATAAAATATTAGGTGGTAGAAGAGAGATAGCTGGGAACATAGGTCTAACTATAATAAATGAAATGAGTACTGACTCCGATCTTGTCATTTAACATGACTAGAAAAGTTTTCTCCTTACATTCCGGCATCCATTAGAGGAAAGAAAAAAAAAGCTTCTCTTTGTTTATATTTTTTAAACCCCACAGACAGGCTCTAGTTTACCTGTCGAAGAATCGGTGGCTAGGCTTTTGTTGACTGTTTCAGGTCGAGAAGGGAGGTAAAGCGGCCCCATAGTTTTCAGAGTAGATGAAAGTATGTGTGGGTTTGCTGCCTAGCAGTTGTATACACAACGGCTGGAGCGTTTGGGAGGTCATCTTTCCCAAAAATCTCCACTCTCATTTGCTGACAGAATCTAGGAAGTTTCTCTACAGCTCTAACCTGGACACTTTGAGGTTCCCACCCCACCCCCAACATTTCTCGAGGTATTTGACAGCAGGGTTGAACAGGTATCATTAAAATATGAAAACAACCCCAATTCGTTGCATATTATGTGTATGGAATTGGAACGGATAAGAACAACAATAAAAAGTGTTGCAAGAAGGTAGATGAAAAGGTTGAGCTTATAAAGCCAGGAGCCTGGAGCAAAAAGGCCAGAGCAGAGAAGGGATGGGTTAGCCGTCTCTTGGCCAGAGCTCTTTGGGGAGACAGTGCCAGATGAGCTGTTAGTGCATGTTAAGTCTCATTTGTTCTTGGCCACTTCATTAGTAAAAGCAAATAAAATTAAAAAAAAAAAAAAAAAAAGAAATGTCGTCGTCATTCAGGACAGCTTTGTTCCCCTGGTGCTTGGTTGAGGGACATGGGACGGAAGATGGCGGTGCCCTGTCCTTTTCTAACCTGCTAAGAGGGTGCTCCTTTTAGAGCCTTGGCTTCTATTTCCCTTGCCAGCTTGTCACTGTAATTAATGCTTGCCTTGCACAGACACTCTTTGTTGGAACAGTCTGTGAGTTCTGTGCTGGGCTCAGCAGATAGAAAGGTGGATGGCTGCTTTTTAGACATATCTCTCAGTTCACAGGGAGTGAGGGGAAGGGGGACAGGAAGTGGGCAGGACTGCCAGGCAGCCCAGAGCACAGAGCATGGGAGCAGATCACCCCCAGGGAGTTAGGGACGGACAAAAGAGCCTTGACTCTAGAGGGTCAGACTTTGTCTTAGGGTTTTTATTGCTGTGAAGAGACACCGGTGACCGCAGTAACTCTTACAAAAGAAAGCATTTGATCGGGCTGGCTTACAGTTCAGAGGTTCAGTTCATTATCATCGTCGTGGCAGGAAGCGTGGTGGCGGGCAGGCAGACATGACGTTGGAGAAACAGCTGAGGGTTCTCCATCAGGCTCTGCAGGCAGCAGGCAGCAGGCACAGGGAGAATCTCTGGGCTTGAGAACCTGGAACCTCAAATCCCACCCCTAGTGGCACACTTCTTCCAACAAAGCCACCCCTAGCCCAACAAGGCTCTGGGGGCCATTTTTTCTCCAAGTCACCACAGACTCCTGTTTCTCATCAGAGAGGTGTGAAATCTGCATGATAAGGAAGAGTGTTAAAATGTCATGTAAACCTTGCTTTCTAGATTTAAGATCTGGGCGCTTTCTCCGCAAGTGTGTAATTGTCCTGAATGTTGACTCCTCTCAGTGGTATCTGAGGAGATTGGGGGAAAGTTAGGAAAATGTTTGAGCCTCAGGTTAAGAAGTCAAAGAATTCCTTTGGTTAACAAGGTTTAGTGACATCTTTAGAGAACATTAGAATTCCAGATAGCAAAGGATGCAGTTTTTGTTTTGTTTTGTTTTCCTGAATTATTTTTGTACCTGTGGTTGATGTGGTGGAAATAATATGGCTCTTACTTGAGTCCTTGGACATTCCAAAGGTGCTAGAGGCTTCTCTAAAGGCAAATGTAGTGACCTGGATGAAGGCTGCTCAACCTCCCTTGCGGGGCTTGGGGTTACAGGGAACTCTTGTTATTCTGGTGGCTGAGAAGGAACCGGAGGCCTCATTTTCTTTCTGGATTCTACGGCAACTGTGTGTCTTCTAGGGCTGAAGACCTGACGGCACAGCAGCAGCTGCAGCAGCAAAGGCTTGAACATATGTCGTGTCGAGAAAATGCTTGCTGTAACTGAGCTTGCTCAGTTAGTAAGAATAAACTCCTTCGTTAAGGTTGGCCACTTTTATTGAACAGGCGCATTTTTCACCACAGCTTTCATGCTCGAAAATATGTGTTTATGATAAGATAGTGACTGTACCTCTGAACTGTTTTGATTTGTCATTCTAAGTATTAATCCTCATGGCAAGATAGGGTAATGTAGCTCTCGGCGGGCCCCGTTATTTCTGTAACTGTAAACGGCCAGATAAGCCTTGGTTGTGCCTTTAGTTGCTGGGTGAAGGTTCTGGCTAGGGAAGTGAAGGCTTCCTTGGTCCTGTAGGACGTAGCCTGGTTTCAGCATCCGTGAGAGAAACAATCAGGCACACTGTGCTATCTTAACACACAGTTCTGCTACCCAAGGGGAAGAAGATACAGATCCCTACTCAATAATGCCATCAAGAATTGTCAGGTGGGGCTGACTATTATTGAAAGCTACACTGGAACCTCCAGCTGTATCAGCACCCAATACAGAGTGAGGGGTGGAGGAAACTTTCTAGTTCCTGGATCATCCTTTCTTTGGGGTTAGGGGCCCCATGAAAAGCTCCAGGTTTCAATGGGTCACCTCATCGGCCCACTAAGCGCTATTTCCACTATTGGAGGTTGTTTGAGCTCCTATGTCTGTAGACCACATGCACATACAGCTTTGAAAATACGAATGTTTCCACTCTGCTGATGAAGTCAATAAAGGTGAAATCAGGCTTGTCAGGGTGCTTAGAATAATAACCATTTATCCCACTATTAACTTGTCAGCTCATAATTTTACCTCTATTAATTTCGCCCTCACTCATTCTAAATTTTGGGATCATTCACATATAGGTTGGGCTAGGTTTACTTTGTGAGATTTATGGAAAACCTTGTTAGAGTGATTCTATGGAATCATTGACAATTATTATTAGCAATCAGTGACAACTTAAAAGACCTTTCCTTAGGAGACACCCCTCTACTTGAAAATATCACTGATCAATTAAACAAACAAACATTAAAGCACACAAACGAAAAAAAAAAAAAAGCAAAACAAAACCCAGAAGATTCTTCCTGGTCTTTCCTAGGATCCTGAAGATGGCTCCCTTTTGTTGTGTTAGTTCCAGGCTCTGTCATGGTAGAACAAAGAAACAGGTTCTTCTTAGGCAGGAGGGCAAGCGGGCGGGAGGGCAGGCAGGCAGAGTATAACTTCAGAGCATCCTTCCCAAGATGTGTTCATGAGCTGATCTGAAGTACCTCCAAACGGTGATTCCACGAGAGAGCCCAGTGCTGACGGTGAATTTAGCTCTTGCACTGACCTTTCAAAGGCTATCTCATTGCTTTTGTTCCTGTGGTGTTCTAATGCTAACATCTCTGAAATCTTTTGCTGTGACAGGAGCTACTCGTGGCAGTGGCGGTAGGAACGGGCCTGAGATTTCCTCTCTGCTGCCCACAGCCAAGAGGTCTTTCCGAAGACCTTCACGCAGATGGAGACGGGCTTCATTACTTAGAAGAATTTCCAGATGAGGCAGTAGGAAGAGCGGGTGGAGTTTGTTATGGAGAGATTTTAACAGTGGCATAAGCATGGGGATTATTAGAAGAAAAGTCAGTGGGGGAGGGGAGGATGGATCACACCTGAGAGTGGGTGTGGGCTTATTCAGAGACAGTCCTGACTCAGTGTGAAGGCCATAGCCATAGATGCAGTTTTGGTGGCTCTTAGGTTATATCTTAGGGTTCTCAACCTGTGGGCTGTGTCCTCTTTTGGGTGGGTCACACCTAAGACCATCGGAAAATACAGATATTTGCATTCTGATTCATAACAGTAACGCAATCACAGCTATGAAGTAGCAATGAAGATAATTTTATGGTTGCGGCTCTCCACCCCAGGAGGAACTGTATTAAAGGGTCATAGCATTAGGAAGATGGGGAACCACTGTCTTAAAAGGTTCATAAAGACCCCCTCCGCCTCACCTTTCCCCTCTTTTCGATTAAATGAGACTGTGGATGATGAGGCTTCGAATGGACCCCATATAACCTGATAAGTTACAATCGTGGGTCCTATGGTCACACAAGGGGGTCAAGGACACAGCTTTTATTGTAACTGGGCTTTTGGGAGGTTCCTAGAAGCCTGCAGATTTACGTCCGGGAAAGGGAGGGCCTGGCTTGGTCATACGCACTTAGGCCTTAGGCCTGATTCGCTGTGGCTTTAAAGTTCTCCTTTGAAACAGTTCCAGGTAAAGAAATGTTGCCTCTTTGTTGGCAGCCTTCACAGCAAGCGTCGTTCCTCGTGATGGGACTCTTGACCTACAGCTAGCGAGAGACTTCAGGAGGACTCTGGGGGAGGCTTCCCGCTCCTTCTGCTCTCCTTATTTTTACTATATTTCTGTACTGCCACAGTAGAAGTAGCACTGAAGTGGTAAAGCTATAGGAGGCTTACAAAGGCCTTGGTGGACTGCCCTGGGCATGCGTGTAATAACTACCTTGAACACTGCTTGTGTGTCTGTCCTGAATAAAGACTGGTTGGCTTCCGGGAGTTTATCTGGGAGGGAGAGGCTGTTTTACTATCTACGAGCCTACATGGCTGCCTTTCCATTTCTCTCTCTCGTCATCAGTTATGGTTTACATGGTTGTTGTTTAAACCGTTTTAATATTTTAATCCTCTTGTACTGTTACTAATTTCCTCTACATTAAGAACCGTCTTGGCTTTTTGTACCCTGGAGTGCGCCGTGGATTAACATTTATGGTATTATTTCTCGGGACAATGTATTCTGCAAATGAACTCGGCTTGCCAGTTGTTAGTCTACGAGGAAATATGTATACATTTTCATCTTTAAAAATATTTATTTATTATGTGTATGAGTGTTTGCCTGCACGTGTGTGTGCATCATGTGCATGCTTGGTGCCTTCAGAGGACAGAGGAGGAAATCAGGTCCCCAGGAACTGGAGTTCCAGACTCTTGTGCACCACCCTGTAGGAAGTGTAAACCGAACTCTCTCTGTGAGAGCAGCAAGTAGTCTTCATTGTTAGCCACCTCTAGCCCCATAAAAGTGAATGAAAAGACCACGTTAGTCAGCTTCCTGTCACTGTTAGAAAATATTGTAGAAAACCCAATCTGAAAGAAAGAAAGGCTTATTTTGGTTCATTCAGCCATTTTAGCTTATGGTTGTCGGGCCCTCCTGCTTTGGGTCGCTGGTGGCCTGACACGTATGAGAGTATAAGGTGCAGGACATTCTTGTGGTATCCTGAAAGCACACCCTGAGTGGTAGGGGAGAAAAAGAGAAGGGAGAAAAGGAGAGGAAAAGAGAAGAGAGACAGAGAAGGGTGTCAGCATTTCAATACCACCTTTGAGCATTCCTTCCCGGTGAATTAGCACCCTCTCTTTAGGCCTCACTTCCAAAAGATCCACACTTCCTCTCCCCCCATCCTCAATAGTGCCTACAACCCAGGGGCTCTCCAGGGCACTTATCTGAACTGTAACATAATCAAAACGCGAGATGCACTTAGTAATAAAGGTCTTTATAGCTAAAACTCACTTTGGCCGATTTTCACTACACACGCGTCTTCGGATGCTCGTTAGAGTCACAGCTGTAACCTTTGCCACACTGAGCAGAGTAGCGGGAATTTCAGTTATCCCGCCACTGAACAAGGAAGTGCTATTTGGAGAACCCTGCCTGTTGAGAGAACTCTGTTTTCTTAAAGTGATGGAAGTGTGCCTGCTAAGAGAATTCTTTACTGTCTTCATTGCCCAAATCGGCATTGAACAGAGAGTCTACTGAGCATGAAGTGAAATCATGTTCATGAAGGTCCAACTTTAAGAGACCCTAGAGTCTTGAAGAATCTGGTCATGTGTGGCTTGCATGGCTGATACCTAGAACTGTTCATGAGACTTTTTTTTTTTCCTTTGGCTGACACACTTAAGTGATGGGGGCACAGTGGGGGGTTGCTTTTGTGGACAAGCATCACTGCTTGTGGATGCAGCAGAAGGACATCTTTACATGGCAACCTTTGTTTTTATGCTGGGAGGTCAGAGCTCAGGTTTTTTTTTCTAAGTATGTCCATGATTCTTCATTCTTCTCGTTCTTTCTTTCTTTCTTTCTTTCTTTCTTTCTTTCTTTCTTTCTTTCTTTCTTTCTTTCTTTCTTTCTTTCTTTCTTTCTTTCTTTCTCTTTCTTCCTTCCTTCCTTCCTTTCTTTCCTTTCTTTCTTTCTCTTTTTCTTTCTCTTTCTTTCTCTCTTTCTTCCTTCTTTTTTTTTCTCTCTCTCTCTTTCTTTCTTTCTTAATGCTGAGAAATCTCTCCAGGGAGTAACTTTTTGTTTTCTTCTTGGCCAGCCTTCAGAAGGCATAGGTATTTTTTTTGTTCCGTTTTCAAACTGTGCCGAACCAGAGAAGGGGTTTGAACCTTCCAAAGCACACCCCTCCATCTGCCATGGTGCTAACAGCAGTGAGTAGAATGGCACTAATTGCTTTTAATCTCTCAGTCACTTCAGTTTTGGTATGAGACCATTGTATGACTTGTGAACCAGCATTTGTGCCAGAAAAATAACATAAAACCATTGCTCAGAAAACTACTGCATTAGGAGTCATCAGCAGCACATAATAATGGCAATTAATGGCAACCAGGATAAGTCTGCTGCCAGCTGTATCTGGCTTTTTAAAAGGGGAGCAAAACATATGAAGCTTATTTTGTTATTATTTTTTCTGCCTTGTGTGAGTATTTTTACATCTGCTTGTGATTATTTTGCCTTGTAACTACCACCCTAGGCCCAGTTCTTTTTTGGCGGGGGGGGGGGGGATGAATTACTCATGTAATAAGTTATAGTTTGGAAAACTTCTCTGACAGTCCGTGAGCTCTTCTTATGAAACATTCAATACAAGAAAAAAAAATATCGCGGCAATAATTCAAAACAGAAATCTGGGTTTAGAGGAGAAAGATGGTGGCTCCTGTGTGCCTAAGTTAGTTGACTTTTGTGAGGGATGGAAATTTGTACTTGCTAGATCAATGTAGTAATTTAATATGAAGTGTAGCCAATATTAAAACCAACCCGCTAACCAAAATCCTGCCACTGGGCACACGGAATCTTGTCACAAGATGGCGTGGCAGGGGGCACAGCCAGGACGTATTTTAAGATGGCTTCATTGAGGCACCTTCCTTTCACAATTACTCTTGTGGCAGAGACTAGAATGGAAGTTACAGGCAAATTCCAGAAGGGGTAAAAACTTTGCATGTAATTTTTTTTAATCACAAATGTGTGAAAAGGTTTGAATATGAGGGAGAAATATAAACACTGTATGTCAGGCTCGAAATAGCCCATTTAACACTGATAAGCACAAGGGCTTCTTGCAGACTGTGGATTGGGGGGGTGGTTAAAATTAGAAGCCGGCTATGCTGCAACCACAAAAGCATACGGTTATGCACTGCCCTGTGCCAGTAGCTGATTCAACAGGCAGGGTAAACCCACATCCATCGATGGCTCTGGTGTTAGGACGCCTTGGCCACCTGTTTATTGTTCTTATCCTCACCCCATCTTAGCTTTGTATCTGACACTCAGCATTCAGGTCTGCAGGAAGGGGATTCGTCTGTCTCCTCTGCGGTTCTGCTGCTTGCTTCTCAGTCAAAGTGTGAAGAGCCACGGAGACTGCAGAATCCAAGAAAAGGCAGAACATGTTAGCGAAGTCACATTTGGAGCCTTGGGTTATAAGCTGTGGAGAGCGCATCTCAGCTCTGGGAAGTGTTACCTGTTTTTTCAGAAGCCATCATCCTATTTTTAGTAGAAAGAAGATGAGTCTTGAGTCTGTCTGTGAGTTTTGTTTTCTTTTGTGTTGTACACACGAGAAAGTGTAGGATTGATTGGCATCCCTTGGTGCTGGGTTCTGGGTTTTTAGTAAGTACCTGCAGGCACTTTCACATCTTGGAAATGGTGACTTTGCTAATAACACATATGGTATGAGATCATTAAGATTTGACACTTTTTTTTAAAATATTTTTCAGTGCTAGACATTGAACCTAGGGCCTCACGCATACTAGGCAAACTCTCTGCCACTGAGCTACCTGTCCAGACTGGTGACGGGTTTCATAGGTGCTGTGGAAATGGTGGGGTCACTTTTACTAGCTAACAGGTGTGCTGAAAAGGTGTATGAGTCAGTGAATGTGACCATGTTCGAAGTTCTTTGGAAAGAAGCTGTTTACATGGGGGGTAGAGTGAATTTCATCATCATTACCATTTAGGCTTCTGCAAATCATCTGAGATGTGCTGGCATTGGTTGTACCAGCATGAAGCCACTGGGACTGCCCCACAAGGAAGTGGCATTGATTTTCCAACTGGAGCTCCAGGGCTCTGCCGTGAGTCTACGACACTGTCTCCTTAGAGTGGGGAGGGTGCTGGCCATCTCTCTAGATGCTTTTCTCTCCCACTAAAGTCTGGGTCCATAGCTGCTCAGGAGCCTACTCTTTACCCGGCATGGCCTCAGTATCAGAGGCACCTTTGCTGAGGCCTCTGTGAGGTAAATGGTGAACAGACTCTCATTCTGTCTTCCGGTGAGAAGGGACAGCTTGACTCAGACATGGCTGTATAGTGTCCCAGCAGATGGCAAGAAACAGATCGCAGCACGCTGAAAGAAAAAACAGTCGTGGATGTGGGCTGTGGCTTAAATGGCCTCTCCAAAAGTCAAGTTGAGATCTGACTGCCATTGTGATGGTATTAAGACAGAGTGTTGAGAGGTTGCTGGGACCTGAATGATCCACCTTCATGAAGGAACCGACGACGTTGCTGAGAGGGTGTGTCTCCCTTCCTCTTCTGCTTTCCCCAAACAGCATAAGGGTCTGGCCCAATGCCAACTTCACATTCTTAGGCTTCCTGGCCTCCATAACCACAAACTAAATAAATCTGTGCTCTTCACAAATTACCCAGTCTGACCGGTGCAGGAGATTTCCTTTTCCGAGGTGGCTGCTTCCCAAGCTCCTCAGTGGCTTCCCCAAATCACTGTAGCAAACAAATTGGACCACACTCTCTCTATGCTATATTTCCCCCATATATATGTATGTATGTATACTGTTATATATTTATATATTTCCTATAATATATATTATATATTTAGTAAATATTTACTAGATGGCACCATGAGTATATATATCTATTTGAGTATGTATATGACTATATATCTATATACTCATGATGCAGTTTGATATCTAAATCTGGCATGGTAGGTATCATCAACAGTTTGGAAGACAGGATATTTGTAACAGTGCGATGTAGTGAAGTCAAGTGAATGTGGTGCCTCCTACTTCTGCAAAACCTTCCCCTTCCATCCATTCTCTTCTCCACATGGGTTGGATATCTGAGATGCTTTTCCCGTGGCTCCCGTGAAGTAAATGCTAGGTGGACCATCATCATAAAAGAAGGGGGTCTTTTTGCTTTGGAGAGAAGATCATGGGTCTCTGGCATGGAGGGGTCCTCTGTAAGTTTAGTCACCTGTAGGGGACCCAGAGGCTCTTATAAAGCCGCAGGGCCAGTCCTGCAGCCTTTTGCTGCGTTTCTCAGTCACACAGCAAGAATCACGCATCATTTGCGAAGGCCTCTGGGAAATTCAGTGCTGATGTAAGCCCTGTCAAGAGTGCAGCGAGGAGCAGGACAAACTTGAAAGCCCGCCTCTTGAGAGAGACGGAGGTGTGTGTGATGGGAGTGTGTGTGTGTGTGTGTGTGTATGTGTGTGTGTGAGCGTGTGCACGTTCATGCAAACAGTTA
Source organism: Meriones unguiculatus (assembly GCF_030254825.1). Classification (NCBI taxonomy): domain Eukaryota; kingdom Metazoa; phylum Chordata; class Mammalia; order Rodentia; family Muridae; genus Meriones; species Meriones unguiculatus. Next base: position 38,500,207 of record NC_083352.1, on the reverse strand, counting down.
TTTGTGTGCTCATGTGTGGAAGGTCAGAAGTGAACTTAGATGTAGTTCCTGAGGTCTTGCCTACCTTAGCCACGCTGCACTAAAGGAACCCTTGTGAGCTCTGAGTTTATGACAAGTGCTCTACCAGTCGGAGGAGAAAATTAATGAACCTGGAGAGGATCCTGGCTCGTGTATGGGGGAGGAGCCATGGAGACCATGTGGTGCATCCGAATGGCCATTGCTGTTTCGGCTTTCGGTGTCATTCAGAAAACAACAACAAAAAGGCCCGTGGAGGGAGGTGAAAGAATATACCTGAGACAGATGCGGGTCAGAAAAGACAAGTTCATTAGGTATCCTGCAAAGAGAGAAGCGAGCAAGGCACTAACTAAAGAGCTGTCTGCTCAGAGCTGGGCGGGAACTCCCCTCCTTCCTGGGGTCCCACCACGCAAATGAGGAAAGGCCTGGCTGGCTGATGTTCACCTCTGGGCAAGAGCTGAGTTGAGGGGGCAGCTGGAGGGTGATGGTTAATTTAATTGGCTGCGCTAAGTCATGTCACGCTTGTGTTCATGACGTGGCTGCGAAGAACCTACTGTTTTCTTCTGTGGTAAAATTGTTACTGGAGTTGTTAGGGGAAAGGCCTGGGCCCTGACAATCCTAAAGGGGTTATCCATCTGTCCCCTATAGGTAAACTTAGCAGACAAGTTGTAATAAAAAGCAGAGAAAGGCCAGGCATGGTAGTGCACGCCTTTAACCCCAGCATCAGGAAAGAGAAATAGGTGGATTTCTATGTGTTGAAGCCTGGTCAATATAGTGAGTTCCAGGCCAGCCAAGGCTACATAGTGGGACCAGGTCTCAAGTGAAACAAAATAAAACTCAAACAAATAGAGAGCAGGGCCAGGAGATTTATCCAACAGAAGTGGAACAAATAAGGAGGTTCAGTGATCATATTTAGGGTCCTTACGTGAGTTTAGAACAGAGGTTAGTATTGAACTCCCTGTCACAGACGTCACCTAAGCCCGTCGGGAATGAACGGCTATTTATATTACTATTCATAGCAGTAGCCACGTTCCAATTAGGAAGTAGAAATGGAAACGATTTTATGGCTAGAAGTCATCACAGCCTGAGGAACTCCATTAAAGGGTCACGGCGTTAGGAAGGCTGAGAGCCACTGTCTTACAGGACGAGAGGCAGACACAACTAAGCAGTTTTGTCCCAAGGTGTGCTTCTCCCCATCATGGATCCAAAACAATTTGACATTTTCTTTTACCTTAGATTTAAAAAAAAAATAGTTTTGTGTGTGTGTATGTGTGTGAAGTCAGTGGACAACCTCAGTTGATGGTTCTCACCTTTCATCTGACTTAAGATGGGGATCCTCCTGTCTTTGTATCCAGTCTCACTTAGACACATTGGGAACACAGACATGCAGTATGGTGTTCGGTTTCATACGGGTTCTGGGGATTTTAGCTCAGGTTCTTAGGCCTGTACGGCAAACACTTCACTCTTGGAGCCGTCTCCGCAGCCCATCGTTTAACGTAAACTTCTGTGAGTTTCTGGTTTCTATAAGCGACTGGGCTAGAACCTCACACTCACCTTGTGGCTCATGGACCAGTCACCAGCACCTCCTGCGAGGTGCTGAGGGCAGTGAACAACTTCCAGCTCCAGCTGGACCTCCAGGACCTGAAGGGTAGCAGGATCTCAAATATTCCGTAAAAGATCCGACTAAAATGTTACAGGATACTGGACCTGCTGTATATAGCCAGTCTTCAGGATAATTCACTGACTAACAAACAAAAAGAAAAAAAACCCGACTGGTTCAGAATATGTGAAGATTAATTTTGATGAAGAGAAAAAACCAGATCTGTGACGTTCATGGCAATATCATGCGCGTTCTTTGCACAGCAGGTTGGAGGCTAAGGAAGCCTTGGGCTTTGGGCTGAGAGAGTTGTTCGTGCTGTTAAGAATGTTAAAGCACCTAACCCGTGGCACGCTTTCACACACGTAATCTGGAGTCCTGACAGCTGTCTTCAGAGGTAAGAATTGCAGTCTGAATATTTTAGAAGAGGAGACCAGCTTAAAACTGATTTACACAAAGCCCAAGTAAGCCAAGAGGGGCGATCTCAGATGAGCTGGGCAGCTTAAGCTTCATTTTCCAAACTGCCGTGATGCAGCTTGGTGGGGGACATTCCTAAACTCAGTGAAACAGCTTGGGAAGGTTGACATTTGTAAAATGGGGTGTAGCTCAGTGGTACGGCACTGGCCTCGAAGCTCAAGGTCCCATGTTCTAATCCCCAGTATCACCAAAGGAGAAAGAAAAATGAAGACAGTTTGTTCCAAGGACTCGCACCTGTTCCAAGTTTTTTTTTTTTTTTTCCTTCATTTTTGGGTTGGTCCTTTCTTTGGGAACAGCTGTCTCTTAGGTCTTCAATCCCAGTTTTGCACCAGAAAAAGAGAGCAGCTACAAATGAAGAAGAAATATTTGTCACTTCACAAGGACCAGTTACTCTGTTTTAGTGGTGTTTCCTGTACTTAATCCACGGCGGGCAAACTGAGAATGTAGATGTGAGTGTTGGTGTTGAAAGAAAACTGAATGCGTGTGTTTAAAAAGCTACTGCTGTGCCTTTTAGGGGAACACAACAAAACAAAACACAAAAAAGGTCCCCCAGCAGATGACTTCTTCAGTTTAGTGTTTTAACATTTAACGGATTTTGAAGGACTCTGTTTTTTCAAAAGTCAGGAAGAGTTTTAAGCTATTGTCATTATTAGACTTCCGAGCAGAAACCTTGGGCTAACCTTTGTTTTGAGTTTAAAGACACAAAAGCAGCCTAGGTGGGGGATAATCTCAATGTGTCTGTTTTGTTTTTCTTTCCCTCAAAGAGTTATTGTGCAAGTTTGTTCAATAGAACCATCTTTTACCCATTGATAGATATTTTTTTTAAAAGATGAAATCTGCACAGTGATGTCTGTCATTTAAAAAAAAAACACAGCTGCAGTAATGAGAGAACTTGGCAGTTACAGGTCAACTTACAGCCTGTTTCTATAAAATATAAAGAGCCATAAAGCTCGCCCAAATTATGTTATTTGTGTCATTATTTTAATGTTTAGAGTGTGGGTGGATATATGGGGTGGATGAATTACTGTAAATTAGCTGTAATGACCTCATGCAACCTCAGGCTATCCACGCTTTGCTAGGAGAACGCTCTGGGATGACCAGTTTCAGGCTCTTCTCACCACTCATTCTCCCTCCCTCCCCAACCCCCACCCCCGTGGGCCCCTACCACCCCTTCCTAGTCTGATAATAGGCCAAACGTGGACGGCTTAGTGTTCAGAACAGAAATTCCCAGAACCCTCCATGGGGAAACAACAAAACATGATGGGTGTGTTCCCAAGTACTTGTACGTTTTTGCGTGCATTCAGACAGTGGCTAGTTAGTGGTGTGTGGCTAGCATGTTCTCCAGTGTCTGCAGGGGAGGGCTCCACGAGCCCTTCAGGTGCCACAACTTGGGGATGCTCGGTCAAGTGTCTGATCAAAGGACATAATAGTCACAGGTCACCCACGCATTTCTCTGGTTGTACCCTAAGTCATCTGCCTGCATCACATATGTTTCTCAGCAGCACAGGGTACACACTTCGGCTTTATGTATGTCATTAGGGTCACGCAAATATCCAAAAACACAACTTAAAAGAAGAAAGGTTGATTTGGAAGCTTTGGTCAGGTGCTGGCTGTGTCTGGGTGGTGAGGAAGAACAGCATGGTGGAGGAGACCTCTCACACGCTGGTTCTTAGGAAGCAGAGAGAAAGACAGACGAGGGACCAGTTTGTAGCCGCTGAGAACACACCTCAGGTGACCTACTGTCTCCAAGTAGACCCCTTTCCTGAAAGCTTCTGTTGCCTGCTGATAGTCCATCAAGTTGTGAGCCCTCCAGGGAACCATCCCCCTGAAAGGTCAGAGCCCTCAGGGTCCCTATCAGTTCCTGGATCCACTGAGCCTTTGGGGTTACTCTTCATACTCACGTCACAGTTACAGTGTGTGTTTTTGGAATGATAACAAGACAAAGTCTCTCTGTATTCAGTATGGATGTAAAGTTTTTCATGGCTGTTCCAATCAGCAGTTGGTTGATGTAGAACCTGTGGGTAGAAAGGGCTGCTGCATGTTGGGGGGCTCACTCCTTTAATCCCAGGATTTGGGAGGCCAGCCTGGGCTACGCAGAGAAACTCTTATCTTGAAAAGTCAAACAAGAACATCAAAACAAACAAACAAACAAACAAACAGAATAGGAGCCAACTGTAATTTTCTCTTCTAATGTCCATCAAGGTCAGCCAGGCAAGTGATGATCAGACACAGCTCAGCTTCAGCATCTGTTACTGGCGATTGTTGTAAGGGCTCTTGCGTTTGTGTGCAGCTTCCCCCATTTCTCAGCAGGTAGTCTTCCATACCACTTTCTGGAAGAAATCTGGAGTGCAGGCTTGGCAGTCTGGTGGCCTCATTGATGGGCTGCTGATTGGCTGCAGGAGGGCTTGTGAGATGGGAGCCAGGTGGTTGCTCAAGGTAACGGGATTGAAGGACGCCCGAGAATAATGGAAGTGAATGGGCATGGCAAAGTGATGGAATGGGGCAGTGAAGGCAACACAGGCTTAGAAGTTAGACACCAAAGGCCTGGGCCACTTGTGCTGTTCCTTAGCCACATTGCCTGGAGAACGCCATTTTGTACCTCAGTTTTTTCATCCATGCAGTGTGCATGTAGTGGCAGGTAGATTTAAACATCTTTTTTCCCTCCAGTTCTCCTAAAATTTGTTTCTAATCTAATGCTAGCTCAGCACAAACCAAACAATAGATCAAGTAAACAGTCAACCATCCTGAAGTTGTGGAGTACAGAACTGAAAGCATTGTGCTAGGAATTTTAGATTTAAAAAAGCATTGTGCTAGTATTTCAGAGCCACTGAACAAAACTATTAGGAATCTAGAAAGAGCGTGTCATAGTTAGATCAAGCATAGAAATAACTCTTTTATATACATCTGACATGTTTGGAAAGAAATCTGTTTAGATGTCAGAAAAGCAAAGGCAGTGGGACTGAAATTTGTAGGCTAGAATTAATACGGGCTTACGTCTGATAAAATGAGAGATTGGATAGAATGTTTCAAGAAATATTGTGAAAGAGATGGGAGAAAGAGTCTATGGCATTTCTGTTATTTTCTTCTTTCCAAAATTTGAATAACCACAATGTGAAATTTTAGCATCACAATCTGGACATGTAAAGAAAATCGTGAGGTAATAGTTTTGATTAATAACAACTTATATTTGAATAGGAGAGATTCCTCTTTCCCTACCTATGTTTGGTCCTCTGAAGGATTTTACTTTATTTTTCTAGGAATGCAGCCAGGCCAGCCTTGGAATCACTAGATAGTTTAGGATGACTTTTGACCCCAGCCACTTCGCTTCTCTGAGTACTAGCGTTACAGGTGTGTGCCAGCCACTATGCCATGTAAACGTAGTGCCGAGAACTGAGCCCAGGCTCTTGTGTATGTTAGGCAAGCACTCACTGTATACAGCTATTAACCGTTTTCTCATTGGCCTCCTTGTTCATGGTACAGATATTAAGTGAATGAACCCTCACGTCTAGGAACGGCATAAAAGACTCATAGGTGGCATGGGTCTCTTCAGATCCTTTCTGCTTCAATACAACTAAGTAGAATTTTGTTTGTTTGTTTTGTTTTGTTTTTTTGTGGTGAATTCAGGGGTTGATGAAGTTACCCATAAACACAGAGGTTGTCTGGGAAGAAGGTACCATCTCAGTATTAAATGAGTAAGAAAACAGTAGACTCACCCATAGAGAACAAGGAGATATTTGGACAGGCCATTGAGAAGATACCTTTCCAACCTGCTATTGCTGATCTTAAAGATTCAAGGAGAAGGGCCGCTGATGCAAATCGTCATGGCCTAATTAATTAAAGCAAGCAGTTTATTAAAACAAGCCTATTTATTTGTGTACATGGGGTACCTCTTCCTGAAGTTGGGGTTCAAGAGATCAGCACTGGGTGTGAGGAAGACAAGGTTATAGCTCAGAGGCAAGGGGTTTCTAAATGGGGGATTTGTCAGGTGAAATGGGCAGGGATACTAGAACATAAGCATGACAACCTCCTGAAAGGAAGACGTAAAGGCAAGGTGGTCATAACAAAGTTGTCATAACAACAGGTGGTCACGACAACCTTTTGAAATAAAGGCAGGGTTGTAAGATGGCTATTAACTTTTTGAAACAAAAGCATGGTAGCTATTTTCTGGAACAGGAAGTTCAGAACCATTGGTAGTTAAGATTACAGGTGGGGCATAGCCCAGTCCTTGAGAAATAGAGGTTTAATCATAAACAAGAAGGAACCTAGTTTGTCTTTACTTTAAGATGCCTTTTAAGCCTAAAATGAGGGCAGGCTGGTTCAGCAATATTCCCAGGAGAACACAGAAAATCCTGGTAAAAAGACAGGCCGATGTCACATCATGATTTGGTTTTTCCATCTGATTTAATTCTTTTTGTGGCCTATGAGCCATCGTCCCTGTGTCTTTGTAACACCGAGAGATAGTGAAGAGAATTATTACCGACCAAAGCATCCTTGGGTGTTCTCCTTCTTAGGGAAATTGAGTTGAAGCAACAACTTGAAAATTAACTTATTTTGACTAGCTTGAACTTGAACTTACCTAGGACTGAAGTCATTGCATGTAATGAGGGTCTTTTCTATAGTTCCATTTTGTACTATCCTTCATGAGCAAAAGGCCATGAATTAATTAATTAATTAATTAATTAAGTAGGCCATGAAGTATGTGTGACGCCCAGTAGCACTTCGAGTCTAGTACAGGGAAGTACATGCTCCCCTATTTTGAAAAAAATCCACAGTGGGAATGTTTGTTCAGATACACTGTCCAACCTCTCCCTGCCTCTGAGTTTTTATGAGGGCGTTCCAGATGGAATTCGGGAAATTTGATCTGTGAGACAAAATGGCATTCCCTTGATCCCAATGAGACTCCTGCCTGCTTTTGTGTATATGGAGTGTTCTGTGAATTGACCCTTGACTTAAAATACGTACTGATCTTTATGGGTTCCTAAGTATTGGGTTCCCACTTTTTAAAGCTGTTATGAAAGAGAAAACAGGGCATTTCCCAGATGTCAAACTGTTTCTTATTTCCTGGTGGGTCAGTTCATCTTGAGCTATTGCAAAGAGTTCCATGAAGCTTAATTCAATTAAATTCTATCACTTCATTCTGTCCTGACCTTGGAGTATACTTCTCCCTTTATAAAAGAGAAACAAAGGCAACACCTTGGCCAAGGTCAGATAAATACACTTTCCCACACTTAGGTGCAACACTTAGCTTTTGTAGTTGATCAAACGCACTGTTGAGTCTCAGCAGCTGTTAGGATTTACTGTGCTGGGTTGTACTTTACACTGCTTTTCTGACCTATTTTGCTGCTGATTGTTCAGTGGGCTTCATATTTCATCAACTCCCATAGTTGCAAGAGACCTTGGAGGACGCCTGGTCTGACACACTCATATTAATAAAGCAGTGAATCCCACAGAGGTCTGGGGATGGGCTTAAGACCACAGTGCTAAGACACATGGGTGTGGACAGGGCTGGAACCTCAGTTACCTAAATCCTGCTCTGTGGGAAAGTCTTTATAGCCTTCATGGATAATTACATTATTAGTGGAAAAATTTCAAGTAAACTCTATGTTACTATTGGGTATTTAAAATTTAGATTTTTTTCCCCCTAGCTATTACTTTTTTCTTCTTTTTATTAGGCTCCATTTCTAACATACATAAAAGTAGGCTGCACAGCATAACAAAGCCAACAATTGTTCATCAGTTCACGACTCATCTTGTTTCTTCTGTTTTCCCACGTTCTTCTCATCTTTACAGTAATTTTGAAGTGATCTCAGATATCATATTGTTTGATCCACACACATTTTACTATATATCTCCAAAAGCATCTTTATACTTCAATAGTCATAATATTATTAACTTAATAACCCAAATAAATTAGTAGTAATGTTAACTATCCCATAATTGCTCTTTTTTTTAGTATAAATATTATATAGTTATTATATTTTTAGGTATGTTTTCCCTTTCGGAGGAAAAACAAACTCTGTTAAGAATGGTGATGTGATTAGGTCACTGGAAAGAGAGAGGCTTTGCAAAGGACTTTGGATATCACTGATAAAAAGAGTCATGACCAACCTGGCTAAGTGGCTCAGTGGGTAAAGGCATTTGCCACAGAAGCCTGGTGGCATAAGCTCGATCTCTGGAGCCCACATAAAAGTGTAAGGAAAAAACCCAGCTCCCCAAGGTTGTTCTCCCCACACACCTCTATGGCATGCACACAGATGCACACAAAGCCCAATTTTTAGAAAGTTAAAAAAAATGTGGGGCTGGAAAGACGGCTCAGCAGTTAAGAGCACTTACTGCTCTTGAAGATGACTGACTAGGTTTGAGGCTCAGCACTCACATGGTGGCTCACAACTATTTGTAATTCAAGCCCTAGGGGATCTGATACCCTCTTCCAACCTCCACTGGCACCGGGAACTCATAGAAGCCACAACTTTGCTACTGCTAAGGAGTTTACTGGATAATTACTTAGTTTTGGAGTATTTTAATTCTTTCTGCATAAACTAGTAAATCTTTTGAGAACAGTTTATTGCTTTTTTAAATTTTCAAAAAGTTATTATTGCTGTGTATTCAAATCCTACACACAGCTGAAGAACTATTTTGTGCCTAGCAGTGGAGCCCTGCAAGTGAAGACCTACGGTTTGTGGTCCTTGATCCTACATGGACTCCTCACTGAAGTGACTAGCAGCGAGTGGTCCCAGTGCTCTGCAGGGAGGCGTTTGAGGCCTTGGCATCCCAGGGCCATGTTGGACGGCTCTCTTGCATTGTTTTGTCAGTGATACTTTGGTGGGACAAGGAAATGCCTCAGCATCTGGAAGCTAAAGAGTATGGATATCCTGCCTGGTGGATGTGTCCAGATTCTGCATCTGTTCTCGACACTAGTCCATCCATTCTAAGATCTGTTCTTTAACTCTGTGGGTGTTGAAGGGGTCTGAATATGGACGTTTTAGCAATTTCCCCTTGTTTTCAGGTTCAGTCATTACAACTGAGTGATAGCCAGATATCTAAAAGCAGTAGAGAACCTTCCTTCCCTTTAGTCATATTCATGTAGACAATTGCTGTCAGAGTTTAGGGTCAAAACAGTCCTGTGGATTTGCTGATCAGGGAGAAGGAACCATTTCCTGCTTCTAGTCCATGTGTGCCCAGAAACTGAGGAGTAGAAATAGGATGAACACAGAGGATTCTGGAGGGAGGTAAAGAGTCAGGAGCAGAGGCAGGGACCTGCAGGGTACGAAAGCAAGAGGGCTCTCAGACCTCTGGAGGCTCATCAGATAGTGTAGACGTATGCTCAGCAAGCCTCAGTAGAATTGGTTGTTTAAAAACTGATGGGGCAGAGAGAAGGGGAGGAGTCCTTGGAGAGGACCCTGTTAGAGTCCGGGCATTTAAGACATGCTTTGTAAATAGGATAGTCTTACCACAGGGGCTACTTTTTGGTAATAGAGACCTATGACTAAGTCCATTCGCATGTCTGTGAGGCCACTGTGTGCCCTTGGGCGTCAAGAGAAAGTGGAGAGAAATGATTTTTGAGTAGGTGTGTGTGTGTGTGTGTGTGTGTGTGTGTGTGTGTGTGTGTGTATGCAGTGTTTGGAATGGTTGCAGCTCTTCCCATGTGCATATAAGAACATTCCAGGACAGGATCCATAGGAAAAGAGAAGTACCAGTTGGCCTCTTCTGTTAACCATCTTTCAAATCCCCCTCTTTCCCTTGGACAACATCACTCTTAGGAGTGGCTTCCTGTACCAGTGACTTCTTTCCTATTGCTGTAATAAAACCTCATAACCAAGACAATTTATAAGAGAAAGAGTTCATTGGGGTTTAGGATTCCAGAGGGCTAGTCCATGATGGTGGAGTGGAGGCAGCAGGCAGCAAGCAGCAGGCCTAGTGGCTGGAGCAGGTCCCTGAGAACTCATACCAGTGACTTCCTCCAACAAGGCCACACCTCCCAATTCTTCCCAAACAGTACCGCCAACTGGGACCCACACATTCAAATGTCAAAACGGTGGGGGGCATTTCTCATTCAAACCATCGCCTTGAGAAACCTGGCCACAACTTAAGGGTGGGAGTGTTTAGTCCTTGGCCTCTTGTCCCTGTCTACATGGAATGAAAATCATGGTGGCGGAGCTGTGTGGAGGATGGCCCTTTTCACGTTATTGAAGACAGGATGTAAAGAGGAACAGGCACAAGATACTCAGACGGACCTGTTCTGATGACCCACCTTCCCTAGCTAGGCTCTACCTTCTGAAGCTTCCAGAACCGTTCAAAATAGCGCTACCAAATGGTGACCAAATACTCAGTACATGGACTTGCATATCAAAGCACAGCCCATTTTGTCCGTTCCACCCAGAACAAACCGCCCTTAGTGACAAACCTCCGCCCACCAATCTTTCTTTTCTCCTTCTTCTTCTCCAAAGATGGCAATGTTAGGTTTGTCTGCCTGTATTGAGACCCTTTCTGATAGCAGGTTAAGTCCAGGTCACTGCTTGCAGTTACCTCTGCAGCCCTCCTGATCCATGCAAAAGGAACCGTGCTTCCCCCCAACTGTCACAGGGCACTGTAAGAGCTACCCAAGGCCCTGCATCTACCTGCCTTCGTCATTTAGTAATCGGATTGGATTTTCACTAACGGTTGAACACTGAGCCGATTGTTAGCAGGCGTCCCGCTGAGTTCTTTAAGTTCAAGCTTATTCTCCACACAAGGTTAGAAGGCAGCCATTTCCTCCATTTGACCTTGGAGGGAATGATGGCTTAATGGAGATTTTGGACTTTGCTCAAGGTTTTGCATCTAATAAGTGCTTTATCCAGGATGTACTTCCACACTTCAAAGCCCGTGTTTTAAAGCAGGTACTCTAGAATAGCAGCCAAGTAACTGAGGCCCATCCCTCCTGCCCCATGGAAGGGAAATACGGTATTAGAGATCTCAGTTTTATCTCTCCGCCTTCTCTTTTCTACTTTGTTTCTTCTTTCGTGTGTTAGGAGGAGTCCATGTGTACGTGTGTGCAAGCGTGCGTGTGTGTGTGGTGTGTGTGTGTGTGTGTGTGTGTGTGTGTGTGTGTGTGTAAAGATCAGAGGTCAACCTTGAGTGTTATTCCTCAAGCCCTGTGCTCGGGTTTTTTGTTTCTTTTCATTTGCTTGTTTCTTTTAGATAGACTCTTTCCTGGATTCACCAGGTACACTAGACAGGTTGTTCAGCCTAAGCTTCACACATCAGCTGTCTCTGGCTCCCCAGAGCTGGGATGATGAATCAGCATGCTCTCTCTTCCACCCCTGTCTTTCTTATGTGAGTTAGACTCGGGTTCTCATGGACGCATGGCAGCTTTGTTGACTAAACCATCTTCCCAGCCCCCAGTTTTCTTGTATTCTCTGAGAGAATAAGACTTCATCTCTCGAAGGATGAGTATTCAAGCTCTGAGTCCCTTAGCCTTTGATCCCTAAGAACACTCATGCAGGGAACCCTTACCCGAAATGCTTGGGGTCAGAAGCATGTTGAATCTGACATGATTCGGCAGGGTGGGGAGCTTTTAGAATATACACTCTGTGTATCGTGCTCTGTCAGGGATAAGACACCAGTGTAACACGGATTCATAGATGTGTCCTCTATGCAGAGCCTGGGATATTTTCTACATTATCTTTTAATAATTTTATGCATTATATTTTCATAACCTGCAACACCTTTAGAGGTAATGCTGGCAGGCAAAAAGGTTTAGAATTTGTGACTGCTTAGATTTTAGGCTTATTGGGATAGTGACCCTCAACCTCTACCAGCTCCCATTTGCAGTGCTTTTTCTTGCCCGGGCTTTATTTAGATCAGCTCATAAGGCCTAACGTGACTGAGCCCGCACCAGGTACTCAGGACCCATGCATCTCACGTGGGTCGTCTGACTGCAGGGTCTCCACACAACGCCTTTCTGACATGCCACCTAGATGCTGGCTAACTTGCCCTACTACTGCCTGGCCTGGAAGCAGCCTGGAGGAGGGCACGTCGTGAGGGCTGATGCTACACTCAGACTGCACAGTGTAATTGGATTGGGAATGCATCCTCTTGCCTGTTCTCCACCGAGCTCTGTGGTAACTTCTTATTCTGACTTGCTGATTTCTGGGCCCCGGGGCTTGGCAAGCAAGAGTGTTGGTTCACAGGGCTACATTAGTGGCAAGACAAACGTGCTCCTGTTAATGAGAGCTAAACAGCTCATGTGCTACTCCTGTCCACCCGTCCCTGATGCCATCCTTCTGGATAACACTCAAACTGGGTGGTCATGCCAGTGCCGTGAGGCACAGCTGTTATGCCGCTTGTCCCCTGATTCTGTGCAAAGGCATCTTTTCTTCTGGGCGCAGACACCAAGCTGGCTACTTCCTGTATGGGGGAAGCACAGCTTTGCTCATTGGGATGGCTCACGTTTTCGGATTTTGTTAAGAAGTTCTTGATGTGTGGACAGGTCATCTGCTCATTGCAGCATTTAGTTCATTCATTTCCTGTTTTCTTTTTTTCTTTTTTCCTTTTTTGAGACTGTGTCTTAATATATAGCCTAGTCTGGCCTCAAACTCCCGATTCTCCTCCTCCAGCCCCAGCCACCCCCTCCCCCCCAAGGAGTACCATTACACCTGGCTTTGATTTCTTTTCTTTCTTTTTCTTAATGAATGTAACTCTAGTGTAAGAACCCAAGACCACTAACAGGTAGGCCCCAATGATACTGCTTTGATTTGAATTGGGTCTGACACAAATTAGTGTGTGGCTGTCTTTAACCTCACAGCATTGCTGATTAGGATGCTATTTTGACAGAGGGTCATTGCACATAAAATGCATTATGATGAGTTCACCAGAGAGTAGGGTGGCCACTCCTATTATAAAAGGGGAAACTTGGATACAAGTATGTACACGAGATTAGCACCATGCGTGAATGCAAGATGATCAAACAGAAACCAGGTAGACATCAGAGACTGCCCATGGCTACCAGGAGCCAGGGGCAAGGCACAGACATCTCCCTCACAGCCTACAGAAGGAATCAGCCCTTAATCTTGAACTACAATTTCTGTTGTTTAAGCGATCTAGGTTGGCGGTGTTTGTTACAGCACACCTAGCAAATTTGTACAGATACTCTCAACAAACAAACCAATAAACACAAAATCATGAACTTAGCCAAGTTTGGTAGACTCTTGAATGGAGCTTTTGTGAATGGAGCCTTGCCTTGCCCCCCCCTTTTTTTTTCACACACTGTGTCTTTATCCAGCAGCACTGAAGACCACATATATCTTGATTTTTAAAAGGAATTTAATTTTCAAGTGAACTATTACACACCAGAACTGACTTGTGTATGCAGCACAAGGCAGCTGGGGAACTTGGGTAAACCCACAAGGTTTGATTATATAAAACAGCTACTAAAGAGAGGAGAAAAGAAAGGAAAATACCAGAAAGGGAGAGGTGTAATATAATCCTGGATAGCTGAAACCTGAAACTCAAGGTGTGCGCATGCCTGGTGTTGAAGCATTTTAGTGTAAGTTGCTTGAGAGTTAACTTTCATTTAATTATTTTTTACGCTTCATTTATTTATTGTGTCTATGTATGTGCATGTGTGTGAGTGTGTATATGCCACCGAGCTGGAATCAAAGTTAAAGGACACTTTGAAGGAGTTGATTCTCTCCTTCCAGCACACAAGTATTAGGGATCAAACTCAGGTCCTCAGGCTTGGCAACAGTTACCTTCACCTGGAGAGCCCTCTCACCAGCTCTAATTTTTCCATTTCCTGAAGTTAGAATGCTTCTGAGGGTAATCATGGACATGTGCAATGAGGAGCAGATGTAGAAAGGGAGTGGAATGTTTGACTTAGTCAGTGTGATGACGTGGCAGGCCGAAGGGTTCAGTCTTGGACCAGGTGGAGACTTATCCTGAAAACAATTTTACTACTCTTTGCTGAGCATGGACTAATTGCCTGTCCACTGCTCTAAGCAGGCCTATTTCATAGAAAGGGATGGGTACTTTTGTTTTTCTCTTGGAGCAATGGAAGAAGGGGAGAAAAGAGTGTGGGCAGGCCTAGGGTTATCTAGCTGGGGGGTAGACCAGATGGATGCATGGGCTGGTAAGTATATTCCAATTCTAGGGCATCCCCTGTATCTCCTAAGCTACGCTACGTTAGCAGAATTTTTGCAAGGAAAAGCAAGCCTTGTTGAGCAAAATTCTGAAAGTGTGTTAAGGAGACTTGTGCCCCTCTAAGACACTTCAGGAGCTTCATCTTTGCCTCCTGGCTGAGGCCTTTGAACCACTTTCAGCGGTCCTGCAGCTCTTTGCCGTGCAGCACGGAACCTCCTGACTCTGTGCAGGTATTTCTCCAAGCTTGATCACATTGACTCCGACAGGTACGTCTAATCACTGTCTTTTAAACTTTTATATTTTAGTTTAGTTGCTGCCGTTGGTGTGGGATAACAGGCGGTAGTGATTCTATAAGTAAATGGACGTTTTAACCAACACATACTCGGACCTTACAAACTAGGCAGTTGTGTTTGGATGGTTTCGGGAGCTACGCTGTTATTCATCTATTTATTTGTTTATTTTTGGGACAGACTCTCTCACATAGTCTAAGGCTGCCCTTGAGCTTTTGATCTCCTGCCTATGCCTCCCAAATGTTGCAGGAATAATCATCAGAACCCACCATGAGGGATTCCCTTAGCCCCATAACTCAAATAGTTCAAGTTTAAAACTACATCATGACTCTGGAAAAATCTTTGGGAAGCTTGCTTCCAGGGAGCTAAAGATGTGTGAACACACACTTTGTAGAGCCAGGAAGCCAGATCAGATACCATTTGGAAATTAGTCTCTGAGACTCTTTGGAAACAAAATTGTGCCCATTAAATGTCTGGGTTCAACTTTTTGGTTTTCTTTGTTGCTGCCTGTCTCTTTCTAGTACAGTGGGTCTCAACCTTCCAAATGCTGTGACCCTTTAATACAGTTCCTCATGTTGTGGTTGACCCCCAACTATAAAAATTATTTCACTGCTGCTTCAGTAGTAAAACTACAGTTATGAATCATAATTGTAAATATCTGATGTGCAGGATATCTGATATGCGACCCCCAAAAGGTTGAGGCGCTGTCCTAGCGGCTTCTCATTTGCATGGAGCCCCATCTTCTTTCTAGCATGGCCTCCCAGCTTCCCTCCCTGGAGGTAGCCACAGGTATGTGTCAGCCTCTTCGCTGGCAGGCTGTGATCACACAGATTACCTGCTCGCAGGCCGAGGCAAGGTTATAGGCTGTGGCTCTAGTCGGGTTTGTGTGCTGAGGCATCTTCATGTGAGGAATGTTCCGACTTGCCCCTCTGCCCTGCTCCTCTGCTCTGCCAGAGAGCCTGCAGCTTGAAGGACTGCAGGAAGGAGGCGGTGGCCTCTTCGTACCTGTACTGTCTGGTTCCTCGGGGGATCCAGGAAAGCAAGAGGGACTGGAAGCAGCTGGCAGCACGTGCAGTAACCTCACCCTCCCTTTTCCATGTTAAATAAACAAAATCATAGTGATACCTATTCAGAATGCATCTTGCAAAATCTTTGCCCTCAGTGGTGAAAGAAAGCTGACAGCGGTATCCCTCAACCCTCCCCCCCACACACATAAAAATATATGTCTATGACTTAATATACTTATTTATCTTACAGAGGATGCATTTTTGAACCCTTGTCTTCCCATTCCCCATTGTGTGTGTGTTTCTCTCTGTGTCTGTCTGTCCGTTTGTCTATGCTTGTGGACATCAGAGATCAACCCTGGGTGCCATTACTCAAATGCCAGCCTTTTTATTTTGTGGATGCAGGATCTCTTGGGACTCTGCTATTAGGACTGTTGGCCAGGGAACCTGCAGATCCGCCTGCCTCTGCCTCCCCTACACTCCTACTGGTAAAATTATAAGTATTCACCATTAATCCTGGTGTTCTTAATCTGGGTTGTGGAGATCAAACTTTTCCTCTCATTTATGGTGTTCCTGGCAACCGTGCCACCAATGAAGCCATCCCCGGCCCCTGGACCGGTTTCTCTTCACTTGAAGGAAGGTGGCCATGTATCTGAGAAGGTGCTGGTATGGTGTTTTGTTTTGTTCTAATGCAACCAGTAACACTCTTTCTATTTTAAAAGAGCATCCTATGCTCGAGGAGATGGTTCAGTAGGTTAAAGTGCTCATGGCCAGGCATAAAAACCTGAGTTTATCCCAGAGATTCACATGGTGGAAGGAGAAAACCAAATCCTCACCATTTGTCCTGTGACTTCCACAAGCCAGCTGTGGCATATGTACATACACACACACACACACACACACACACACACACACACACACACACACGTATATGTACTTATTTATCTCAGCTGAGTAATAAGCAATACTATGTCTCCTGACAAAAATCTCCTGCAGACCATTTTTTACGTAGTAACCTTCTTTGGTTAAAACATTAGTAGATAAAATTTTCACCGCACCTTTCTCATACCATGTGACGCCAATAAGCTTAATTAGTTAAGCTGTTAAGTATGAGAGAAAAGTTGAAAACAAGCTGTTCAAGTGGACTCCACAGACATTATTAATGACAGCAAGTGTAGTTTTCATTCTGTGCCGGCCCTGGAGACGTCAGCCATCACCCAAAGCCATTGCAAAGCCAGCTGAGTGTCAGTGGAACTAGTAAAGAAGTTCCCTATCTCCCTCTTATTTTCTGTACCTGTTATATCTGTACACAGGGGTGTACGTGTGGAGGCCAATGTTTTCCCTGTTTCCCGTGAGGGAGTATGAGGCCTGTCACTCAACCTTGGAGCTAGCCACGTTTCAGCTAGGCTGACAGGGAGCCAATCTAGTGAGCCTCCTGTCTCCGTCCTCTGCAGTCCTGAGGTTAACAGGCCACGCGAGGAGGCTTGTACATGGGTATTGGGAGTCCTTAACCAATGAGCCATCTTACCCCAGGAATTCTTAAATAGTCTTAAAAATATAAATACCTAACGTTCTAAAGAACAAGCAAACATACAAAAACTGTGAGTGAAACTGGATAAGACAGGAAGTGATTGAGTTTTGCCTCTTTTATTTATTTGTTGGTTTATTTGTTTATTTATTTATTGGTTTGTTTGTTTTGTTTTTTTGAGACAGGGTTTTTCTGTGCAGTCCTGGCTGTCCTGGAACTTGCTCTATAGACCAGACTGGCCTCAAAATCACAGAGATCAGTCTGTCTCTGCCTCTGGAGTGCTAGGATTAAAGGCGTACGCCTGCACCATTGGCTTTTTTTTTTTAATAATTAATTTTTATTTTTATGTACATTGGTTTTCTGACTGCATGTATGTCTATGTGAGGGTGCTGATCCCCTGCGACAGGAGTTACAGACAGTTGTGAGCCATCATGTGGGTTCTGGGAATTGAACCCAGGTCCTCTGGAAGAACAGCTAGTGCTCTTAACCATTGAACCATCTCTCCAGGCCCTGAGTTTTGTCTTTTCTTAAACTGTTCCTGTAGAATGCTTCTGAAATCACTGGAAACTGCATGGTGGAGGCATGATCCATCCTTTAAAATCTAGTTGTGTAGTAGTTTGGTGGCCAGGGAAGGAGCTCTGTGTGGACGTGCGAACAGAACGAGAAAAGAAAGCTCTCAGTGTTCATCAGTCTGAAGGAAGCCTCCAACCTCATGACCCATGTGTGGAAATGAGCAAGGTGGGAAGGGTGGTGGGGTGTTCAGGTGGAGCTGGGGTGAGGGTGGCCTGTGAGAGGCATGCTCCTAGCATTTCTCTTCATGCACTTGTACTTCTTCATAAGATCACTTACACAGGGAGGGGTCGTCTAGTCAAATATGTCTGTGGACTTCATGTTACACAAGGGACAGACAGTGACGAAGAAAACCCCCACATCCAGTAACAGCTCATAGTAGGTATTAGAGAGGTGGTGGGGGCAGGGCAGAAAAAAACATCCTGGGTCGTCATCCTCAGAAAGGAATTCTAGTTCTTCAGCCTCCAGATGTAACCTCTGCTTTCCTGCTTCGTTCAGTAAACACTGAAGTGTCATAGTCAGCCTTTCAGTTGCCGTAACAAATACCCTAGACAATCGGCTTATAAAGAGGAGAGGTTAATATGACCTCATACTTTTGGAGATTTCAGTTTGTAATTGATTGGCTCCATTGCCTTGGGCCTGTGGCGAGGCAGCATACCATGGTCAGAACCCACGTTGGCCCAAAACCATTAACTTTGTGTAAAAAAAGAAGCCAGGGTGCTATAGCCCCCTAGGAGCACACTCTCAGGGACCTAAAGACCTCTCACCAAGCCCATCCTCTCAGAGGTTTTATCTTCTCCCTGGTGTCTCCATAAAGGGTTATTTTCCCCCCTTAAGTACAAGTATTGGGGTATCAGTGGGTAAGATCACTTGCTATGCAAGCATGAGGAGCTGAGTTTGGATGGTCAGTGTAAAGGTCAGTTGTGGCCATGTGTGCCTATACCTCCAAATCGTGTGTGTGTGTGTGTGTGTGTGTGTGTGTGTGTTTCTGTGGACAGGAGGAATTCTGGATCTTGCTGACCAGCCAGTCTAGCCAAAAGAGGTAAACTTTCATTTCCCTGAAGTGACCCCGTCTCAAGGGAATCAGGCAAAGCAGTGATGGACCAGGATACCCAGCGTCTTCCTCTGGCCTTTCACCCATGCACGAGGCCTGTGTGCCCCTGACAGGCAGCATCCAAGAACACCAGAGACAGAAAGTGCTGTTGGGAACGGATCTGCCTGGTGTTTTGTTTCCATAGTGATAGGAGCCCAAGGTGCTGCTGCCCTGTGGCATCTGGAGAACAAACATGTGACAACCTGCACTTACAGTGATCTTTTAAGTGAAAAGCACAAAGTCTCAAAAACGGAAACAGGGACAGTCGCTGGCTGTGGGTGTCTGGTGGCAGTATGCTACAGAGTTGGGGTCTGTCTGTGTAGCTCCATTGCTGTCTTGGACTTTAGTGGCTCCTTTCCCAATATTTTTTTTCTTGCCAGTATTTATTTGTGGTCTTATAGCTTTTATGATCTTTGTGATTTAAAAAAAAAAGATAGAAGTTACATCTATTTCGTGTGTGTGTGTGTGTGTGTGTGTGTGTAGGGGGTGCATATGTGCCGTAGGAAGAGTGGAGGTCAGAGGTCAAGGTTCAGAAATCAGTTTCTGTTTTCTACCATGTGAATTCTAGGGCTCAAACTCAGGTTGTCAGGGTTGGCAGCAGGCTTCTTCACCTGACGGGACATCTCACCAGCCCCTTCATGATTTCTTTAATGAGAGAGAGAAGCGGGCTACGAATGAATAGATTTTCTACTGCATAAAAATCCCCTGGTTATGTTGACGAAAAATATGTCAAGGATTTGCTCAACATAAATAGAAAGTGTGCATTTTTTTTTCTTTATGAAGTGACAGGAGTTAAAAACATGCTCATTTTAATTTTTCCAAACACATCAAGGTCAGCATTAGTCATTATAACCCAAGGAACTCACAGATACTGGGATCTCAGCTCGTCTATGCAGGCTGGATGGAGGAGCAGCATTAAGAAGCACAATGGAGAGGCTATGGAGGAAGTCTTGCTCTGCCTCTTGGAGCTTGGCAGGAGAAGCAGATGCTAATCACCTATTTCCACAGCAGAAGCCAGAGATGTGTGTGGAAAACGGGAAAAAAAATTATCAAAATTGTTAGCCATGCAAATCAGGTGACTGAGTTTCTTCCTCCTCCAGCCCCATCAACCTGTAACTTCTACTTCAACCTGTCTAATCCACAAACTTAGATTTCAGGAGGGAGAACCTGGTGTTGGCCCCGTGGGTCTTAGACAAACTTTGGCTCTCGCTAGACCAGCGGTTTTCTATCTTCCTAAGGTTGTGACTCTTTATTCAGCTCCTCAACCATAAAACTATTGTTATTGCTACTTCATAACTGTAAGTTCGCTATGTGAATTATAACAGAAAGATCTGGTACGCAGGATGGTGGTCTTAGGCAGCTCCTGTGAAAGGGTCGTTTCACCCCCAAAGGTGTTGCAACCCGCAGGTTGAGAACCACAGGTCTAGAGCAAGGCTGTTCTTTGTGGGAGGGTCCTGGATTAGATGTTGTGAAAAATTAAATTATGGGTGCAATTTTTTTTTGGCCTACTTGAGTTCACTTTTGGCTCTTCAAATACTCAGATGTAGCTGCAGTGTGAGGTAGTATGCAAAAACAATTTTTCAAAACAAGACAGATTTTTAAAAGGTGATTCATGGGGCAGGGAAGATGGCTCAGTCAGTGGCATGCTTGCTGTGTGAGTTTGATCCTCAGTGCTCAAGTTTAGGAAAAACAAAAAAGCCCGGCATAGTGGAGTGATGAATTTCCACTGCTGGTAAGGGGCTCCTCAGGCCTCTCTGGGCAGCCTCCTTAGCCTTATCATTGAACATCAGGGCCCACTGGGAGACCCTGTGTCAAAGATGAGGTGAATGGCTCCTACAGCATTATGCCTGAGGTTGCGCTCTGACTTCCACAGATGTGTGCATACATATGCTCATGTACTGCCACATACATGTTCATCTGCACATACACACACATTGGAAGAAATAAAAGTGACTCAACCGTACTTGGGCTTATACTGAATTTTGGTGAGCTGGTGTCTTTGAGTAAAGACAGTTAGGGACTTTTCAGGTTCATTGGGAAAGACAAAACAACCCAACACTCATTTGTTGTGTGTGGGCAGGACACAGGGGCTCCTGTCGCTGTACTGCATGCATGTGCAGTTGAGAGGGGAAAAAAAAAACTATCAGGACTCAATTCTTTCTTTGGCAGGGATTGAACTTACATCATCAGACTTGCTTGGTGGCTAGCTCTTTTACCTGATGAGCCATCTTGCTGGCTGTGAAAATATGTCTTAATAAAGTTGAAGAGCATCTTATAGGCTTGATCCAAAAGCCCCTCGGGGTATTTTCCCAAAAAAAGAATGTGTAGGTGTTGTTAAATATATGCTCTATGTGGAATAATTTTTGGTAACAAAGTTCAGTGAACAAAACTAAATGCTTTCACTGTTAATGCCCAACCTTGCCAGAGAAAATAGCTTAGTATTTTCCATTATCTCAGACTGCATTCACTTGTGAATTGGGGCTTCTCCATGCTAGTTACTATACAATGGGAAATATCTAATTATTTTGGCATACAGTCTGCTGTCTTTAAGCTATTTAATATTGAACTGAATTACTGATTCTCAAGTTTGATTTTTCAAATTAAAAAGCTTTTTTGGAGCGATCGTCTAACAAATAAGTTAGGCGTATGATTGCGACTCCTTAGTTCTGGGATTATAGGTGTATACCGCCCTGTGTAGCTCTTGTATATTTTGTTTTAATTTTTAGATTTTGCAATATAGTCTTATTTTACTGAATGCTTATACTTTTGCAAGTGAGCTGAGTTTCAATTCATGGCCTGCCTTCTTCTTCCCTATCGAGAGCCTGAACCCAGGCCTCCAAGGTATAACACAGTAGTAGAAATATAGAGTCTGGTGTCAAAACGAACGGAGTTATAGACAGCAGTCAGTGACAGAGAGAGAAGAAATGCAGACAGCTTCCAGAATCCTGCCTGGGTTTACCGGATGCTAAGAATATGGTTACCAGGCATGGAAGTGTGTACCAAGAGCAGAGAGGTGGGTCTGGAGAGATGGTTCAGTGAGCGAGAATTCCCTGAATGCTCCCCAAGTGTAAGCACCTACACTTGAATCTCCCCACTCTCATGAAAAACTGTGGCTCGTGGTATATACATCTATAACCCCAGCAATACAGGCCGTGGAGACAGGAGGATTGCTGGGGAATACTGCGGCTTGCTGGCTACCAGGCCTAGCTCCAGCGCAGTGAGAGACTGTTTCAAGGTCATAAGTTGACGACAGGCAGAGCAGGACCCCCAATCTGTCCTCTAGTCTCTGAGCACCCATTTGCACACTTCCACGCACGCTCACCACACAGCCTACTTAAAGAAAACAAAAGTGCCCGGAGAAATTGGAGTGTAAGGGTGATAGCGCTGGGTTTTGTGTAATGAGTGTACCGTGAGCTGGTTATCCACGAAATATCCGGGGAGACGGCCTGAGAGGAGGGCATCGGCACTATGGAGAAGGGTGACTGGAACAGAATTCAGACAACAGCCTGTGTTCCTCCATCCGGACACCACGGGGTCGGAGAGCCAGGGGAGAATGGTAACAGAACTGTGGCGACATGCCAAAGAGGAAGAAGTGGCCGAATCACGTAAGGACTGAAGTCGTGAATGGATTAGGCAGTGGAGAGATGGCTACTCTATCACCAGGAGGAGAAATGGGTGTGTACGTTAGGCATTGCTTAACTGTACAAAGGAGTGGGAAAGTACCAGTCAGAAGGAGTCGCCTAAGCAATGAGAGCACAAAGTTCAAGAAAAGAATGGATTTAAAATTCAAATCACTCCTCTTGTCTCTCTCTCTGTGAGTGTAGACATCAGCCCGTAGAGAATGGTAATATCCCTCACCCAGTGTCCTCTGTCTGTCTCCCCCTCGCCCTCACCAAGGCTTGCAGGCTCTGTCTTGGTAAACGCTTCCTGTTTCCCTCCTCCCCCCGTTTCTGCTAAAATTCAAGTTCAAACCTACATCCATCCCCTCAGTTGGGCCTTCATGCTTTCTAGGCTTCCCTCCCTAGACCGGCTCAGCAGTTTTGCCCCCGGCAGCAGTGGCCATGCTAGAAAAACATTCTTTTTAGCTGTACAGTTCAGCATCTTTGGGGAAGTTTCTACAAGTGGGTGTCTGTCACGGAGCGAGCGGTCACTTGCCTGACTCCTGGCTCCGCTCCGTCGGGGCTTACCTCGCTGTGAGTTTGCTCAAATGCCGGACGCCACGCTGCGGGGTTTCTCGCGGGGTTTCTCGGGCTCGGCCCAGAGCTGCTGTACAGTTTGTGGTCTATCACAACAGATTCCCATCATCCCAGCATCCCCTGTCTCTTGTTGGCAGTCGGCTGAGTGGGTTGCGTTATTTGGAACACGTGTCTGCTTACCCCTCTCCTTGATGGGATGGATATTCAGTCTACCTTTGAGCCAGTCGAAGGCTTTTACGTGAGAAGGTACACACGTGTAAAACAGTGTCTTCCCACGTTTTAGAAGCTAGGAAGAGACGGCAGGCTAGCCTTGCTTCCCCAGAGCCGAGAACACTCCTTCCTTCCTCCCAACAGTGAGCTCCAGACCAAAGAACGTGTGGGCATGGGCTCTCTCACCAGGCTGTGCTGCGAAGTGAGGCAGCCTCAGTGGGCAAGCTGGAGGCCTGGATAGGGCCACCTGTGTGTCACTGGTTGGCCAAGGTTCTCTTTCCCTACGCCTCATCTTTTTCTTTCACGTGGTATTTTTAATACAGAAAAGCAGCCTTTAAGATTTCAATAATTCCCGGGCCTTCTCCCAAACTGGGCGAGGGATCTGTCTGTGACCATATCTTTATTTGGTGTCTCTTCTCATCCACAGAAACAATGAATAGTCAGCTTCCTCCCTAAGTCCTCATTCAGCCTCTGGAACACTTGGCCACTCTCTGAAGAGGGAGATGCCAAATCCAAAGGGTTGGAGATGGCTTACCAGTTGGAGAGCTAGGCAAACTCTATGCTCTGGAATTGATTGTAAGGGCTCTGGGGATATCCCAGGAGTGGGGATCTGGGGTGAGGTTGTCTCATGTCCCCTGCTGTAGGAACCACCTGGTGTTTCCAAAGCTTGAACGGCCTTTGAGTGGCTGCAGTTGCTTGTCTGACTCCTGGCTCAGCTCCATCGGGCCTACCTTGCTGTGAGCTTGTTCAAATGCTGGACACCCCCTTGTTGGGTCTCTCTAGCTCAGCCTAGAGCTGCTACACAGATGCCACCTCACTTGTCAGCCCTCTCTGTACTGTTATTTTCCATGCTAGGCTCCTGGTACATGCTTGGCCGATAGGGAGTGGCATTATTAGGATGTGTGGTCTTGATCCAGTAGGTGTGACCCAGTTGGAAGAAGTGTGTCACTGTGGGGACAGGCTTTGAGGTCTCATATGCTCAAGCTACACCCAGTGTGCCACTCAGTCTCCTTCCGCCGCCTGATGATCAAGGTGTAGAACTCTCTCAGCTCCTTCTCCAGCACCATGTCTACCTGCATAATGCCATGCTTCCTGCCACGATGGTAATGGACTAAAGCTGTGAACGGCAAGCCAGCCCCAGTGAAATGTTTCCCTTCATAAGAACTGTCATGGTCATGGTGTCTCTTTACGGCAATGAAACCTTAGCTGAGACACATCACACAGCTGACGTGGAAGCTTCAACTTGTATTCCAAGTAGTTGCACATGTACAGTTCCTAAAGAAGGCACAAGTTGGACCAGGAGTGACACTTTGGACACATGGAGAGAGCTACTTCACCTTCAGGTCAGAGGTTACACATAGGACAAAGCTCTCTCGCTTTCTCTCTCCTCTCTCTTTGAAAAGATCCTGAAGTTTGATTTGGGTCATTTGGAAAAATTAAATCTAATAATGAAATTCAGACTTAATTCAGTTTTTTTAAAAATACTGGTTTATTAAGCAACATTGTATTAAAATGAAGTGAAAGCTGCTTTTGGTTTTTGTGAGTTTGATGCACTGTTGCCGCCCTAACAGGGAGGCGACTTTTTGCTTTCTCATTGCAGCATTTAGTTCCTATATTTGTAATAACACTGAAAGAGAAGTAATGGTACAGCTGTAAGCGATCGGCTTGAACTGAAGTCTAAATTTCCTTAATTTAATAGTTAGGCCCATGTAAGGACATAGGTAAATACCTTTTATTAACTTGATATGTACCTTTAAATTTTGTATATTTAATTAGAAAGTTTTATTATTATTAAATTTATTCAATTTCATATAATTTCCCCTTCTCTCCAGTACTTTCTGTGTCTTCTCCATTTCATATTTATGGCTTCCCTCTTTGTTAATTATTATCACCGACATGTGTTTATATTAATTCATAAACATATAAATGCAGCCTGCTGAGTCTATATACTGTCACTTGTATGTGTGTGTTTTCAGGGCTGAACACTTGGTTTTAGATAGCTAATTAGGGATCTCCTTCCTGTTGAAGACTGATTATGCTACTGTCTTATCAGTTATTAATTGTCTATGGCTCTTCATTTAGGGGCGGAGCTTTGTGGCGTTTCCTCCATGCATGTTGGGATGGTGGCTGGGGTGTTGTCATTATTAAGGCCTTGTTTGGGCAATGCCATTGTTGAGATTTCCTGAGTGTAGTTTCCCTTATGGAGAGGACATAGATCGCTCAGTAGATGTCCTGTCCTCTGCTTTTGTAATCTTTCCATCTTCTCTTCTTAGATGTTCTCAACTGGGGCTAGGCACCTCTGGAGATTTCTTTGATAAAGGGTTCTATTCTACATTTTCCTCTGGGCATACGGGTAACCAACCGTTCTGAATGCAGTTAGAGATTTATACTGGTTTGGGGCAGTGGTTGGAGTAGTTTCTTTTCTAAGTTTTATGGCCTCCCCAATCATGGGGAGTTAGCTAGGTTTCCGGTACCAAGTTTGATTTCCGTCCCATTGAGTGAGCCTTAAGTCCTGTTAGACAGCTGTTGGCTACCTCCCAATTTTAACTGCCGTTACAGCATGTTTGGTGCTATATTGTCATTCTGGTTATTTTTGTTGTTTGTAGGTGTCATGGCTGGGTAGGACTATTGATTACTTTTATCCCTCAGTGGCTTGTATGGCACCTTCAGGTACTATGGAAGCTAGTCCTCAAGGAGGAGCATTCCAGGTCATATTCAGCTCAGTTCCTCCAAGACCCATGGCTGAAGTACATTGTGTCTTCAGCAACAGGATCTCATCTTTAAATTCTGGGAGGCAACCGGGGGCAATAGCAATAGCCTATATTATTTTGGGAGTCTTTTGAACTCTTCTAATCAACAACTCAAAGCGAGATTCTTCATGCTTGGTACTGGGGTTTTACTTAGACATACTACAGATCTTGAGGGGAGCATTATCACCCTTAGGTGAGTAATTTCATACTCTCTCTCTCTCTCTCTCTCTCTCTCTCTCTCTCTCTCTCCCCCCACCTATATAACATATAATTTTAGGTAGACATAATTCATAGGATTCCCTATGGCTTTTTCAAACAACCTCAGTATTATACAATTATTATTATGGTGCTAGTCGTTCTAAGGTGCTCGGTAACATGGAGTCCATCAGAAACTTAACACTCATTTCTATGACTGCCTTCATCTTGCAAAGCTGAAAGCCTCTGTCCATTACACAATAGCTCCCTAGCTCTTCCTCCCTCTGCACTGGCAGTGACACTTCCGCGGGTATCTCTTGGGTTTGACTGGCCTACTTCGTGTTAGTAGGACACATCATATTAGTCTTGCTGTGGTTCATCTGCGTTGCAGCAGGTATGAAAGTGCCCTTCCTTCTAGAGACTAAATACTATTCCGCTCTATGGATAAGCTACGTGTTGTTCATGCATCGATGGACAGCAGTTGCTTTCACATTGGAACTTCAATGAATAAAGCTGCCGTGAACATTGCTTGCGAATCTCTCTCTCGTACCTTGCATTCAGTTCATCTGGGCACATACTCAGAGATGAATTACTGGATTGTATTTTAATCCTTTCTCTTTCTCTTTCTTTTCTTTTCTCCTTCCTTCCTTCCTTCCTTCCTTCCTTCCTTCCTTCCTCCCTCCCTCCCTCTCCTTCCTTCCTTCCTTCCTTCCTTCCTTCCTTCCTTCCTTCCTTCCTTCCTTCCTTCCTTCCTTCCTTCCTTCCTTCTTCCAAGATAGGATTTCTCTGTATCCCTGGCTGTCCTGGTACCTGCTCTGTAGACCAGGCTGGCCTCAAACTTACAGAGATTCGCTTGGCTTTGCCTCCTAAGTGCTGGGATGAAGGATGTCCTCCACCGCAGCCCAGCCTTTTTTGGGGGTGGGGTGGGGTGCGATATTGCCATACTGTTCTCCATAGCTATACAGTTTAGTCAGTCCAGCCAACCATACATAGGGGCTCCAATGTCTCTCCACTACTGAAGTGCTTTCTTTTTGTACTTTCCTCCCTCCCTCTCTTCCACCCTCTTCCCTCCTACAGTCTCCCTTCTCTTCCTTCCTTTTGATAATGGCCTTCCTAAAGGTTATAGAGGGTACCTTATAATACCTTTGACCTGCATTTCTCTGATGATTAGTGATGCTGAGAAGTTTTATATGGTTATTCTTATATTTTTGTTTGTGAGCCTAGCCTTTAACGGCCTAGGCATCTCTCCAGCCCTTATGTGCTTATTCTTATTGGATATCTATGTGTCTTCTTTGAAACTTTTGGATTAGGTTATTTGATGTGTATGTGTGTGTTGTTTCTTTGAGTTTTAACAATTCTCTCTGTATTGGAGATATTAATCCCTTATTAGATTTATGGTTTGCAATTTTTTTCTCCCATTCTGCAGAAGGTATTTTTCTGTTCAGAATGTCTTTTGGTTTAAAAATTAAAAAAAAAATTTAAACCAAGCCAAATTTATCTGAGTTTTTTTTTTCTTTTCTTTTTGACACCTTATATTTGTTATATTCATTCATTTTCTTTTTCTTTTTTTTTTTTTTCTTTTTTAGATAGGGTTTCTCTGTATAGCCCTGGCTGTCCTGGAACTCACTCTGTAGACCAGGCTGGCCTCAAACTCACAGAGATCCGCCTGCCTCTGCCTCCCGAGTGCTGGTATTAAAGGAGCTGTGCCACCACTGCCCTGTTTATACTCATTTTTAAAAAGCGGTTGATATATCTGAGTGGGGAAGCCTTCAACTCAAGTCTTCCCACGGGTTCAGCAGGGCTTTGCTAGTCAGCTATTTAGAGCAGTGAGCAACAGGGACTAGAACACAATGTCTCTTAGCCTCCAGGGCTCACACTTCTGTTCCTCTTAATTTTACTCAATGGTGACAAATCTAACAACTTTAAATGATGAGAATTTCAGCCAAAATTCCTACAACTCACCGTCTGACCAGGTCTGAAACCAACGTCACAGTCAAATTAAAGTCACAAAACAGATCTAAGTAGTATTTCTGTTCTCATACATAAAACTAGATATGCAATTTTTTCTTAAGCCTGAATTAAAGATTTGAGTATCAAACGGACTTGCTTAGCCATTTTTTTTCTGTCTACGTGTGTATGGGTATGCAAGCGTGTTTGTGTATATGTATTTGTGCACGTCTGTATAGATCTGGTGAGCCACAGGGGTCCTATCTGCTTGTCTGGTGCCACATTTATGAGTGTGTGCCACCAAACCTGGCTTTTTTTTTTTTTTTTAAACACCGGTTGTGGTTGTGTAAACTCAGGCCCTCATGGTGTGACTGAACTGTCTCCCCAGCTATTAAGTTTTGATTGTGCATTTCCCAGGTTGAATACTGGGTTTCCCAGTGATGGGCTGACTAGGAACGCTGTCCTCCCAGGAGAGCTGGGGGTTCAGGGGTCACATGGGAGCAAAGCAGGCTTTCCTGTAGCACAGATGGACGGTCGGCGCTGAGCTTGGCTCTCACCGCGGTTGTGCTCACCTGTCCTCTTGGGATGACCGACCCACTTGTTAGCTGCTGTGGATGAGTCAGTTGGTGGGGGAAGGGATGGACAGGAGGGCGGTTGGGGCTACCATACCTGCTTCTTGCGTCATCTGGGTTCTGGCATATTGACTGCATGGTTCCTATGTGTCTGGCTGCTCTCACTTCCCTGCAAGATCTGTCGTCACACATGACAGAGGCCAGCTATAGTTCTCTCCTCTTCAAAGACGCACCAGCCTACTCATTGTTTCACAATGTGAATATGGACACACACACACACACACGTATATATACCAAATTACATGTAATGCAAAACTTACTTCTCAAAAATCCCCAACCAGCCCCCACCTTATCTTCCACCCTCTAAGCTCTTTCTACACGGAGGTTGTAAAATCACGGCTGGACCTTCACGGTGAGCCCTTCTATGGCTGCGGGCCCACCAGGAGTAGACTATAAAGCGCTGAACTTGGCCAGCAAGTCCCTGCATGATCTACTCTCCCTTCCTCCATGACCTCATCGCCCACGGCTCTCTCGTTCAGCTCTGATTCCAGCCGCTCAGCACCGGCCTTCTTGCATTTCTTCCAACAGAAACCAAGACTGTTTTCTACCTCAGGGCCTTTGCACAGGCTGTTCCCATGGCCTCAAACTCCAACTCCTTCATTATTTGAGGAGCTCTTCCTGCTATAGGCCCCAGCTCCTGCCATGCTCCGTGGGGGCCACGCTTCTTCCTAAAATGTAGCACAAATTTTGGCTTTTAACTCGGCTTTTGGTATTTCTTTTCTACCAGGCCATACGCTGCATGGGGCCATATTTGATGTTTTGCCTACTTAATCTCATCTGCTCAGTGAACGAGTATCATAGCTGTCACACGATCACCATTACTCTTAAGTCGTAATTATTCCAAGAATTTGCGTAACCACCTTAGTTAGTCGCATGAGAGATACTAGCAATTTGAGCTAGAAAAGTGTCAATATTTATAAAACCATTTAAAAAATCAGCGCTGTGGCGCTTTGCATATCGATCCTTCTAAACCAGTATTTCTGTGTCTTGCCATTTTAGCAAAGCGTAGCTTTGGAGGAGTCATCCTGACTGACTTTAAAAAAAAGAGGTCGCTGAACGTTAACTAATAGGCTTAGAGTTGATGCAGTTATGGGTTTTATTTGTGACTTTTCATCTCCGCCCCCATCTCCAGGGATGTCCTTTTGGCTGTGCATTACCAAGATGCAGACTGGAGAGATGGATGGCGGTCCCTCTTCTAGATCTCATTGCCTTTCTGTCTCCTGGAAGTCTTGCCAGGGCTGCCTGAATTTTAACCCTTTAGAGCCCTCTGAGTGCCGAGCACACGTCCCCATGACGGCTCCCTTTTGCTGGCTCTGCATCTTGTCACTCATCAGCGTGGAACACCACCTTTAAAATGATTGGGAACGTCTCGTTGTCACAGATGCATTAAAAAAAAAAAAAAAAAAAAAAAAAAAAGATCACCTCGAGAGGCAATCAGGTTTATGCTGGTTGTTTATAGCTCAAAACGCATTTTTTTTTTTTTTTTTTTTTGGCAACCTAAATGGGGAGGTGAGCGTGGTGGATAAGGATGGGAGTGGCGGCGCGTGGCGGGGCTGGCGGCCGGGCCGGGCGCCTTTAACTCGGCGTGACCTCGCGTCTGGCCCGCGCCCCCTCCTCCGCGCGCACCGCTGTCCTGCAGCGATTGGTGCTCGGACCATAAACAGCTGTGCAGGGCCCGGCGGTGCGGAGGCCCCGGGCCCGCCAGTGCAGCCAGGCCACCGGGGAGTGACTTCCACCCAGGATCGCGGAGGGCGCAAGGCCGTTGGCGCGTGGCAGGCGGCGTGGGCCTGGCGTCCCCGCGCGTTCGCGGCGCCCCGTGGCTCGGGCCGGGCGCAGGTGGGCCGGGCCGGGCTCCCGCAGATCGGCGCGTTCCCACGGAAGCTAGCCCTCGGAGCGAGGGGGAGGGACCATCGGAAAGACGTGGAACGAGCCGCGCGGTGTCCTCGGCAGGGCCCAGGCCCCGCGCCGCCGCCGTCGCCGCCGCCGTCGCCGCCGCTGGGGCTTTGCCGCCGGGATCCAAGCCGAGCCTCCGCGCGGCCCCGAGATTAGCATGAGCCTGGGCGGCCACCCCGCTTCCCGCGGTGCCGAGCAGCAGCCCGCCAGTCCCCCAGCCGCGATGGCCCCGCGCGGGGGGCCGATGGCCGGGCTCCGCGGGCGCCGCGGCCCGTGAGGAGGAGCATGCCCGCGGCGGGGGGCCCACGCGTGTCGCCGCGCGCTCCCAGCCTCCCGCGCCCCCGCCAGCCTCGGAAGGAGGAAGCCTGACGCGGCGCCGCGGTCGCCAGCACCCAGCGGGCTCTCCGTGCGCTGTCGCAGCGGCGCTCCCGGTGCTCCCGCGCGCGCGTCCCCCCACCCCCCCGGTTCGAGCCTCTGGCATGAAGACTGCCTCCCGGGGGCTGCGGGAGAGGCAGGGGCGGCCGGCGCCGGGGACGGCGGGCCTCGCACCCGGAAGGTCCGGGGGGACGCGGCTCGGACGTTGTCATCCCCACGCCTCGAGCTGAAGCCTCCCGGTGCGGTTGGGGCCGCCGCCGCCCGGTCGGGCTCCCCCGGGCGTGTGATCCCGGCTCGGGGCCCCCGGAGGCCTCCGCTTCCTCGTTTGTTTGGGTCTTTTGTGCCCGTGGCACACTGTTGGCTGAGCGCTCCTGCGCTTGAATCGGGCCATTGTCTGCGCTCCCGTCGCTTCCACGCTTCGGGTCTCGGCGCGCCCCCACCCCGGCCGCCCCCTCCCGGCCGCCGAGCCTCCCAACGTGCCTTTCCCCGCAGGAATCTGGAAGCTGGGAGCCGCGCGGATTGCAAATGAAGTGGAATGCATTGTGGGACGAGTGTAAAATCGGAGCCTTCGCCGTGGGGGTGTGGGGGGGCGTGGGGAGGGCCGGACCTGCCGCCGGCGGTGTAGACACCGACGAGGAGAGGGGCTGGGGTGGGGGGGAAAAGGAAAAAAAAAAGATGCGCGCAGAGTCCTCCCGGGTCGTGGCCGCGGTAGACGGATGAAGCAGCGCGCTGCGCCCTGGTGCTGAGGCCCCGCTAACGGGGCACCAGGGTCGCCCTTCCCCACCATGAAGAAGACCCGGAGCACAACCTTGAGGCGAGCCTGGCCTAGCTCGGATTTCTCGGACCGGGCCTCGGACCGCATGAGGTCCCGCAGTGAGAAGGACTACCGCCTGCACAAGCGCTTCCCCGCGGCCTTCGCGCCCCAGGCTTCTCGGGGCTACATGACATCAGGTGGGTGACCGTGGGTTCGGCCTCCGGCAGTGTTCGCTGCCGGTTGGGAGGCTTGGTGGGGGGGGGAGAGGACCTGCGGTGATGGCTGTGCCGAGTTACGGGGAGAGCAGGGGGAAAAATTAGCTCCCATCCACCATTTTGTACCTCTCTGCAAGATCCGCAGCGGGCCCTCTCAATATGGGGTTGGGGAGCCATCGGCTAGGTGGAATTGGGGAGGGGGGGGGGGTCGAGACGAGCATCTGGTGTGCAGGGAGATGGGATGACGGCAGCCTCCCCGAGCTTTGTGAAAGGCGAGCCTGCCTCCAGGGTTGCCCGCAGTAGCAGGTTCGCCCGTGCCTGCCTGCATTATGGCTAGCTACCTTAGAGGGGATTTAAACAGACAGCCCCCCCCCCCTCCTTCAAAGGAACAGGTTCCCTGCGCCACTCCGGATGATTCGAGGCAGGGGCAAGCCCTGCCCATGTCCACCTGAGACTGGTTCGATTTGTCCGCGAGAGCTCTGCTGGAGCTCATGGAATGCTTGGGGAGGGGGTCGGGTGTGTTTGCGTATGGAGCGCGCACAGGATTGTGCGTGGACTTCGCAGGCTTTGCATCAGTGCTGTGGATGGAATGGAGGCTGTATCGTGTTTTGCATGCCGGATGGGCAGGACGAGCACAATGGTTCCTAGAAGCGCAGGCATCAAAATCGGTTTTCCTATGAGAACGGCTTGACTGTTCAGAGCCCAGAACGAGCAGCTCCTCTTTGAATCCCATTCACTGACTTTGCCCCACCGCTTGGGTTGCTGTGCCTGAGAGGCTGAAGGGGGAGAATCCTGCGAACCTTGCGGTCTGTGTTCCTTACTTGTTACCACTCGGATGTGAGGATGTGGAAGGCATCAGTGTTTTCATTCTGGAAAGAATTAATTTGCTTTTTAATGGAAGCATGGAGACTTGATTCTAAAACCAAGTCCCTGTCACCAATTCACCCTAAACCCTGTCTTAGCTGGTGAGATTGTTTTAAGCTTGTGGTGGGTACTTACAGTCAGTCTTTACTTTCTCCCTAAACAGCAAATTCTTTTAAATTAAAGTCAGTATATCACACTTCAAAAATGTCCCGTGGCCATGTCTCCATTCCCAGAAAAGCCTCAATAAAAGTAACTATCCTTTTAATTGCAAAATTGGGCAACCTAACGTTGCTGCGTGCTATTTTGGCAATCACACTCCCTGGATTTTCTCTCTCGTGAAAAACCAGATTTGGCAAGGAAGTAACAACCACAGTTTATGTTTAAGTAATTTAAGTCTAGCTGTGGTTGCTCCATTCTTCAGGCTCGTGTACACCTAGACACAGCTCTTCTCCGGATACACCATGGACATCAACCTTTTGTGCACACCAAGTGTTCAGCTAACCCTAAGCCTCCCCCCTCTTAGGGTTGGGATACTTTCTTTGCATCTTTGGCAAGCCCTTGCTTTCCTGCTTTCCTGCCCCACCCCCACCCCGCCCCAGAAATCAGAACTGACACTAAAATGCAGAGCTGCTGGAGGGCAGGTGGCTCTCAGTTCCCAGCAAACCTGCGAGACTCTTTAATAATGTCAGGCACATTCCCGTGGAGTCTATTTTTGTCTGTCTCATCATTGCTTCCTTGTGATCACATTTTCAGACTTTGCAAAAAAAAAAAAAAAAACAAAAAAAACCAAAAAAACCTCCGTGGTTGCCAGTGCTGTGTGAGGCATTTTTGAGGGCACAAGAGAGAGACTTCCAATTTTATATGGTTCTCTCGTTTCATTCTGTGTGTGACCTGCAGGCGGTCAGGTGGTCTTTCTGGGATAACCTGTTTCAAGTTGGTGGTGGTGGTCCTCTGGCCAGACTCAGGGTTAGGTTACTGCTGAGAACAGAAGATCCCAAGCAGAGAGCTGCGTCATTCATTCGGCGTTTGATGGAGTGTCTTGCTGGATTCTTGTGAGCATACAGGGCTGGACAGAACACGGGCTGTTATTTATTCTTCATTCCATGGTACCGCGTAGCACATGGCGTTACATAGTACATGGACTGAACAGCAGGTCTGGGGTTCCCTGGAAGGAAGAGTAAATAACAAGGCAAGTGCCTACAACGAGCATGGAGAGGGCGGTGGACCGGTTCTTCTCTGCTGCCTTTGGGAAGGCTCCAGAGCACAAGTGTCTTAGCATTTCCTTCCCCAGATCTGGCTCCTTTCAGCGTGCGGGAGGTTGTAGAAACTGGGATGCTGCGTGAGGCCCTTTTTGGAGGAAGCTCCTCCTACGAGACATGAAGGGAGTCTTACTTGTGTCAAGTTGTTTGTCCTGGGTACAGCTGAGCCTTTGTTTCCCATCTCCTAGCATGAACCATGAAGGGCCTTTGACAGTTCGTTCTGTCCTCCCATCGCTGGCTTCATCATTGCCTGTCACCATCCTCCTCCTTCCCCCCACCCACCCCCATTTTCAGTCAAGGAGAGTTTTGTTGTAGGTAAATTATCTGGATTCGGAGGGTAAGATAAGTCTCCTCAAAGAATGTGCCAAATACTCTATAATAGCTTCAGATTTGAGACTTTTTAGAAATTTCCCCTGAAAATGTGAAAATTAAGGGAAATTTAAAAAAAAAATTGGGAAATGAGAAAAATTCCAGGACAGTTTTAGAAATACACACCGTTAGCCATCCTGGGTTCAGTGCAGCTATCTGGGACAGAGTGTGAGCTCCAAGTGGAATGGAAGGCATCTATAGTAAGTTTTAATGAGACAGCCCCATTTCTATCCGATAATAAGTAATTACCAGTGTGGAATGTGATTTATAGCAGTGGGCTTGACCTTTGGCCTTGGTCTTTCTCTGCTCCCTGCAGGAGAAAAATTTAGGCTTACAAGGTCAGACCAGACACATATAAGGCTGACCAGCTCTTGCAAGAAGACAGCTGGATAGAAAACTGAACCTCTTGGTGGTGAAGACCAGGCTTTCTTTCTAGGCCTCTTTTCAGCCATCAAATGTAAAGTAATCCTAAGAGTCCCCAGCCTCCTAGCAACCAGGGGCTTCACAGGCCTGGAGAAGAGTTCACTGCTCCTCTTGCATATTCATTTCCCAAGAGTGGCTTCTGGGCAGAAGTGGGGGATCTTTGCCTTTTGTTCAAACCAAGATGAATATAAAATGTGCACAGCATTACAAGGAGAAGAAAGGAGGTTGGATCAAATGGATGTGGGACCATTCTGCCTCATTTTTTTTTTTTTAACACTGGGTAGAAACTGCGATGTTAACTGGAGAGCAGAGCCAAACTCCCCACGAGGAAGGAACTGTGTGTAATATCTAGAGGCACAAATTCACAGCCACGATCATGGGCCACTGTGAAATGTTTGGAGGGCTTTAAGCTTTTTGTGAGTGAAGCCTTCAGAGCCTTCTCTGTTCTAACGTGAATATCCACTGAAGCATTCATTCACAGGATACCATGGCCTCTCATTTCCTTTGCTCTCCCCTTGGGCTGTGCTGAGGGTGGCCTATACTTCGTGTTCCATGCATAATGCTGCCAGAATTTTGGTGGCAAGTCTCACATTTGGTGGGAAGACTGAAAGTTAACTTTTCTAGTTTTCAGGGTCAACTGAGCGCGCCCGTACAAGATTTCGCATGTGATGAGAAAACAAAGTGGTGACTTTGGAGGAAGCTCCTCCTACGAGACATGAAGGGAGTTTTAGACATGAAGTTTTAGGTCAAATCTTGCAGTTTTTTGTTTTTGTTTTTTTTTAAAGTAACACCTTTAAGGAAGAAAGCCAATATATATATATATTTTTAATACTATCACCCTAAGGGATCTGAAAAGAAGGATAAAATGAAAGCCCTAAACTGACATCCTAAAAAAAAGAAAAAATGTAGATTAGTTCTGTCTGATGATGACTTAATGGATTTAATTAGGGGAGACATGGCTGGCCTACCAGTAGCTTAGCATATTGGTTTTCATTTTACAGAATCTAGTTCTGGGCACTTCAGCATAAGCCGTGCTTTCTTAGCATAAGACGGCTGGGAGTGGAAGATAGACACTCAGGTTCTAATCATGGCCTGCCTGCGCCAGCTGTGTCCCTCCATCCGTAATGAGCCCTTTGGCTCCACGCCTCCATTATAGAGGTCTTATAATGAGCAAGCTCTGAACTTAGCACGTGATCATTAGGGGCGCCCTCTGCCCTTCTCCACACACTGGAGTCCCGTGAGTGGGAGTGGGGCTCATGGCATCCTCAGTCCCTAGGTTAAAAGGGTGCTCCATTGCGGTGGCGAGTGTTAATAAATAGCTTCCTGTTCCCCATCCCCCCATCCCTTTCCCTCTTTGACTCTTCTCTTCCAACTGTTTTGATTTGTATCTACCCCTATTGGCTATCATCAGGAGAGTGCAAGTGAGGGATAGTATACTTGGAGGCGAAAATGACATTATTCATTAATTCTCAAGAGGACAGCGTGTTTACCAAGGTTTCCTCTCTTGGTATTTCAATATCTTTTACAGTTTGGGGGGAAATTTTTATTTGAAAGAAAAAGAGAAAAGAAAAAGAGTATGCTGTATTAAACCTGAGAGTTTGTAACTCCTTGGCATTTGGGGCCCTAGATTCTCTGTACACCCAGAGATTTGGAGTAGATCAGACAGTGGTTCAGGATTGTTTATGCTGAACACGTGACCTGAGAGTAAAATCTGGTTAGGTTCTTTCTGTTGGGATAATCCACTAACTTGGGAGTAACTTCATTAATCAGTCATAAACCTGCATGATGTCTTGGCTTTGAAGGCTTCTTGTGGTAGTGAGAATAGAGTCTAGTCAAGTCTAAATTTGCTCTGGCCACAGTTATACAAGAATGAATTGACATGTGTGATTTTTTTTTTAAAGGATGTAATAAACTTTTCCCTAAGTAGTAAATCCCCAAACTATTTTTATGTGATGTTGGAATGTGTAACCAGCTGGCCAGAAAGTCCTATTGATTTCGCCTGCTTACATATTTTTAAGTTTCTCTCTTTGCTCTTTATCTTGGCTCTTTAGATCTTCTATTCTTCTCTATTGTCTAAAGGGGCAAGTTTTCCAGGCCAATCCATTCTTCTTGGAATCCCAGAAGGCTTTATTATTATTATTATTATTATTATTATTATTATTATTATTATTTTCACCTGGCCCTAAGCAAAACTGGAGTAGTTGCTTCTCATTCTAATGCCTCTCATGCATGTGGGTGGAGTCATGTGTGGATCATGGGCTCTAGGAGGTTTTCATGCTGTGGCTTAGCCACTGTTCCCACATCTTTCTAACCTCCCCCTTACCCTGTGCTCCAGGTTCCCCCCGGGAGCTCTTTTACTCATACCTCCATTGTGCATGTTTCAAACTTTCTGTGACTCTGTTTAGAACCTGTCCCCAGCCCACCTCTTCAGGTATGAAAGAATTAGATTTCCTGACCCGCACGCATTCTGCCAGACCCCTTCATGTGACATTAGGTTTGTAACTCTGACTGGCTTAAATTTTCCATCCTCCTGCCTCAGCTCCTGACGTAGCTGAAGATACAGGTGCAACTCTCCTGCTTTTCTTCTCTTAGATGCTTTCTGCGACAGTCTCTTTATGTTTGTGTCATGGTAGCCCTGCACGGCGCCTCCAGCTCACCTGTTCCTGTCCCTTACTGGACAGCCAGCTGTTCACTGACAGCACCTGTTTCACTTACATGTCTGTTTTGCCAGCCTCCTTGAGCTTGGCACGTGTCAGGACTTAGATGTCTCTTAGATGAATGTCTAAAGCATGACTTTCCTTAATCGGAAGAAAGGAAGGATGTCTGGATGTGAGTCATGGTTTTTATAACTGGGAAGTTACTATAACTTAGAATTCTATAGTCTACATATTACTGCCCCAAATATATTTATTATATACTGTGCAATCTTAAGATCATACTGTTGAGTCACCTATGTCTGTGATTGGTCGGGGAAGAAAAAAGAAACCCTCATTATTCACAAGTGAATAACGGGAATCGGGAAGTCGGAGCATACAGTCAGGAGCCAAGTG
Source organism: Meriones unguiculatus (assembly GCF_030254825.1). Taxonomy (NCBI): domain Eukaryota; kingdom Metazoa; phylum Chordata; class Mammalia; order Rodentia; family Muridae; genus Meriones; species Meriones unguiculatus. The sequence continues at coordinate 38,462,384 of NC_083352.1, read as the reverse complement.
GAACAGTTGGTTTGGGTTGATGCAGACTGAACAGGCTTTAGAGAAGAGGACGGTTTCAGTCAGCACCTGGAGGCACCTGGAGCACCTGGACCCTCTTACTGGGGTCTTGAGTTGCTGGGATGGAAAGAGATAGAGAAGGGCTGGGAAAGGTGGGGAGACAGCATGAGCCCTGCCCAAAGCTGTGCAGGCCTTATCATGCTATAACTGTGGGGCGAGCAGGCAAGGAAGGAGCCCGACCAGGCAAGGAGGAAGCCTGAAATTTGGGTGAGTCCTGAGCTTACGAGGCAAGTAGTAGATTTGTGACGTTTGGAGGGAGTTAGGGAAAGAAACATTAGAGGAAGGGGTACCTTTGTGGTAGCTTGTAGCATAGATGGATGTCATGAGTGTCTAGTATTTTGGAGATCTGCAGGGAGGGGACCAATGGAAAGATCCTGCAACAGACGAAAAGAGACTGCCCCGGAACCACAGCTCACTACATTAGTATAGTACACTGTAGACTTTTTTTTTTCTTAATCATACACAACTTGTGACAGACGGGAGTGAACGTGCAGGCTAGCATCCCTGTGTAACACCTCACTTTTAAAAGAACCTAACGTCCTTCCTCCAAGTGGGCATCGGTCCCTTTTCTAAGGTCCACCACACTCAGGGCTGCTGCGACGGTGCACAGAGCCCAGCACGGTCAAAGCCACCTCACCTGTGCTTTCCCGAGCTTCTTTCAGCTTGACTCACTTTTCAGGCAAGTGAGTTAGAAACAAAACTCCTGTGAAATTATGGGCTTCTCTTGGTAATTTTATTTTCCTGATCTTCATTAAAACGAATCTATAACTCCTCTTGCTAAACATAATAACCAGATAACCAGCTGAAATGAACTCATAGGCGTGACTGGAACTGTACGATTGAACTGGACCTGTGTGGGCTAAGGAGGGAGGGGTGGCAGGAAGGCGAGAGGGAGGACCTGGCGGACAGAGACATGGATTACTCTTTGGAACTAGACGGCTTTAGGAAGTAAAAGAAAATAAAAGACACTCTCCTATCTTGCCAGTGGGAATGTAAACTAGTGTAGCCGCTATAGAAAGGGGTTTGGAGGGGCCTCAAAAATCAAGCAGTGGAACGCTGCGCTCCAGCTATACCGCTTCTGAGAATGTACCTAGAGGATGCAAATCAGCACGCCCTGCAGATATCTGCCCCTCCATCTCACCAAAGCGCTGTGCACACCCTAGCCAAGTTACAGTATCAGCCTAGCTGTCCCTCCACAAGATCGGTAAAGAAGGCACGCTCCGTACACTCACAGCGGGACTTTATTTAGCTGATTAGAAGGAGGGGTTTGTGGTATTTACAGGAGGATGGGTGGGATTGGCCCAGAAAGGCACATATCATGTTTTTGTTCATATGTAGAGCCTAGATTTCACACACACACACACACACACACACACACACACACACACACACATGTTGGCATGGAAAATAGAAGGATTATTTGGGAAGGGGAACCAGCGAGAGGGGTCACAAGAGAGGGTGATGAGCGAATGTGGTTAAAGTGCATGATATTCTTGATTAAAAATGTCACAAAAAACCCATTGTTTTGTATAACAAATATACGGTGATTTAAAAAAAAAAGATGAATCAAGATGTTGTTCCCAAAGAATATAATTGAACGATCAGGAAGCTGGGAAAGTGGAGCAGATGATGAGTTCTATTTTGGACCAGCTGATGAGTTCTTGGAGCCAGGAGGTCCTTCAGGCACGCTTGTGACTAGAGGGCTGCAGGTCACCATGCAGAGCAGCAGTGGAGAACATCAGACTAGCTGAGCTCTTTGTGCTTTGTGGTCTGCTTTTTAGATGGCTTAAGTTATTTTTATTTCCAGCAGATGGGAGGTCAACTGGATTTCACTGACTGAGTTCTCCTTAGGTTTTCAAAAACCTGGAGAAGCATCACGAGAATTGCTTGGGGGTAACTGCAAGAATGAAGTGTGCTGTAACTCTTAGGTTTGCGTTACTGGTGTATACACTGATTCGGTAGCTATTTTGTTGGCAGCAGGAACATGCTCTGGGTGTCTGTCTGCAGGTTTGGAAAGAATGAGAGCTACCCAAGTAACTGCACAAAAGATGAGACCAGCTATGTAAATAATGTATGTTTCAAACATCTGTCATATACCTATTCAGCAGAAAAATTATGGCTCGGGCAACTCACACTCACAGTTAAAAATCTCCATTTATCTTTCTGCTTTAATCCATGATGACTCCTCCAGGCCAAGTTTGCTCTTTTTGAAGATGAAAGAGAAATCTTTGGCAGATGCCTATAGGCATTCGGGTAGAGGACAGATGCCTGGCCTTATCCTTCTGATGGCCATAGTTTCCCAGGGAGGGACTGTCTGGCAGTTAACATCCTACCTTAGCCCTGCTGCACATTCTGGCCTGCTCTCTTCCCCTAGGAGAGCCAATGGAGTCCCCACTGCTTTTTGTAATCCCACCTTTTGCTTTGAAATGATGTCATCAGCAGGCGACATGATGCCCATCATGGTGACTGGTGTGCGCTGGTCATGTTTGTTTCCCCACATCCGAGTGTCACTCTTAGCTCTGTAGTAGTCCCCAGCTCTTACGTGGTAGACATTTAGGCTCCAGCCTTTGGTGCCTGTGCACACGAACACGACTGCATTTGGAAATGAGAAGCGGATGTAGTCTTGTTGAGGTGCTGATTAATGGAGTCGGGCAGGCTCTGCATCCAATATGTAAATAGAAGAAAAGAGTTCCAGGGAGGAGGGACATCATGTGACTGTAGGAGCAGAAGAGGGAGTCTCCACAAGCCGAGGAAGGCCGGTGATCGCTAGCCTCCATCAGAAGCTAGAGAGAGGCCTGGGGTTTCCTAGTGTCCTGGGAGGTACCAGCTGTACAGATGTCTGTAATCTGACTTTAGGAACTAGAGTCTTTGTCTCTGGCCCCCTGTACAGTTTGTGTTGCTTGTTACATGGACTTTAGGTTCTTCCCACCACTGGGTCGTTTGTGGGAGGCAGAGCCTGGCTTCTTTCTCTATGGAGAGGCTCTGCTTGCTGCATGGTTACACTCGCGATTACGCTCCTGACAGCCCACATGGAGAGAGAAGCTGCCAGCCTGTTTCTTTTCTCTTTCTCTCTCACCCTTCCTGCCTTCCTTCCTTCCTTCCTGCCTGCCTGCCTTCCTGCCTGCCTGTCTGTCTTTCTTTCCACTTGCGTATGTCCTTGTCCTTCCTGACTTTGAATCTTGCTCTGCTGGGACAAACTGCTGGGGACCATGAGATACAGTCTCCAGGGATGTAGGGGGAGGGGGGGGCTTGCAATCCCAAGGTGGCGGTGGTAGCTGGAAGGTTGTGTTCCTGTGGTTCTGTTAGTAGTGCCAGCTGCTCTTTTGTGACTAGCTGTGACTGCTGATTCGGACCTTTTTCTTCGCAAGATTTCTCTCTCTTAAGAGTTCCAAGCCTACCTTTCCCACCAGGCCTGGTCACCTGTGAGTCACCTAATAGACTTGAACAGGCTGCTTTTCCAAGAGACTGTGAGCACTGTGAGTTGGCTCTGAGATGCAGGCCCTGAGAGCCTGTCTTCACCATCCGCCTTTTCTCCCACTCTGTGAGTAAGCGGCAATGTTAGCTGTCTTTTTAGGACCTCAGTTTCCTGTCTTGAAAAATAGGAATCATAATGGTACCTGCTCATCAGGCATTGGGAGAATTATGTGAATTCATATGCATAGAGCACTTAGAATTAAGCCGTTTCCCTTAAAGGTGTGAAACCGCTGTTGTTTATTATTAGTGTTTCTTAAAGAGCCAGTACTGACTTGTATTGCTTATAACTAAAGATCCAGCCAATTAGAGTCGCTGCAATAGCATCAATAGTTGTTACTTTAAACTTTTCAAGTACTGATCTAAAAAAATAATTATATAGAAACTGTACAACAAATAAGGTTTTGTTTTTTTACTTGGCAACGACGTTGCTTTCAGTTTTGAAAAGTTCCCAGTCTTTTCTTATCTGTCTAATGATAGCCCCTCCTGCTTCACGTTTGGCTTCCTCTTGGTGTTTTGGATGTCCTAGAGCAATTGTTGTCAACCTGTAGGTCGGGATCTCTTTGGAGGTCAACTGACTGTTTCACAGGGGTCACAAATCAGATATCCTGCCTATCAGATATTTGCATTTTGTAACAGTAGCAAAATTACAGTTCTGAAGTGACAACAAAATGATTTTATGGTTGAGGGGGTCACATCCACGAGAGGGTTGAACACTGGTCATCATTTTCCTGTGTGGCCCCTCTGTCTTGAGATGGCTCCATTTTCTGTTTGCCCTTTCGGCTCAGTGACTGCAGCGAGTTGACAAATCCCGTAATTAGGTTAAGGAGAGCATTAGAACTCCAACTCCACAGTGTGGCTTCCAGGAACCCGAACAAGACGGTGTGTGTGTCCTCCTAGTTATACATGCGAGTTCTTAGTAGTAGGTTTCTAAACCTAGCTAGGGGGGCCACACAGGAAAATGACGACCAATGTCCAACTCTCTCATGGACGTGCAAGGGTACTACAGGAACACAACCAGCATTTCATAAACAATCAGCCTTCCACTAGGACAGTGGATCTCAATCCTCCTAATGCTGCTATCTTTTAATACAGTGCCTCATATTGTGGAAAAAGCAACACACACACACACACACACACACACACACACACACAAAATACCAAAAAGCAAAATCTCCCCAAAACAAAATAGATCTTCTGGCAATGTGCAAAAACAAACTCATTTTCCTGACTCCACCAACTGTCTTTTAAAAGCAAACAAACAAACAAACAAACAAAAAACCCACATCGTTTCAGATGAGATCTGAGATGCTCATATTTGTAATTGTAATGGAGGTTTCTGGTAACCCAGTGAGCTCATTTGAATTTTTGTTTCAATTGGTTAGCTCTCAAATATTTGAAAGAAGTATTTGGACACATTTCCCCCTCTGTTTATCAACATGCTTCTTAGAATGCAGGCAAAGGTCATAGGTTGATAAACTTGAAAAAGAAAGCTTTTGAAAGTCTGCCAGAGAAATGAATGATCAAGCCCCCAGTAGAAGAGTGAAGTTAGTCGGAATTTGGGTGGATTTCTCCACATCTTGGGGCACAGAACTTTTCCACAGCAGCAGAACGTTGTGAGTGAAGGCTCCTGAAGTCCACAGAACCGGAGATACCACTCAGTGGTTAGAACACTTGAGGCACAGGCATGAGGACCAAATTAGGATGCCCAGAATGACATAAATGATGGACAGGCATGGTGGCTCCTCTGTAATTCCAGCATTTGCAAGGCAGAGACAAGTGATCCCTGAACAAGCTGGCTTGCAAGACTGTGTCAACAACCTCCAGGTTTGATTTAGAGACCCTGACTAAGTGAATGATATGGAAAAACAGTCGAAGAAGTCTCTTGATATTGGCTTCAGGCCTCGCCATGCATATGCACACATGTACATTCCCATATGCACATAGAAATGCGCCTACACACAAGTGAACACACACATGTCACACCCATGCAAGAGAGAAAGAAGAAAAAAGGAAATAAAACAGTTACAAGGGGTGTCCTGATGCTCACTTGCTCGCTGCACAACACTGGCAACTTATATATCCAGATTGTTTACTATCTCCTTATCTATGAAATGAGAATAGAGTGATGTCTAAGTGAGTTTCTGTGTGGGCTAAGAGAGCTGGTAGAGTACCTGGTGCAGGAAAGGTTTGCTGTTTCGGCATCCTTTGGAACACAGCTATGAACACAGCCGTTCCTTGGTGCTACACAACTGAGTGCAGGAGGAAGAGGAGGAGGAGGAAAAGGAGGAGGAGGCCAGTAGCCGCCTTGTCCAAGGTCAGGCCAAGTTCAGAGTCTATTTAAGTCAGATTCTTAGACTCTTACTCCATATCCATTTAATCAGAAACTGAATACTACATTTCTTATTGATTTTGATAGGTGATCTAAGGAAGCCCGCAGAATAACTCATTTATCTAAGTAGGCTGCTTGTTCTCAGGTTTCCAACTTAGGAAGAACGATCGAGAATCGTTATAAAGTCAACATTCTTGTGAAATATGAATCCAAGAGAACTTGGCGTCGCTTAAAAATCATCTAATCAGAAGCAGCTCAACCTGAGAAACTTATTTTGACTTTTTTATTTTAAGGTAACCGGCGGGGGGGGGGGCTTCTTTGGAGGTAGGAGCTGAGTTGCATGCATGTGTTTCCATATGCAACAAAATTGGGTCTCACGAAAGCTCACTGTAAGAAAGGAAACATTTTCCAAGGCCAACTTGGAGGGAAAGCCTGGTGGAATCTCTACTTTAAACCAAGCGCATGTCTTCAGCTTTGATGGGTCTTACAAAGTAGGTGCGGTTCTGTAGAATCAGGGGGCTGTGGAAGAGACAAAACGGAATGTACGGCGCAGATTTGAGCTTATTTCTTTTCTTTTCTTTCTTTTCTTTTCTTTCTTTCTTTCTTTCTTTCTTTCTTTCTTTCTTCTTTTTTTTTTGTTGTTGTTGTTGAGCTTACTTTTTATTGATGACTCTCTGTGGCTTTCCCAGGGATGTGGGTTTATGGTATGACTTGGAGCTCTGAGCTGGAGAAAAGAAAGGGCCAGCTACTCTATTTAGCTTTCAAACCTACAACCTCATGGGAACTCTGCCCAGCTCAGGTCTGGCAGCTCAGAACTTAGAGGCCTGCTTGCTTGCCTCCACTTGAGGCATTCCTGGTCATTTTCAATGCATCATCTGGTCAGGTTCCCAGCGTTCCCTTCCTTCAAACCCAGGGGGGAAAGATGTAAAGAAAGCCTAAAGTGGAAATAGTTTGATTTCTGTGGTCCTGGCCAACCAGTTCAACTTCAAAAGCTGCCTGTGTGTGTGAGCATGCAAGGCCTAGATTTTGCCAGCAAATGCTTAGTTTCTGGAGAATACAGACTGCATTTTATGTGTTGATACTCTCTCTCTCTCTCTGTGTGTGTGTGTGTGTGTGTGATTTACTCATGGGGAGGATGATACAGAAATTGCACTTGGGATGCTATGTCATTTTCTTTCCCACTGTGCGAATACCCAACAAGGAGTGATCTAAGGGAAGAAGGGTTACTTAGCTCATGGTTGGAGGGGTTCAGACCTTTGTGGTGATGGTGGTCAAAGCCTAGAGAAGCATTAGCAGCTGGCCATTTTGCTTCAGTAACCAGAAGGCAGAGAAAGACAGGAAGTGAGGCCAGCAACAAAACGTCGAGGCCTTCTTCCAGTGACCCACTTCCTTCTGCAAGAACTCACCAAGCAAGGCCTCAGCTGGGGACCACGTACTGAATCCCCACAGGGAGCATTTCCATCCAGACCATGGCAGATGCCGCTGAGTAGTATGTGGCCTCCAACCTCACGGGCAGAACAACGTGGCTGCTGTTATGAAATGCAGCCACGCCTGTGGAAGACTCCCCGGAAGCCCTGGTCCTCCGCCTGCAGTTGATGTTGTAGGCTTCTCAGAGGTGTGGCTGTTGGCTGTGAGAGCCAAGGAGGCGGGTTGCTGGGAGACAGATTCTTGGAAGGTGTAGCTAAGCTTGACAGTACCGGGGGTCAGGAGGCCTGCTCTGGCTCCCCTCGATCGGACTGCATCATCTCTGATAAAACAACAAAGCTCTGGAAATATAGGTGCCCAGGCAGACGCCTTAAGTTTTATGCACAGTGCTCCCAAGACAGGGACCCACTTTTTATTGGTACCCTATGTACAGAGTACTAGGTAGTGCAACGCCATTACCTTACCCACCGAGGCCTCAGGACAAGCCTGTATGGCAGCCACCAGTGACTATTTCAGGTAGCACCGATGCTGGATTTTGGGCACCTGCACACAGTGTATTGACTCTCATGAATGCCCAGAGCACATCTTTATTTATGAATGCTCCGCTGAGGCCTAACGTTTAAACAATGCTAAAGTGAACTTTTAAAAATGTATGTGTGAGCTGGGTGTGATGGCACATGCCTGTAATCCTCAGGGGGGCAGAAGCAGGCAGGTCTCTGTGAGTGGGAGGCCAGCCCTGTCTACAAAGCAAATCCAGGACAGCCAAGGTTACCTAGAGAAGCCCTGTCTTGGAAAAAAACCAATGTGTGTGTGTGTGTGTGTGTGTGTGTGTGTGTGTGTGTGCTCACCCACCCCTTCAGAGATAAGTTGGTGTAAGGGGGTCCTCTATCATTTCTATCATATTTTTTTAAAAAAAGATTTATTTACATCAGTGTGCGTGTTTGTATGTGTGTGTTCATACATGAGTGTGAGTGTTACACGTGTGCGCCCACACATTCAAGTACCCTTCAAGGCCAGAAGAGAGCGTCGGATGCCCTGGGCTTGGAGTTGCAGAAGGTTGTGAGCTAGCTGACGTGGCTGTTGGAACTGAACTCCAGTCTTCTGTAAGAGCACGAGGTCCTAACTTCTCTGTCCTCTCTCCAGCCCCACCACCGTAGTTTTTGAGACAAGGTCTCTTAGTGAATTTGGACCTCACCCCTGTCTCTACCCTATCCCAGTGATGGGACATAGGCGTGGGCTATCCTATACGGGTTCCGGGGATTTGAACTCAGGCCCTCACAGTTGTTCGGCAGGCACTTCACTCACAGAGCCCGCTCCCCAGCCCAGAATTAAGTTCTCATTTTAAATCAAATGGTAGCTACTTCTCTTTTTCACCCTCTGAGTGCTTTACCTTGTACTTTCTCTAAAGGTGGGGAAGGGCGGGATGGTAGGATCTTCTTAAGAGGCCTGTGTGGAACCAAGAGGAGCAGGCTTTCAGGTTGTTCTCTGCCCGTCTTAATGACTTTAAGATTAAATATTTATGCGTGTTATTTGAGAATGACCTCTCGTCAGCGCACTGTAGTTCTGTGGATCCTCTTGTCTTCTCTTTGGAGTAAATTGAGCCCAGTCAGGGCTGTTGGGGGAGGGGAAGGGAGCTGCTTCTTGCCCTTCCTCCTTTTATCACTGGGAGTGGGTTTCTTCACACCCTCATGTTCTCCTCTGATGCCTTAATTGCCTTGATGTTATCACAGCTGTCACTCACGAGGGCTATCCCTGATTCTCAGCCTTGACTTTGCTCACGCCCTAGGTCTTAACTCGCTCAGCACAGAGGTGCCCGGCAGCCACATGTGCAGCTCTGAGTGAGATTTGAAAGCTGGTGTAAACTCATAATCTTCTACATTTGCAAAGCATTTCCTTCTTTGTATTCATTATATATATGTATGTATATATATATATATGTGTATGTATAGTGTGTGTATTTATGTGTGAGTGTGGTATGTTTGTGTGTTAGGTTTGTTCAGCCTCGTATTTGTGAGTGCCTGTTCTTGTGTGCATGTAGAGGCCACAGGAAAGGCAGGGCAATGGTTCTGAACCTTCAAACAACCCTTTCACAGAGGTCACCTACAACCATCCAGCATAACAGATACATAAATGATGATTTGTAACAGTAGCAAAATTACGGTTAGGAAGTAGCAACAGAAACACTTTTATGTATGGGTTCCACAACCTGAGGAACTGTATTCAAAGGTCCCAGCTTTAGGAGGGTTGAGAACTGCTCAGGTAGGGTGTCCTGTTTTATCACTCTTTACCTCATTCCTTCGAGACAAGGTCTCTCACTTCATTTGCAACTAACCCATCACCCCCCAAACCCCTATGATCCTCCTGTCTTCTCTCCACTCCTCTCAGAGCTGGGATGAAGGGCACAGGCATGACAGGACCCATGTTTTTATGTGGGTGCTGGGGATTTAAGCTCGGATAGGTCCTCGTGCGTGTATAGCGAGTGCTGTTAGCATCTGAACCATCTTCCCAGGCCCTGCAAAACAGTTTCTTTTACTTTTTTTTTCTTGTACTCTTCTTGAGTCTTTTGGGTATGAATATAACTGAAGAAAAAGGTTGAGCGTAGTCTTAACTTCTGCCATGTGTTTCTGGAAGCATTTTGGCTAAACATACTCTGAAGATAACCACAGGCCAAATCACTAAGGGAGTTGACAGGGCCTGATGCTGTAATTCGAGATGACGTTATCAGGCAAAGGAGGCCTTGTGTAGGCCTGTAGGTGTAAGATAAGATTAAATCCAACATCATCAAGAAGTTAATAAAATAGGAATCTGGGCGAATCTGATGATAAAGATATAGATGGCTAAAACCGGGTAAATGAACGATTTCGTTGCCAATCAGTTAACGGATTCAGAACATATTATATTAAGTGTGCATTATAAAACCTTCACTTGGGGTGCGGGTGGGCTGTCCCCTCTGACTCCTTGTAGTAAAGTGGCACTGTCTGAGAAAATGCTTCACAGTTCACAGGCCTGTGGAGTTTCTCAGCCGTTTGGGGGATGAGTTCTGTTACCCATAGTAACGTGGTGAATGTGAACAGGATGGGGAATAACCTCTATTTAGTCTGGTAAAAATACTCGGCAAAGTCTGGAGCCTGTAAGACCCTCAAAGTACATAACACTGAAAGGAAAACAAATACAGAAGACTTTCAGCACACCTAAGGACAGGCACAAGACTTTCATCATACCCTTTCTAAACATTCTTCAGATTTTAAGTAAGAGAAGTTGAAATCATTCATTTCTACTACTAACACTTAAATTCTTTATAAACAAGAAGTATTAAAGAAATAAAATACAAAGTTGATAGCTCTTAACGGAAACAACGTGATTTATGGTTTCTGTTTTTTTTTTTCCACTGAAATGTCAAGCTTTAAGATCAAGGGATCAGCGTGTCAAAGGTCAAGCTCACTTGTGTTCCATTTCTCAAGATTAGAATTTAAAGTTATTTTCACGTCTCTTTTAACTTTGCGTTAATTGTTTTATGTCTAATGCATTGCTGGGGGAAACTCTTATTATTAAATTGCGTCATTAAAAGAACTGTGGAGTTGGGGATTTTCAAGATTCGAGCCTCAGCCGGGGTATGGTGGGAGGGGAGCGTTAAGCAGTGTGCAGGACACCCAGTGTATAAACCAGAAGATTTTCTTTTTTTAAAATAGTATCTTAATGCATTCTTTGAAAACTCATGCATTTACATGTATTTGGATCATTTCCACCCACCACTTCGCACCTGAACCTCCCACTGTGAGCAGGGAGACTTTGTAAGGTCCCCGTGCCTGCTCTTTCCAGAAAATATTCAGCTCCTAAAGTGAGAATATCTTTAAACCCATTTTAACCGATTATTTATTTTTATTTTATGTGCATCGGTGTTTTGCCTGAATGTACGTCGGTGTGTGGGTGTTGGGTCCCCGGGAACGGAAGCTACAGGCAGGTGTCAGCTGCCCTGCGGTACTGGGAACTGAACCAGGTCCCCTGGCAGAGCAGCCAGTGCTTCTAGCCACTAAGCCATCTCCCCAACTCTCTGTAAACCTGCTCTTAAGTATGCTCTTCACTATAATTCAACATTTTCTTCCTTCTGGTTCCCAGCAGCCGCCATAGTCCTTGTGAGTTTGAATCACTGGGTACCTCAGACAAGCCCCTCTACGTAGAATCATATGGGATTTGTGGCGGGCTTATGTCACTCACGTCACATCCTGAGAGTGCAAACGTGCATGCGCGCCTCCTCAGATGTAATTTTCTTTTTCCAGGATAAATAATCATCTATTGGGTGCTCATGCCACGTTCATCTTCCAGTGACTGTTTTGCCTCAGATACTTTTATTAAGAAAGCATTACGCTGAGAACTGGCTTCTAATTGTTTTGAAGAGCTTAGAATTGTTGGCGCTTAGGAACCTTCTGTCTGTCGTTCTCTGTGAGGTATCACCAGACTTTCTGCAGCTGGAGCACCATTTTATATTCCAGCCAGCAGCATCTGATCCGCCACTCTAGATTTCTACGGCATGGTGCTTCGTGTTCTGCAGACGCTTTTGATGGTGGTGCCGAAGAGCGTGGAGTAGTTTCAGTCAGCGACCTCACGAGCATGGGGGCTCGGTGTAAGGTTAAGCTCTGCTCCTACAGTAATAAATATGAGAACCCAAGTTTAGAACCCCAGAACCCACACAAGGAAGAACAAGGTAGAATAAATATCTATAATTCTCGAGCTCTTATGGTGAGAGGGGAGACAGAGAGAGAAGTCCCCAGAAGCTAGCCTGGTATGCTCCACAGTGAACAACAAGAAACCCCATTTCAATCGAGTTGGAAGGCAAACACTGACATCTGAGATTGTCCTCTCTGACCTTCTCACATATGAGATTCATTCATGCATTCAGGCATGCATGCACACACATAAACACACACACACACACACACACACGCCTAAAAAATAAAGAAGAATTAGTTATAATAGTCTCACAGTGTTGTTCCTTCATATGGAGGCTCCTGTTGCCTAGTGAAGACCATGTTGAAAGGTGGAGCTAAGAGAAGAGGCCTCCTTTTTTTTTTTTTTTTAATTGATCACTATTTTCTTAACCGTTTTCTAAATGAAAGGTGTATTTAAATATGGGCATTGTCACTTTAGTTAGGGTTTTATTGCTGTGGAGAGACACCATGACCACGGGAACTCTTACAAAGGAAAACATTTAATTGGGGCTGGCTTACAGTTTCAAGAGGTTTAGTCTGTTATCATCATGGTGGGAAACATGGCGGCATTCAGGCAGCCATGGTGCTGGAGAAGGAACTGAGAGTTCAGCATCTTGATCCACAAGCTGCAGAAGGAGACTTTGTGCCACACTGGCCCTAAGCTTGACCTTAGGAGACCTCAAAGCCCACCTCCACAGTGACGCACTTCCTCCAACAAGACCACACCTCCTCCAACAAGGCCACACCTCCTAAGAGTGCCACTCCCCGTGGGCCGAGCATTCAGCCATACGGAGCCATGGGAGCAAAAGCACCACAGGCATAATTAAATAGTAATTATTCCGCTTTGATCCTCATTTGCACTGTATGCTGAGAGATGGTGTCATAACTTGTAAGGCTATGAAGCCCTTGAGCCCTTGCCTCCACATCACTTGAAATATTTTAAAATTCAGAGTATACCAGAAGGTGATCTGCAGAAAGCAAAATGCTGTCCTCTGCAAAGTCCCAAAGCCTCAGCCAGGGGCTTCAGGAGGTGTGCAGTGTGACATCCTTAGGCTCCATTCGGCAACACTGAGTTGTCGCTGTTCTTGTCTTCTAGCTCCACGCAGCAGGAAATAGCTGTGGCAGGAACATTCTGTGTAGACTGCAGTTCCTAGACACCATCTGGGGACCAGCGCCGGCTTCGTTCCTTCTGCAGCGTTATCCAGGGAGCTTGTTAAGCAGCCACACGGCTTGGCCTCATTCTTGAAGTGTTTGTAGGTTTGGGATGAGGCCCAGAACTTTATGTTTTTAAACACTCTCTAGGTAATTTTGGGTCTGGGAGCCACGGATTTGCCATTGTCTCAGACTGTGGGCTTCCCAGTGTCTTCATTTATTTACTTCTCTACACGTCCAGTAAGTCAGTATTAGTGCCTGCAGGGGAGGGCCCTGACGCGTGTGTTCCTCTAGAGGGATAAGATCTGTACTTAGATTCTGGAAGCCCACAACTCCCCGGAGACTCATAGGAAACTATTTCAGGGCTGTGGACGAGAGGGAAGAGTTAGAAGTGTGTGTGTGTGTGTGTGTGTGTGTGTGTGTGTGTGTGTGTGTAGGTGTTGGTGTAATGGAGAAAAGCTCTCAGTAGAACTGGAGGAGACAAGGAAGGACTCTGGGAGGGGTTCAGAGAGCCCCAAGCCAGCACCAAAGGTTCACTAGAATCATCCCTGCCAGGGAAGGGCTGTATGGGCTGGTGGGGAAAGAGGCTGGAGACAGAAAGGGGTCTCAGTGAGCAGTTGTTCCCCTTTGGAAGCTGGCTAGGTGTGGTAAGAGAGGAAAGATGCAAGAAGGGAGAGGCCAGCATTGTAAAGGACCTAATATTTTAAGCTGGGAGCTGTAATTTTGTTCTGAGTGTAAAATGTCACCCAAGAATCTTAAGTAGGGGTGTGGCGTGCTGGGATTTCATTACAGAAAGGTAACCCTGGCCTAGGTGGATATAGGTCAAGTTGCCAAGAGGGAGAAACTGGATAGGTGGAGGATGGGTGTTGGTACTCTATGAGAGGAGCAGGGTGGTCCACACCCAGTGGCGAAAGAGATGTGAGAGGTGTTAAAATCTCTGTGAAGACAGCGGTCAGCTCGATAAGATGCAGAGTGGGAGGAGGTGGTCCTTTGGTTCTGCCCCATCTTTGGATAGTTCTGAGCATGTTATTTTAAATACTGGAAAGGGGATCTAAAGTAGATCTACAGAAGGTGCAAATTCTCAAACTGAGTCACCCCAAATTCACTTCTAAAGTTTTCTTAAGAATAATTTAAGATGGTTCGGCAGTTCAGAGCACTGGCTGCGCTTCCAGAGGACCCGAGTTCAATTCCCAGCACCCACATGGCAGCTCGCAACTGTCTATAACTTCTGTTCCCAGGGATGTGACATCATACAGATATTTACAGTCAAAACACCAATGTGCATGAAATGAAAGTAAATAAATTATAGGAAAAGAATAATTTGAATCAGACTCTGCCATCCTTATGGGTTCTTTCCTCGGGACAGTCAGGACTCCTTGCCTGCTGTAGTCAAGGAGAATTGATCATTTGGGTTAAGCCTTTGTCAGGCATGACTCGCTGTGTATATAAAATGTCCCACTGACAGTATAACTCATCCAACTTGGACTGAACCGCACTAATTTGAAATAATTGGGAGGAAGACCTGTCTAAGGAAGTGAAAGATTTAAATGTTATGGAATATTTAATGAAAGGAAGTTATTCCTTTTATGTCCTTAGGCTATGTAACAAATGGATAAATTATTTATAATTAGAATATCAATTGTTGCCATGGCAGAAGTTTCTTAGTATTTGAAAACAGGTTTTTTTTTTTTTTTTCATCTTCAGTAATAGATACAGTCCTGTGAAATCTTATTTACAGCACTTAACTGCACCAACGAAAGGCAGAGTGACTGTGAGCCTGGCCCTCTCCCATAATCCCTAAACTCAAAATTGGTAGGTTGTGTATGAAAAAGAGGCTTTGTTATATGGAGGAGTCAGGTGATTCTCCTTAAAGACAAGTGAGATATTTTTGTACCCTACCATCTGTGTGAGAACAGATGCACTTCTGCAATTTAAGAGGAAGCGACACCTATGTAAATATTCAAGACAGACAGGCAAAATATTCAAGATAAATTACAAAGTAAAAAATTGAGATTGAAGATGAATTTCTCAAGACAAGGCTGGGGAGGTGGGTGTTTTGGTAGAATGCTTGTCTAGCATGCACCATGCCCTGGGTTTGATCCCCAGTACCATATAAAATCTGGTATGGTGGCACATACCTGTAGTCCCAGTACTTAGGAGGTGGAGGCAGGAGGATCCAGAGTTCAAGGTCACCCTCTGCAACGTGCTGAGTTTGAAGGCCAGTGTGGCTGCATGAGCCCTTGCCTCACTACATAAGCAAACAAACAAAAAACCCAAATAAATCAATAAAATCACCAAGATAAAATAATAAGTAAATAATTAAAGAAAACAGTCAACACAAGTACCTTAAATAATAAATGTGTTTCTGAGATAAATAATAAATGCCCCCCCAACTAAGGGATATTTTAGAATTTGTGATAATGATGCCAATTGGGCAACATTCATATTTCTTCATTTGATACAACAACCACAAGTATGGAGTTGGTGGTGTCTTCCTGTCCATTTACAGATAAGGAATTTCTGCTTGAGCATTTGACCTCGTTGATGCAAGGCAGAGCTGGGGTTGGCATTGAGACCAACTAAGATTTCTTCCCATAAACTGTTTGCCCGTCATCCTCTGATTTAGAATTAGGATAAAGTTGGTGGGTTTTTTTTAACTAGATCCATCAGGGAGGTAGAGGTTGGGAACTGGGCTGTGAGTGAAAGATCAGCTGATTGTAGTCACTGAAAACTGGTGTCCCGGAGGCAGCAGTCAGCCATGAGAGCAGTGCATTCTGAGGAGTATTACTCAGAGTTTGGGTTACCTTTTCTTTTGGTTGTCTGCTGGCAGAGTCCACGCTGAGTCGAGGCTCAGGGCTGGGAACGTGAGAGAAGGCTGCTTGACTTGGGATACACACAGGCTCTACATGCAGCCAAATTTACATAGCCCGACCCAGCCGTGGCTCCTCTGTGTTCTATGTGTAAAAGGGGACAATAGTAGCACTACTTCCTGAGAATGCTCCCATGACCAAATGCCTTCCTAAACGTAAAACCGGAGACCATTAACTGGTGTGCCATTTATGCCTAGGCATAGTCAAAAGTTACTGTCCCTAATAAGCTAAAAAAACTAAGGTTGGCAGTGGAGGTTCTGGGTTTCTAAAAAAGGCCATTTGTTTCTGAGAACTTCTCTCTCTCCCTCTCTCTCTCTCTCTGTGTGTGTGTGTGTCTCTCTCTCTCCAGAAAAGTAACTGGCTGTAATTATGATGGCCCCTGACCTATAGGAAGGATCTGAAAGATGGTTTAAAATAGATGGGCTTTGCAGGGTAGACATGGTATTTTTCAGTGCATGTGTTACTGATCTGGAAGTGGCAATTAGGACTAATAATCATGAGGTTCCCAGCCAATGTTTTTTGATAGGGGATAGGAGTGTGCGTGCGTGTTGGTGAGCCACCCTAATTATCGTCTTGTCTTGCCCTCTCTGAGACTGCGGCGTTAGATCTGTGAGGAGCTGCCATCAGTTGGACCTCTCCTGTTTAGGAGAGACCCTTGTTTCCATCTGCAGATAAGTGAGCAGAACTCAGCAGGGCCTGGGCTTCCCAGAGAGCTTACTGACACTGTGCTGGGAACCGCACAGCAGGCAGGATGTTCTGCAGAGAGAACATAAGTGAAATCCATTGCCAGGGCCTCCGGAGCCCGTAAGGTATTATGACAGTCACTTCATTTTACAGCTTGCTGATTGGTTTTCTGGTAACTTCCTTCTAACAGATTGGTTTTCCGTTCAGGTCGTCTGGAGTCTGCATTGCATATGTTTCTGTTGGCACGGTTAGGAAGAAGGGCAGGTGTAGCATCGGGACATCACTGAGTCTGGCATTGTCCTCCCGTTCGTCTCTGCACCACTACCACTTTAGCTCCCAAATTCCTGTAGCATCAATAACTGCCTCTGTGTACAGAAGATTAAACTGTTGGGGTTAAAACCAAACACAACCCGCACAGGCACAAAAGGCCACTTCAGTGTCATCACCAGGAGTTTGTCCCTTCCAGATGCCTGAGAAATTCCTATTCCGATTTCAAAAGGACAATGGGGAAAATGGCAGTCGTGAGCCTCAAGGTTGAAGAATGGATTGGAGACTTTGGATTGGAGACCTCACTGATTCATGTGTGATCAGGAAGGAGGTCTGGGATAAATGTGAGGCAGGTTTTGATTCTGTGTCCTGTCAAGGTGGACCTAGGCAGATGACTCAATTGTTGGCTGAGCCTGTCGCTCAGTGTGGCTCCCTGGGCCTGTTCACAGAGTTTCTAAGAAAGGAGGACGTTTTCCTTATAAAGTGGCTTTTCTTTTGGAGAATGATCCTAAAAAGACAGTAACTACTGTTGCTGGTCATAGGAACCAAGAGACAACGAAGAAATCTGACAGAATAGTTCTTATCCAGAGTGGAAAATGCTTTGATAATGTGTGAAATACAACACCTGGTGATGATTCTGGGATCACCAGAAAAACTTTTACCTTCCCAAATGTTCTCCGGTGAATATATCAACTTGCTGTCATGAATTTCATATTCACAGACTTTAAAGATCTAGAAGGGTAACTCAAAATTTTAGTTATGGGGCAGTTAGTTCCACAGGACATTGCCACAATCAATAGCATGGAAGTTGACTGGAGTCTTGGGGCCTCTGCATTGCCAGTGGCTCGTCTCTTTTGTGCTGCACACAGGATGAGGCCCAGACTGTCCAGGGGTGACTGTGAAGTGAGTTCAGAGCAGTCATTAAGTCAAAAATACAGTATGCTCTTTTTTGATTCTGCAGCCTTCCCTTGAATGCAGATTTAGATAAATGTTTTGGGAATTCAAGTAAAAGTGTGGCTGTCTGTCTAATGAATTTGGAACGTTCTCTCTTCATACTCCGTGAAGTGTAGTATGTTGAGTTGTTGCCAGAGCCGAGTATTTTAGGAACATGATTTATATCAATAACCAATTAATTGCTGGGCATAAATCAAGTATTTTAAAGGAAATGGAGAAAGTGATTGAAGGTTTGGCATAGATCTACCAGGCTCTTCTGAGTCTTCTATAAATATTAAACTCAAATGAACAAAGAGGCCCCTGCTAAGAATTCCCAACTGTCACTCCCCGCTGCCATCCTCTCACAATACCAAAAAAGGTCAAATCCAAAACACAGAGAAAAGCTAATTATGGTCCAGGATCAATTAGATCCATCTATATATAACAACATAACTCCTTTACCCAAGGCTCAATGAACATTATGGAAGAGGGGGTGGAAAGGTTGTGACAGAGGGAACACCAGAAATGCTGTGACACTGTATCTCCTAAAAATGACAGGGAGGCTTCATTCATGAGACACAGCAGTGTGGCCAGATTAGGACCACACAACAGACATGTGACAAGGAAGGGAGGAGTCTCACAAGCGCCCACCCCTACTCCACCCGTACTCAAAGAACTAGAGGCAACTAATGGGGGTTGGGAGCTGGAGGAGTAGACATTTCCCCAGGGAACGAGTCCCCTAATTGGTTTTTCTATACCAAGTGGTCAGCCCTGAAACCACATGCATGCAAGCAACACAGAAAGGAAAGGACAGGACTCAGTAGATTGTATTGACATAAGTAGAAATAACAGAGGAGGCCAGGAACTTGAGAGGGAGGTAGGGGAGCAAAGGAGAGATGGAGGAGGGAAAGGAAATGGAGGGAAATGATGTAATTATATTAAAAAGAAGAAGAAGAAGAGAAGAAGAACAAGGCAGCATTATGTAAAGAGGGTAGCAGAATCGAGGCCACTCGGTCCCCTGTGTATCTGAGGTCTGGCGGCTAGCGTTGAGGCTCAGGGCTCTGTGATTGGTATTTTGCACGGCTAGAAAATATTACAAGTGATTGTTCCAGCAATACAGCTTTTGTTTTTAATGTGGGAACGATTTCCTAGTGCCAAGTATAAAAGCTTACTGTGGGGGCTGGGGCAGTGGCTGGACAGGTAAATTGACCACTGCACTGACATGAGGGCCTGAGTTTGTGTCGCAGAACCTATGTAAGAAAAGACAAACATGGGAGTGTTTGTAATCCTAGCACTGGGCGGGTGTAGAAAGGGCTATTCCTGAGGTTCACTGGACATTCATTTTTAAGTAATGGTTCTGAATTTGATCACTAGCCTATACTTAGTTATACACACACACACACACACACACACACACACACACACACACTCACACAGACAGAGCCTCGAGTAAGAATATGCAATTCTTGTTTCCTATCTTGTTTAAATGTTTATTATTATGACTTTAAATATACCGATGGAGAGCTACAGCGCTTCCCTTCCTTCTTGTCTGACATCCCAGCATCTTATGTGGCTTCTGTAGATGTCTTCAAGCCAAAGGGACTGAAGAAGAAATTTCTTTTGGGGGTGGATACAACTTTTTATCATTATCTGAACCACCCTTGACATGGGTATTCGTCTAGAAACTCCAGGGCGCTGTTGTGATTGTCATAACCTGCCAACCCACTATGTAACTTTTCCTCTTGATTTCTCAAAGCGTCTTTAGTTTTGTATCTCATCACACTGTATGGTGGAGACGCCAACTATCCAGAGCTTGCTTCTATCGATCGCTTTGATGCTGTCTAGTGCCCACGTGCAAGCATTTCTGCAGAAGGCAGGCATCTGGGGACAGTGAAAGACAAAGGTTTTCTGTTCCTGGGCAGTGTGCAGGTAGTGGTGAAAGATCTAGAAAGGGGTCCACTGTGCCTGGAAGGTTAGGCTGTGCAGGACAAGGAGAAGCTGAGTTGCATGGGAAGAGGTCAAGTCGGGAGGTGTCTTTAGGTAGACATATGGTCGCTGTGCTTATAGGGGCCAAGATGTGTGTGTGTTACTCAAAAGGCAGTAAACAGGAAAGCACAGAAGGGTTTAATCTAGAGAGTGCTGAGCTCATCCATTGTAGAAGTCATGCCAACTATGAGAGGGCAGCGTGGAGACGTAAGGGCTGTTCCAGGAGTCAGGGCGTAATAAGGCCTGGTGTAAATAATGCCAATGGAAAGCACAGTGGTCCATGGACCAACATATTTTCTAGAAAACCAATTCATACCAGTTGGAGAGTGACAGATACAGCAGAGGGGCAGGAGGGAGGTGTCAGTGGCAATACCCAGGTTTCTTAGGAGGAGATTGTCTGAGCAGAGAGCGAAGTTGTGGGGTGGGGCAGGCCTTGGTGGGTTCCACTTGGGGATGAGCAGAGTTTGAAGTGCTCACGCAGGTACACAGGTCGAGCTGTCTGTGAGGTGTTTTGTTTCCCTTGATGTGTTAATCTGAAAATCAGCTCACACATACCGATACTGTTACTTATGACTTTTAATCCCTATAAGGATTTGTTGCAATTCACTCAAGGGCTCATGTCAATCTTGAATAATTAGCTTCTGTTTTGAGCCTGGTGAAAAGCGGTGCGGCTGGCCCCTCCGAAGCAGCTTAAATTTGGCTCTGATTCTGGGGAAGCCAGCCTCCTCCTGCCGCAGTGTCTCCTAGCTCCTTGTCAGAACATGGAAGGTGTGGGTGGATCTGCAGCTTCAGGCCTCGAGAAATGTCCCACACGAGGGCTCCTCACCGAGGCAATATTTATAGCTTCTTGCAGAGTAGTACTTCAAAAATCTCTCGTATTCATAAAGCACTTACTCATTCTAAAGCCGGTGCTTTCCCGCCGACCCTTAGGTTTATACGTAGGAAGAGGGTAAGAGACAGATTTTTTTTTTTTTTTAATTCTGAATGGCAATGGGAAGTATAGACACAGAGTGTGGCTTTCTGAATGATTTATTGGTTAGTGTTTACATTATCGGGTTCACACCCAGCCTTAATTTGAGTTTGTGGACAGATACAAATAGTATGTTAATACCTATCCCCAAGGTGTTTTCAGTGATGCTGACTAGCTTTGGTTACTGCAGTCAAGCAAAGGACTTGACTGGGAGTGACATTTCTACACCGTGGTTAAGTCTTGTAGAAACTGAAGGGTTTGAATGAAAATTCATACTGAACAAACAAACTCAGGGTAGTTATAGGTATAATAACGACAGTTAACTCGGGTCTTGCTGATGACTTCTGTTTTAAGTGTGGTAATTAAAATTACAGTATTTCATGGTTAGAGGAGCATTTATGATTTACTCATACTTTACCTCACCATCCTTTCTCCAAAAGAATTTAAGATGTCTCAGGGAGGGATGCACGAGTATTGTACGGTTCAAAATGTTAAATAAGAGAGAAACGAAAAGGAGGGAATAAAAGTTGGAAACAGCTGAAGGCGGGCGCTTAATAAGGATGATAATTTTAATTAGGAGCCGGGCCTGGTGGTTAGTACCTGGGTTTGTCCACGGGGAAGGCAAGCATCGTAGGTTTAAGGCCAGCCGGGCCTACTTTGGCTGGCGAGTTGTACAGCACTTGTCTAGAATGCACGAGGCTGTTGGTTAAACTCTCAGTCTTAAAACAAACAAACGAAACATTCAAAACGCGTGTTGGGTGGTTATCAGGATGTCAACCCCGATTGCAACTGAAAGATTAAAATGTGAATGTTATGTTTTCTCTCCTGACTGTCTGGCTTCACCGTCTTCTAAATCAGGAGAAAAGGACTCATTCAACTACCTTGATCTGTGCATATAACCTTAAAAAATTTTTAATCTATGTGTATACATATATACATATATATTGTCTTCTATTGTTTATATGCTTTTGTTCTTACGTCTCTTCCACTGATGTAGCCAACGATACAGCAGTCATTGCCAGACTCAATTAAAACAGAACTCCCCAGTGGAGGCTCAGCTGTTTGTTGAAGGACCGGGGTGGTTTCTTGCCCTTCTGGCCTCAACAGACCTTTAAAGAACAGCTCTTATTTTTCAGAAAAACCTTGGCAAGGCCTTTTAACCTATCCTGAAATGTAACTGCCCTCCCCACCCCCCCATGCTTGCAGACAGTCGGCCTGTTGTAGGCTGGGAGTCGTACAGGAGTTACTTAGCAGTCACAGCGTGGTTTCTTCGTGGTTACCCCTTTTTTGGTGGCACCATGATTGCTCCTGCGCACAGATGTAGCGTGGGATTTCTGGGTGGACCCTGGTGTTCCCAACTGTTTGTGGTGACTCGGGCTTGTGAAATGAGCTCTCTCTTGAGGAAACATTTCCAAGGTCAGTCCTAGCCACGCACAGCTCTGCTTTGATGAAACCAGGCCGTTGTCATGCTTCTATGTGAAATGGAATTCTAAACACAGATAACCACAAACCAGTTTCCAACATGCAGATCCACGAAAGACACTGGCAAGCCCACTCAAAAACCAACTCCAGTACTCTGGAGGCAGAGGCAGGTAGATCTCTGTGAGTTCAAGGCCAGTCTGATCTAGTGCCAGGTCTACCAGGGCTACATAGTGGGACACCTGTCTCAACCAACCAAGAAACCAACAAACAACAAAAGGAAGGCACATGGCAGGGGTGATACATCTGTCCAAATCAAAACAGAACCTGAAGCAACGGGGACCCCTAACCACTGAGTTCTGGTGACGGCTTCAAGCAAGGCCCACTCACCAAGCAAGGCTCACACACATTCTAGTGAAAACCTGCTATCCTGTTGACCTTGAAGAAGAGAAGACGATATTTCAACTACAGGTTGCCTTTCCCTTGGGCCTACCTGGGAACAAATTCCATAGACAATTGAAATGCTAAATCTGTCTCCTTGTTCTGGAAAAGGAGGAAGGAAACGGAGGTGGAGGGACAAATGGTGGGTGTGATGATCAGAGGCAGGTTATGGGGAATAAATGATGTAGCACCGTCAAATGCTGAATTCTAGGCCAGTGTCTACCACAACCCTGTACCTCTAGGACCGAATAAAGCCTTTCAAATCCTTAGAGTCCTTCTTCACCTGTAAACATAAATACTCACAGTGTCTGATGTGTGCGGTTATAAGAATAATGGAATAGCAGTGTGTTTAAATACCTTGTCCATTGTGTCTGGGCTTAATGATACACTTCCAAATGTCACCTTTCTCCTCCCTTCTAAAGGGATCGCATTATAATGATGGTATCTCAAGGGGGGAGAGATGGAAGACTGACCAGCAGGCCAAGTTTCTCTGTACTTGATTTTTAAGATAGAAAACCTTAGATTCAGTGCTTTTTGGCCTGTGTTGAAATGAGCCCTTTTGCATTTTAGATTCAGGTCCTATTCCATTTTGAAACATTTCATCTAGCACAAAGAAGTGCTGTTTAAAAATCCAAAATAAATGATTTACTCTAGGAATTGCAAACAATCCACATGTAGGTAAATTTTAATCTGAAACCTTCACTGCACTAATCCAAGGTTTTAGGAGTAGCCTGCCAGTGAGTGCTTCTGATGTTTTCAGGCCTAGGCAAACAGAGTTTTCCTGGACCTCCTAGCATCTCTCCTTTCTTCCCTTCTCCCCTCCCTTGGTGAATCTGGAGCTAGGCTGGTGACCAGCAAACCCCAGCTACCCTCCAGCCTCCTCAGTGCACGAAGCTTACAGGAACTGGTACCAGGCCCAGCCCCTCCCTCTTTTTTTGTTAAACAAGGCTGTAACTTGCTTTGTAGACCAGGCTAGCCTTGCACTCACAGAGATTCCCCGTTTCTCCCTCCCAAGTCTTTACATGATGTTTGAAAATCATGAAAATACTTTGGCAATATGACTTCATCTAAAGTTGATGAAGCAAGAGGCCGCTGGGTTGGAAGCACATTCTAGAATAGTTTCTAGCTAGGAGCTTTCAGCAAATGGATTTCTTTTTAAGATACACATAGATTTTAATCATCCCCTTTTCCACTTTTCTTAAAGAATTGTACATTTTTTATCTCATGCTATTTGGGCATTTCTTTTTCTTTTTCTCCCCCTCCCCAAAGATTTGTCCTCCAAGGCTGCTTTTTCACCTCTGAAAGCTTTTGCATGTTCATGTTGGTTTTTTAAACTCATGATAATTTTGAGGACAACAGTATATTTTCCGAGATGGAAAATTGGCGAGATGGCTCCCTGGGTAGAGTGCTTGCTGCCAAACATGACAAGCAGAGTTAGATGCCAACACCCACAAGGTAGGAGAAGGTTGACTCCAGAAAGTTGTCCTCTGATCCCCACAAGGAGCACTGCTTTTCCTACCACACACACACACACACACACACACACACACACACACACACACACCCGCACACACACCCGCACACACACACACACACACACACACACACACACACACGGAAAATTTTAAATGCATTTTCCTTCTTCCATCCTTCCTTCCTTCTTCCTTCCCTCCCTCCCCCTCTCTGCCTTCCTCTCTTCCTTCTTTCCTTCCTCTCTCCCTCTCTTTCTCCCTCTCTCCCTCCCTCCCTCCCTCCCTCCCTTCCTCCCTTCCTTCCTTCCTTCCTTCCTCTCTTTCTTTAACTCTCTTCATTCTTTTCTCTCTTTTAATCTCAGTTGTTACAGGACATCAGCTCTTATTAAAATGGTCATCTCGAGCACTTGGTCATTATAAGTATTTTTTTCTTTTTCCTTTAAATGACTTGTTTTAAAAAATGAGAGCCACAGGATAAAAGTGATCAAGAAGCTCTTTGGGGTGTAGAGACGAGTTATAAAAGCTATCCACAGCTCGGATTTTGAAGTAACATCCAACAAAGTCACTTCGTGGCTAGGACAGAAGGCTGGGGTACTGTTTTCTCTAGTGGCTTACCGTCACAGCACTTTATTTTATTTTTAACTCATACAGAGCATTTGTCAATGTACCCAGAACTCAGCCAGATAACCTGGGGTAATCCTCTCATCTTGAGATTTCTTATCTGCAAAGGTCCCACCTTTGAATTAAGGCTACATTCATAGGTTCTGGAGTTAAGGCTTAGAGGAATCCATTTAAGATTTGAGGCACCGCTACGAGATGCAGATGGTCATGTGAAATTACTCAGTGTCTCTGAAATGTTGACTGTGACGTGTGACTGTAATTGCTGGTAGGGTACAGCCTGTGGGAAGGTCAGCATGCTGGGCGGATGGTCCTGGGCTTGAATTCAGGCCCTCCTGGGCTGCTCAGTTTCCTCATTTGCGAAAAGACATTATGGTTAAGAGGTATTATGTTAAAAATAGTGTGCCAGCTACTTCAGGAAGGAGCTCTAATTTAGGCATTTACAATCACTTCTGAAATCATCTTTCCACAACCCATCTCTGCTTCTTTGACTTTGTCATTTGGAGGACCTTTCCTGCCTTAGTAACTCTGCTTGAGCAGAGGAAATATTTAATTGCCCTCTTTGTTCATTACTGACGGCCAAGACACATACACACACACAAAAAGTCCTTTAGTCCTATCAAATTACTAGCAATTTGAATTTTTTAAATAATTTCTTTATTTTCATTTTTATGTGCATTGATATTTTGCCTGCATCTATATCTGTGTGAGGGTGTCAGATCTTGGAATGACAGACAATTATGAGCTGCCCTGTGGGTGCTGGGACTCGAACCCAGGTCCTCTTGAAGAGCAGTCAGTGCTCTTAACCGCTGAGCCATTTCTCCAGCCCCAAATATTTTGTTTTTCCCATTCCATAAATCTAATTACCTATGGTGTGAATGTGTGCACCTTATGTAGCCCTCCTCAGACGTAGGGTTAGAGGGTCATGGCCATCTAGGCCTCTATCCCACTCACTTACCTGTAAATTTTATCAAAGGTGGCTCTGTACCTACTTCTCTTTCCGAATTGCCAGACCTATTCATCTTTGTGTTTGAAACTAAGGTGACCCAAGGTGGCTGTTCTCTTGATGCCATGCGATGGCCCAGTATCACCTCCTAGTTCAGTTATACTAAATTGACGTCCTAATCAGAACAATTTGGGAGCCTGGCTCCCCTTCCGTGATGGTTAGCGCTGTCAACTTGATGTCACTTAGAACTGCCCAGGAGACAGGCCTGTGATGGATTATCTGGGTAATGTTAACTGAGGGTCGGAGACCTAGTTAGACGTGGCTGCCTTGGCCATGGCCAAGGCTCTGGATTGATTCGCTTGCGGACTGTGGCTACACTATGTCCAGGCCTGTGATGGATTATCTGGGTAATGTTAACTGAGGGTCGGAGACCTAGTTAGACGTGGCTGCCTTGGCCATGGCCAAGGCTCTGGATTGATTCGCTTGCGGACTGTGGCTGCACTATGTCCAGGTGTTCATGTTCCTGCTGCTATGATTTTCCCGCCATCATGGACGGCACCCGAAAACCCTGCCCACACACACACCTCCCCCCTCAAGCTTTTTGTTAGCTATTTTTGTTGCAACACCAAGAAAAGTAACTACTACTCTTTTTCTTAAAAGCAAAGGAAAGCGAACCTTGTTTTACTAGACTGAGTATCTTCACTTACATCCTCCTCTAAACCCACTGCTCTCTCTGAATTGTCAAACCTGTACGTCTTACTGTTTTAAACTTTAAAATTTTCTTTATAATTGTCTAATAAATACTTGGTGATGGTTATCATGTCAAAGAAACCCCATGGCATTAGGGGTAGGGGGCTGACAATAAAGATCAAAAAGGAGACATAAAACGTGTATGTGTGTGTGTGTGTGTAAGTGTGTATGTTGTTTCTGGTATGACTAACTGGCCACTTTATAGAACAAAATTAGTTCTAACTTATTTTGCATGGGTAAAGGATGGGGATAATGAGTTATCAAAAATTTTAATTTGGCTTAGTTTAATTTATCTTTTCATGTACCAACTCATTTTGCCATGTAAGATGGCATGATTGAATCAGGGGTTGCATGTGCTGGTGGAATCTTGAATAATGCATGTTCATCCATTCATGATGGTAATTCTTACTATTTGCTTGGATTCTCTATTCACTCTTCAGTTCTTTCATTTGTTTGCAAGATATATTTCTTCCTTTTCTTTTTGTCCCCCTCCCCTTTTTTTAAAATTGATTTAGGTTTTTTTTTGTTTTTGTTTTTGTTTTTCCCCAGGTGACTCTGGCTAGACCTGGAATCACAATGGTAGACCAGGCTGGTCTGTAACTCACAGAGATCTGCCTGTCTCCACCTCTTAAGTAATGGGATTGAAAGCGTGTACCGCCACACAGAACCATAAGATATTTCTTGAATGCCACATTTATGTTCCATGGGCACACTAAAAAGACCGGGCACATAGTGATAAGCGAGATAGTAAGCATATTTATGTTGTGTGGTTACAGTATTCACACAATAGCTGTTGCACAGAAAGCCACTGGCCTGTGGTCCATGGAGGCAATGTGAACATCATTAAGTTTATATATTCTATGTCCAGAAGCTTCACAAGAAAGAACCTAGGGGTGCCATGTAAACCAATGGACTGTGACTTTTCATCTGTTTACTTTGGTTAGAGGAAGTATATGAGATTGCTGAGATAAGAGAGACCAATCCTGTTGACAGCTGATACATCGCACCACCTACCAACCTATTCTTATTCTTAAGATAGTAGATTGAATGTGTTGAAGGGTCTGTCCCCAACCCATTACAAAATATGGCTGGTCCTCACGGGTATTTAGTGCATCAAAAGTGTTTCAAACCGTCAAGGACTGATAAGTAATTAGTCTTCATGCCTAATTTGTAGACAGCAGAGAGATCTTTGATTTGGGCTCAATCAATGTAATTTTAATGTTAACAGCCCCGAGATCAGCAGCCGGCAGTTAAATAAACTTTGACACTGGGTACAGACATGTCAACAGAGGCACAATCCAATTTACTATTGATTGATCTACCAGTTAATTTCCTTTCCAGTTGAGACACTTACAAAACAGTTATTTTATACACGTAAGGTATGTGCTCGCACATAGCTTTTTGTTTTGACATTTCCAGGTGTGTTGGGGGGTTGCAGAAATGGAGGATGAAAGTAAGAAAGACACTTGGGTCATTGAAGAACCCTTGTCACCTTGTTGACCAGACTTCTGATATCGGATCTGTGTCTGCTCTGGAATGGAAGGATCAGCCCAGGCTGACCTACAGACCTGTGAGGCTTATGTAGCTCCTGCGGCCCTCACACATCCCTTCAGTTGTCTTCTTCTTTCTCCTAAAAAACAAGGCATTCCAAGTTGCATGATTTAAATGGACTTTTCAGGCACTCTCACAAGAGATTAGAAGACAGGCTCGTTTGTACAATTTGGGACAGTTACATTGTCGGCATGACCCAGCAGCGAGGACCTTTGTAGAAGGGCCAGGCCAGCGCCACCTCATGGGGAACAGAGATACATTGCACTTCCAAAGGTTTTGCCTGTCATTTGATTTAAAGAAAAGTCATTGTATGGTTTGAAATGAGTCTTTCTTACTGTTTTTTTTCCATAAGAAAAAGAACCCTGTGCTCTGTACTGCCAGGAAAGCGTCACTTACCAGCTCACCAGTTTGCTCAAGCCTTGAATTCCAACTATAGCTACTGTTCAATTCAATCGTGGTTCTCAACCTAGGGGTCGTGACCCCCTTTGGGGGGGGGTCCACAGCGCTCACCTAAGACCATCAGAAAACACAGATATTTACATTACGATTCATTATAGCAAAATTATAGTTATGAAGTAGCAGTGAAAATAATTTTATGCTAGGGGGTCACCACAACAGGACGAACTGTATTAAAGGGCTGCAGTGTTAGGAAGGTTGATGAGCACCTTTTTAAGATGTAGTCAGCTTTTAGAGTGGCAGAAACCAGGAGCTTCCAAATTTGCCGAATCCATGAGTCCAGGTGAAAACGAAGACAGGAGAACACTGATCTTAAACTAGTAAATATAGATAGCTATTCAGCCCTCATTACTATAGGAGACTATATAAAAGACTCTGTTTACAAATTTGACACTACAGGGGACAGGAGAGATACTTTCTAAGACAAGTAAGTGGAGAAGCAGTTAAGGAAGACAACCCATTTCACTCTTTGGTTTCCATGTGTGTATGCATGAGCGAGATATCTGCGCACACTCTCTCTCTCTCACACACATACACACACACACACACATACACACCTTACCCAGGGAATACCTTGGTAGAGCACTGTATTATTACAGATTAGCAAAGTTGTATCAATTCCTTGACAAGCCTGTGTGTTGCTACATAAAACACAGACATGTAAGGGTAATAAAATAAAATAATAATTTTTTTCCAAGCAGATACAGGAAGCAGAGAAAAGTGAGTCTTCCTAGGTATCTAGGACTGTGTGACAGAATGGTTGCCAATACTAAATCCAGGTGTGATTATAATTATTTATCAACTCATCCTTATTGCTGAGCTAGGGTGTTGACTAGATTGTATATTGTGAAGTCTGAGCTGTAGAAATGTCCATGTCTGTGCCTTTCTTTGAAGATGACTTTGTAACCAAACTGGTTCATCCTTTTCTGGTAGCTGAGTCTTCCAAACCCCAGTGAATAGCGTATTTCAATTCTACTTTAAGAATATATCATTACTCATCAGATATTTATTGAGTACACATTTAAAACATACAGGTGAAGATGTCCTCTGGGTTTAAATTCTCTATTTGCATCTGGGCACCTCAAGATGCCAAGTAATAAAGAGTATTTGGAGGAATATATTTATTCAGCAAATTATGGAACTCCCCTATCACAGACCTATCTTTTATTCATTTAACAAATATTTATCTAATACCTATCGTGTCCAGGCCTGGTGCTTGCTACTACATCAACAAGAAGAGATTGTTACAGTTACAGACTGATGTATGATATAATGCCATTAGTTTAGCTTTTGGATTTGCGTGCATAAAAACACCACATGTTGTTCATACAAATGTCAGAATGTTTAGAAGAGTATGAGAAAGATCAACATCAATTTCACGAGCATGATTGACTCTGGCTGTGGAACCGTGAGTGCCGCTGCCTTCCCTCAAACCTTCCACTTCCCAATCTGGAAAAAGTTATTAAGCTATGTCAGCCTTTGTTTGGGGCAGCGTCTGGATGCTTGTATAGTTGTATGTTTCCTTCAAAAAGTGGAACACATATGAGAATCCCAGTTGCAGAATTTGAGGGATGGAGGTAGAAGGGGCCTGGGTAGACACCATTCTGCCATGAAGTCATTCTGAGTCAAGAACCCGTGCTACTGTCATTCATCACTTGAGAAAGCAAATGCAAAAAGTGGGATGATTGTTGATCATCATTGGTTCATTTGGTTGGCTTTATAGCAATAAATCATCTCATTCTGGGTCATTTTCAGGTTGCCTCCACAAAGGAGCAAGACATAGTTGTTCTGTCTGGGTTGATATTAATGCCTGGAAGTGACGTTTGCATATGAGAGCCTTAGTCTTTTTACAGGGGAAGAAGTTTTGTGAAGAAAAAAATGATTCCATTTTCTCAGGGCTTAGATGTGTCGCAAAGCGCCAGGCAAGTCCGCTTAGCGTGCTACATGGCCAAGTTGTTTTACATTCATGAAACCAAAGCACACCTATTCTATAGGAGACAAAGGACACTTGTAATTTAGACTCTGCTTAAGATGTCGCTTGTCCCCATTCAAAGTGTGCTTTTTATCCTCAGCATGTTTCAATAGGACACGCCACTTTCTTCTTCCTTGATAAAAATTACAGCCATCTTACCCCCCTGCCGAATAGATTCCCTTAAACTCTTAAAACAACGACTACAACAAAAACAAACCAGCTCCATTCATCAAATGCTTAATGTTTTAAATCGAAATGAAGCAAGTGTTTGAATACGACTGCACAGCTCCCACAACAGCGACGGTATTTTAAAGGGTTGGTTAAAACCATTTTCAATGTAAACGGGTGCTCAGGGTTGGCGATTTCGGAGAGAACCAAGGCATAGCTGTCTCCTAGGCATAGCCAGTCTCGTTCTAAAACAATTGAATATCGGCAGGACCCAAGAGAGCACACGAGTTTAGTAGTTTCAGACAGCCCTTTAGTCTTCGGAGTTTGTGCTAGTGACTCTCCTACTTACTCTGACCCAATGCCTGACAAAGTCCTCTGCAGGGAGCTGAGGCTTGTTTGGGCTCCTGTTTGAAGGACTCACCACCCGTCATACTGAGAAGGTGCAGTGGCTTGCTTCAGGAAGGTAGGAACCGAGCAGCTGCTGCCTTTTAGATCTTGGTAGATCAGGAGGCAGAGAAAGGACCCACAAGAAATAGGTCCGCTCTACTACCCTGCTGGTCTTCAGTAGCTTGGGTGTTGTGCCCTTTTTACAAAACTCTTCTTGATTTGGGGTTCCTTAAAGTCTTTCCCTTCCAGCCCCCCAACCCTAGGTAGGAGAGAGAAGGTGAGTGGGGAGAGGGGGGACTTCTCCAGGCCGCTGAAGGTCAGTGAGTTCTTTTGGGAGCTCTACCAATCTCCATTGCAACAAGCAGTTTCCTCCAAGCTGCTTCACCGTGAAGTGTCTGTGTACTCCAGGCTGCTGGGCCATCCATCTCTGCCCCCTCCAAACTGCCACACGCCACACCTTCTCTTTCCGGGCTCTCCTGGTTATAGTCCTCAGAGTCCTAGACCACGCCCCTCTCCGTGCTGCGGGAGGCAGGCGGTACCAGCTACCAAAGGCCACGCCCCACACCAGACAGTTATCAGCTGTGGATAAACTAAAGGCCAAATTAAAATCCCACACTCGGGATTGAAAAAAAAAACATATTTCCATAACAAAACTGAGTTTACAAAGAAATCAAAACTTGCAGTACACTTGGGTCCAATCAGCTAGGCCCTCACCCCAAAGGTACCAAACCAGCTCCTCACCCCCCCACCCCACCCCCGCCGGGGACCAAGTGTTCAAACTGTGGGGGAGGGGAGCTCACCTTCAAAATCACAACAGCATGGTAAAATAGGTGTTAAGACCCCGGGGTTACTCGGCAGGCTGACTTTATTTCAGGTTCTCAATCCAGCCTTGATTTACTTAGCCATTTATTTACATAGCATGATTTTTCTTAACTTCAGTTTTCTCACTGGTCAATGGCTACGGTCAGAGCTTCAGCAGTGAAGAGCAAATGCGATTTTTGTGTGCAAATAATGCCAACTCCTAGGAAGACACAAAGTAATAAGTAGTCCTTAAGTGTTGGCTTCAGCGTTTGCTGGCTTATTAGGTAGTTAGTTGGGAATGGGCCTGCCTTTATAACTCACGAAACACCCCCAGATCTGCCCCGTAGGGTCTCCTTGCCTATAGGCAGAGCCCTGCTCCTCCCTGCTCTGTGGGCCTCCATTTCTCTGTCCTTCTGTTGCTCTGCCTGCAAAGAGCACATAAGGTGTCTTGTTCAGGTAGAAAGCCATAGTTGCCTTATTGTTCTTTTTTTTCAATGAATGCCCGCCCCTCCCTGTCTCTCCTCCTTCCCTCCCTCTTTCCCCCACTCTTTTTATAATTTGGCTTTCTGTCTTCTTAGCTTGGAAGGCCTTTCCCACTCCCTCCTTCCAGGACCTTCCTTTATTACCCTTGTGTTTTCATAGTCTCCACACAGAGCAGAACGGTTCCAACTCGTGTCCCCGTGCTGTTCCGCACATACTGATATTTTTCAGTTAACCTATGGAGGCATAATGAGTCGGCTTTGGACTTGTTTCTGTGCTGTCCTGGGCTGTAAAAACAAGGTTCTGTTTTGATCCCTCACATTCAAGAGCTGCTGGAGGGAGAGGTGTTTGGCAGGTGTACGGAACCTTATTTTTTTTTCAAGAAGGAAAGAACTAATCAGTTGTTGTGAAGTCACACATCTATTATTTGCCCTTAGATGAATCAATAGCTTTCTTTTCCTTCTCCCCTCTTCCCCCTCATGCTTTGCTACTTGAAACATGGTCTCACTATGTAACCCCGGGGGGAGGGGTGGCTTTCTGGCCACATCCCACCTCTCGCCTCTGAGCCCTGGGATTGTGGGCATGTGCCACCATGCCCAGCCTATGCACAGTTTTCAAAATTGGCAGGTGGAGTATTTTCCAATTTAGCTTCATGTTACTGTTAGTTCTACACGGTTTGGGGGATAATCACTAGTCAGGGATCCAGTGCTCCTGGGGCTGTTGCTTTAGTGACTCTTTAGCCTCTGGACAAGCTATTAACTTATTAATGCTTTGTGCTTACCATTGGAATAATGAGAGCTGGCTTTCAGGGTTGTTGCTGGGATTGGTGAGAGAGGAAGTGACGTGATAACTGCCCTCCCTCCCCCAGGTAACTAGACTGTGCTCCGTAACAATGGCTCCTCATTTCTTTTCTTTGTCTCTGAGAAGGCCTTTGCTGAAACAATAGTGGTAATTCTTGGAGACTATGAAAACGGTACGAAGTGTGTCCTGCAAACTAAAGCTCTACACAGTAGAGTTATCATGGCTTTGTAAAAAAAAAAAAAAAAAAAAAATTCAAGTGTCTTCATGGGGACACTAAAGCTGCCAGTCTCTGAGTTAGAGAGACGGTATTCACGGGGACCCTTAAGACTGGAAGACCAAGTGAAATAGAAGACGAGAGAAATGTGAAGTGGAAGGAGAGTAGGCGGACTCAGAAATGAGCTCGAGAGGGCTGGGAATCTGGCTTAGTGCGAAAGTGCTTGCCTGGTATTCTCATGTCCCTGGGTTTGGTACCGGAGCTACCCCAAATAAAATGGAACTCAGGTTACAAAACCTGGGAGCCAAGTTACTGAACACACACAAGCAGGTTCTTAACCACTCACACCTTTGATTCTTTAGATAAAATTCACGAGCATTTTCCATCTATTCTTTTGTTTTATCTTCAGTTAAAAACTGCGATAATCCTAATATTTGGGATTTGGGAGTTTCTGTGCTTCTTAATTTTAGTACCAGTACATTTCTGGCTTTTAGGGGATTCTGGTAGTGACGTTATCTGATGGAGTTCTTGTCTCCAGGTGTCCGTCTCACACTCTGTCCAGGGTGCTTCCACATATAGCCTTGCTCTCCCTAATCATAGTATGAATAATAGTTCACTGAACTGAGATTTTTTTTTTATTTTTTTTCTGTGCCACATGCAATTTTTCTGAGCTATGCATTTTCTTTATTATGGCATTTTGCATGCAAGAAAACCCATACAGTTTGAATTTAAACGTTGGTCAAAGTAACAAGGTAGGGAGCCAGAAGTCCTCCAGGAATATTCACTACTGGGCCACTGAAATTTGTTCTATCTTTGCTGTACTCTAGGTAGAAGATTCTAGCTAGACCTCTCATTTCCTTAAGAGGTATTTGAATTGTAGCTTCAGTTTTCACAGAGTCCTATTGAGTTCCCAGTTCCCCCTCTTCAGTTTTGCTTGGCATTCCCAAATTAACCTGGTGTGACCACTCCAGAGCATAAACTTTGTCTTCTGCCTGGCTGGAAGGTAGTTGTGTTAGAGCAATGGTTCTCAACTTGTGGGCCGCCAGCCCTCCAGCAAACCCCTGTCTCCAAAAGAACTTACGCTATGATTCGTAACAGCATCAAAAGTACAGTTATGAAGTAGTAATAAAAAATAATTTTATGCACCACAACATGAGGAGCTGTATTAAAGGGCCGCAGTGTTAGGGAAGGTTGAGAACTGCTGTGGTGGAGAACTGGAGCTTTACCTGCAAGGGATCGTTGTGATTTTTTGTTTTTTCTTTTTGGTGCGGGGAGGTGCTGAGGAAGATAGCTCGGTAGGTAAGAGTATTTGCTTTGCAAGCATAAAGACTTGAATCCAGATCTCCGATGCCCGCATAAAAAGCTTCAGGCGCCTGCCACTCTGGCATTGAGAGGTGGAGCAGATGAATCCAGAGAGCTTGCTGGCCAGGCTAGCTAACCCAGTGAGCCTCTGGTTCCACGAGAGACCCTGTCTTAAGGCAATAAGACAAAGAAGGGTGGAGGAAGACACCTGATGTCTTGCTCTGGCCTCCTCTCTGACGACATGGATACCTGCACCTGCACACTCACATACAACACATAAACACACACACACACAACACACACACACACACACACATACACACAAGCACACATAAGTTTTTTTGCAATAGTGATCTGGTTCTCAGGCCCAGCTCACACCTCACTTTTAAAGGAACCTAAATTCTAGAGGTACGCTAGCATTCTCTCCCCCATTTTGTCTTTTTTTTTTTTTTCTTGTAACACAAGTGACAACGTTCATCAAACAAGCACCGGCAGACAGGTCACCGAGATTTTCTACTGACAGGTGGCCATGTCAGTGGGCTCTGTCTCTTGGTCTGTCTACTGTCTTGACAGCAGTTGCAAACTTCATAACAACCCACCCGTGTTTCAGAGGTACATTTTCTAAGAGGACATTATTTTACATAGTGAAACCACGAAAAAAACAAAAGTCAGAAAGTAAATACTGTTCTAATACTATTAACCACTATGAAGCCCGAAGTTAAAATTTTTCTGTTATCCCAATATCCTCTATAAAAGAAATTCTAAGTTCGAGGGTTCCGTATTGTATTCAGTTGCATGTTAGTACCTGTTCAACAACAATCTCCACTTACCTTTTGTCTTTTGTTATTCTGACCTCTTGGACCCAACATGCCAGTCATTTCACAGATTGCCCTCCCAGTTTGACGTTGTGTGGTTATTTCACAATTAGGCTTAGAATAAACACCTTTAAAATAAGAATACGGCAGAGATTGTGTTCCATCGGTTTTGCAAAGCTGGGGAAGGCTTAGGAGGCTCTCTGTGTCCTCAGTGGTAACTAAGGTTTGATCATTTGATGAGGACGAGGTTGGCCTGCATCCTCCATTTTCCTTTCCCTTTTGTATAAAAACAATCTGTGGAAGTTCTGAGACTGTAAAAGGGCTTGTTCTCTGACAGTCTTTCACCTTATGCTTTGACCATGGATTCATCAGTAACTTGTGCTTGAGTCACCCTCATTGAGGCTGGCTATGGCACTGGGATGGTTTAATTGCATAGTTTCATCTAAAGTTGGGAATCGGCATTTGCTTATTTTTTAATGTGCTCTCCATTTCAGCACACCCCGTGATGTCTTGCTTATTTTCAATCACAGTGGAGTTAGGGGTTCTTTTTATTTCAATATGCTGAGTCTTTTGAGGGAATCTTGTTTGTGTTCAGTTTCTTCACCGTTCAGCCGTAGAAACCCTCCTCAGTCTGGTCCTGCCAGATTTTTGTTTGTTTTGTTGTTGTTGTTTTGTTTTTGTTGTGCTTGCCTTGCCTGTAGTTTTAGTGTGTATAGTTCACTTACACTTTTTCACACCTCTGACATCGACTTGAGAACCAGTTATTTCTCAGAGAACATCTGCCTCCTTATAGGAGAGCCTATTTGTTAGGACCCCAGATAGGTCAGTGCTGTGTGTTCATCCTGACTGGGGGTCCTTTTCCTTGAAGGGTCTTTAGTGGACAGAACTGGAAACACATGTCAACATAGACACATGTGTCTAGGATATATGAATAAATCTGGAGTCTATAGGCCTCTCTTCTCCAGTCTGGGTTTGTGTCTTCCTTTCCTGAGAAAGTTTACTAACTTTCTCAGCTTCACCACACACACAGAATTATCTCAGAAGCACCACACCCACCCCACCGTCCGTGCTGGTGTCTCCGCCTGTATTATTTAAAGTTCCCCTCACCTCTCATCCATCTACTTTTCCAAAATTATTTGACGGCTTCATCTGCTCTGGGCTTCCCTTTTAATGTTCTTCTCCTTTTCAAATCCCTCGTACCATCAGACATTCTAGTGGGAGTTGGGAGGTCCTGTTTGCACTCCACCGTGTTTAACAGAGCACCCATCCTAAGTGTTCCTTCTGTTAGACTCAGGAATGCGAAGGCTGGGAGGAAGAAAACAGCCTCCACCTTTGCTAGCTAAGATGGCTCCCCCAGTCATCCCTGCCTCCATCTCTCATCCTGCATCCCTCCCATACTCCTTCGGGGACAGAGTAGGTCCCTGTAACTTGTCCTTGACCTTTGGCTATCTGAGTGGGCGGGGTTTCTTTCATTGGCACTTGGAAGTATACCTGAACAGTCAGGGATGTGGGCAGGACTGCAGAGAGAACAGCCATCCTTTCTGAGTAGATATTTATCTTTTGTTACTCAGTGCTACAAATCCGGCCATTGTGGATTATTTCACCCTGAGAAAAGTGAGTCCAACCGTGGAGGAATGAGAATGTAAGCCACCCTGCTCCTAGTCTGTTTTTCCTATCCTGCTTTTCTCATTTGATTCAAATTAGTGCAGACTTTTCCTCATTAGCTATAACACTTGCACCTTCTAAACTTCGATGTTTGTTTTCCCTGCTCATAGTTCATTGTCTTGGTGACAGGCTCAGGTATGTTCGAGTTTAAGATGTCTACCTTCAGAGAGGCCTTTGGTATCATCCCCAGTGACAAAGGTTTGGCTAAGGGCACAGAGGGAATTTTCAGAAAGACGATCCACGAGAGGCGCCATCATCTTTGAAGCAGCTTGGAATGTTGGATTTATTTCCCCATGCTTTGGTAAACAAGAGCTGGCGTTTTCTCCCCGTGTCTTTTCAGATACAGGGCTACAGCCATGATAGAGTTTGGTGGTCAAATGGGAACCACGTGGCAGGTTGCCAGCACGGTGATTTTTGCCAGGACCTCTCTAAGCACTTGCCATATTGGCAGTTATTTTATTTTATTTTATTTTATTTTTTACTGGATCCTCTCTGTGCTTGTTTATTTATTTATTTACTCTGTTTGCATTGTGGAATTCTGGGTAAAGCTGCTTTAAATCAGAATCATGTTAAATAGCAACCTCTAAAAAAAAAAAAACCTTTCGACCAAGAACAATGCGAATATTGCAACATAAATAATCTATGCCAAATTGGCTTACAAATTTCAAAACAGGAAGGATGTCGTTAGCGATGTTCATGGTTTGGTTTTGCTTTGCTGCAGATTAGGTTTAGCGACAAATTCCATCTGGCTACAGCTACATGCAGTCTCTCCATTGATTGGTTGTATTGGGACTTCATGGGAGTGTCCTTCAGATAGCTTTTCCCAGCATTTTTTAAAGCTCCATTGAAGAAAAAAAGGGTGTGGGGGGGGGTGGGGAGGAGAAAGGAAAAGAGAAGAAAGGACGCTGCATTGTTTCAATTTTCGTCCAACATGCAAAACATAGTTCTAAAATTTTAATTAGCTAAGTGAGTGGTGAAAAGGAAAAGTAATATAACAAGCCTCAGTGAGCAGCTGGGATGTGTTGCCATGGCGACAAGTTCAGCAGGCTGCCAGCGAGCATGTCAATGGGTAATGTTGGGAGAGGGCTTTGAAACAGTGCCTGCTAGCCACAATGTGATTGGTCACGCCTCTGTTGTCTTTGTGTGAACCGGTGGATGCTGGGTAAGACCTAGAGTGAATGCTCAGCTTGTCTCAAGGCTGCAATGAGGTAATGCTTCTGAATCTTTGGGGATTATGAGCTCCTGCCTCCAAAAGACTGCAGTCTAGAGTGCTTTCATTTCTCTTTGCGTTAATTACTGACTGTAACACGTGAGGAAGTTTTACAGCTGCCTTTCTTCGTTCTTTTATATGTGCATGCGTGTATTATAGATAACACATGTGGATGTGGCATATAGAATCTCGAGCGTGTTCTAAAAAAAGAGATAACCCTCCCTGTTATTTATTCTGCGTAGAGCCAACATCCCATTTGATTTCTGGCATCAGTGACAGTATCTGTTGATGGATAAGCGATATATTAAAGTGCATGCGTGTTGGGTAAGCAAACTTGTTCCTATCTGGAGGCCGTTTCGGCATTGATTACTTTTTAAAGTCTTTTGTATCATCAGTGTTTATGATAGCCATGAGGGGGGCTGCAGAAAGCGTCAGCTTCGCTTCCCCCATAGGTTTCGCTCATTTTTTATTCTCTGAGATGGGCCAGTGTGTGTCCTGGTGCTTCTCTTGCAGGGTCTTTCATTAACTGGACAGACACTCTGACTGCCTCAGAATGATCTACCGAATAATGCTTTTCCATTTAAACTGCAATCTAAGGAAGGAAGCTGTGTTGACAGACGACAAAGAGAGAGGGCTGTGGATTGGGTGGTTTGTGAAACAAATAAGTGGGAACGCTGGAGCCAGACCCGTAGGCCCTGACCCTGGTTCTCCGAGACACGAATTCGGCTCCTCTCCAGGGTTTGTTCGGGTGGTTTGAGGATGCTTTGTCACATTTGCTGATAGTAAACTTGTGCCCTGTGATGGTCAGAGCAGCATCTACATTGGTGGTGTCCCTAGCTAGTGGGGGGAGGGGAGCTGCACTGCATGGTGGGGTTTATCTTAGCTCAAGCGGAAAGTGTGTGAGCTAGCTTTTGGACTGAGCTGTCTCGTGTTAGCAGCATGTATCTACCTGTTCATAAAAAGACGCAAGCCTTTCAACATATAAACAGAATAAAACCACCTCAGAGACAAGGAATGGCTTCCTCTGCAGCTGCAGAGCATGGGGAACTCTGCTAGTTGCTGTCCAATCTGAGGTCAGTCCACAGGTGTGTCATGGAAGCTGGTTGATAATCCAGCCAGACCATCACGTCAGGAAATTCAAAGACATAGGGAGTCAGAAGAAGGTTTTGCTGTGCGTCACACTTCCTCTGTCCTTTTACAGCCTTTAAAGCCCGATTGGTTTTCACTCTGTTTATATGTCTTTGAAAATATAGACCTTACCAAAGAAAAGAAAAGAAAAGAAAAGAGAACGTTGTACCTAGTTTTTTAAATAATTAATTCAAAATACCATGGCAAGAGTATGCTCGTGGGCTGTGACTTTTCCCAGCGTTGTGATTCTCTATAGTGGTACAAATACTGGAACCAGACAGCTGGTTCTTAGACCAGGAGTGGAGAGGCAGGCTGGAGTCCTTTGTCTAAAACAAAGCAGAATGCAGTGACCTGGTGAAGAAAAATCCACCTGTTGGCAAGACTGGCACTTCTTCATTATAAACATCTCAACATTCTGTACCCTCCCTTCCCTGGGGAGAGGACAGTTGCAGCTCCAAATCCCAGACACGCTTTGCTAATTTAAACAAATTTTAGGCTCATTAATAATGGAGTTTACATAGGGTTGGATCCTCTGTAAAACACTCCAGTTAGTAAAGGCAGGATTTTCTTTAAAAAACTTTCAACACTCAGCAGGCCGTACAGTTCCCATTGCTTTAAGCTGGAGAAGTTGTATGTATTTATCATCACAGGCAGGCATGCCCTATTTCATACTACAGGCTAACTTGTTTTCCTTAGTCAAGTAAGGAAATTCAAATATTTGACGTTTGTATGATTGGCAGACCCCATCTGACTTAGCAGAGTCTTCCTTATACTGCCCACTCAGCACATTTAACGTATGCAAAAATTAATATGGCGAAGATGGAGTAAAATAAAAAGTAAGGAAATGTTGTGTTGCTTCTACTGCATTTTGCAAGGTTTTTAGCTATTTTTGAAAACCCTTTTCAAAGAGAGGAGGGATTGCAAGTTCCAACTAGTATGAGCCATTATGTCTGTGACAGGTTCCACAATAAATGACCTGTGATTGATATGCAGCCCGGTGCCTGGAGATTAATCGTAAACGCGGTGTCATTGTGTTTCCCTTTCATCACCAATATTATCCAGTGAACCCAGTAGCTTAGCAGACGGCTTTTGCTCAGAAATTATGTAGGGTTGTTAATGCTTCTTCTCTGTAAAGTCTCCCCAAACATGATCCCTCAGGGCTGTCTAGAGAGAGAGAGAGAGAAAAAAAAAAGCGACTGTAGATAATTTGAGTGGTTCGAGACATTAAAAATGCCTTTCTTGAGAAGTTCCCCATTAGAACCAAGCCTCAGCCTTCGCTGTGTTTACAGAAGGGTTTAGTTGTAATAGTCAGTGCTTGGTGGGAAATGCAAATGTTAAAAAAAAAGCAAATTAAAGAATAAGAGTGGGAAATCTGGAAGACAGGATGTCAAGAGTATTAGAGCTTTGGGGCCAGACAGAAATATTAATTCTGTTGTTCCTAGGTCTACCTCTTGGCCATTTGTTGTTTATAGATTGATATTTCCACTATACCTTCTCTTTATCTTTCTTCCCCAGTCACCACCCGAGGTGTGGGAGAGAGACATGGGGGCAGAGTGCCCGTGGGCCATTACAGTACAGTTAGCTCCTTTACATGACAGTGGGAGGCAGTACAGAGTGGCTGTCACCCTACTGACAAAATCATGGGGGACTTTTCGTTTTGTTTTTGTTTTTGTTTGAACAGGGTTTCTCTGTGTAGCCTTGGCTGTCCTGGACTCTCTATGGACCAGGCTGGTCTCAAACTCACAGAGAACCGCCTGCCTCTGCCTCCATGAGTGTACTTTTTTTTTATGACATCAAAAGATCACATTTGTGAACTTCATTCACAAAATGCATATGATTGTTTGTGTGTTATTTTTAATATGTAGTCCAAGCAATCCTCCTGCTTCAGCTTTTCAGGTTCTCAGATTACAGTTCTATGGCACCATGCATGGGACAAAATCATTTTTAAGTGACATCAATTGTCATCCTAAGAAGACCAATATCTGTGTTGCGATATTATTTCTGATATGATGCAAACAAGCTTGAATTGTGCCAATCTAGCTTCTTAATCATTGAAGTGGGAACTAGTTTGAAAGACCTGTTTTCTTTATGAAGGAGAGGTTGTGTTGAACAAATGGCACGGGAAAGCACGCTGGGAAGAGAATTTGCTGTGCAGAATAGATTTTGCAAGAGGCTGCATTTCTTTAGATAGGCTGCTAATGAATATTCAGTTGTTGTGTTCGGAGACAACCCATCTTCAGAAGTCTTTGACCTAGAATCTCCTTTAGTGTGCTATATTTTACACATTTATGTGGCTTTCATATGTCAAATGCTTTTATATTTGGAGCTGCTTTTATTTATGTCACTATGATGTTGATTTAATTCATAATACCGAAATTTTGGTCTCACAGGTCTTGTCTTTGTCAATGATAGTTATTTGTTCTACACTTTCCTGGGCTGGAAGTTTGTTCCTTGTAGGTCAACCACACTGTGCCTTTTGCCTTTCTGTTGTCCTCAGAGCACTGAGACCAGCACGAACTAATGATCAGATTCTGATACATGTATCGTAGATGTTTTTAAAAGGAGTGGTTTATTTGAATAACCTACGAAAAGCTGTTTCTGAGCTCAGGGACAGAAAATGGAAGTGCTTTGTGATGCCTTAGGTGTGTTGGCTGTTGAATTTCCTTATGATCAAATAGCATTACTTCTTATCCAATCTTTTTTTCTTTTTTTATGGTTAACCTAAATATATGTAGTCTTGACATTTGACATTTAGGGGGAAAAAAAAGGAAAATATTATGATTGATTAGTAATCAAGGCTGTTCTTGTCTTCTGCATCTGTTGACCACTCAGTGTGCTTGCGCAGTGAGCATGTCCCAGTGGCAGGAGCTGGACATGGGTTTAGAATCTTGGGCAGGACCCCATCTGAATACTACTGGATGTGCCATTTACTTGCGTGGAGGCACAGAACAGATAAATATTACTTGAAATCAAAGTTAGAGTTACATCA
Source organism: Meriones unguiculatus (assembly GCF_030254825.1). Lineage (NCBI taxonomy): Eukaryota > Metazoa > Chordata > Mammalia > Rodentia > Muridae > Meriones > Meriones unguiculatus. The sequence continues at coordinate 38,419,946 of NC_083352.1, read as the reverse complement.
CAGGGTGATATTAAGTTAAGTGGCCTCCACACAATGCCCGGCATGAGGTGGCTGCTCAGTAAGTGTTCCTGTTTGGGTTTCATTGCCAAAGTAACCAAATTCTCTTAGCTTTTATGAGATAGCTTTATTGGTGGGTTAAGAGTAATATTATCTGTTCTTTAACTGGTGGTTGCTCCGGAAGAATATCTTTCTGATATAGTTAAGGCATTTTGTCACCTGTTCTCATGTAATAGCCACTTTTTTATCCAGTCAAAAGTGAGGTTACAAGCTGGGGCAGTGGTGGTGCACGCCTTTCAAACTGATCTCTGTGAGATCGATGCCAGCCTGGTCTACGGAGCTAGTTCTAGGACAGTCAGGTCAGGGCTACCCAAATAGCCCCTGCCTTGAAAAAACCAGAAATGAATGAATGAATGAGTATTACAATGAATGAGTTTGCAAGCTGAGCATGGTGAGAGACTGCTCTAGTTTCAGCACTTGGGAGGTTGAGGCAGGCAGAGTCAAAGTTGGAAGCAAGCCTAGGCTACCCAGTGGTACTCTTTTAACAAGACATAAAAATAAAAGAATGCAATTGGTATCGGTTTATTTAGCGCACTGGGGGGGGGGGGGTTGCCAGTAAACAGGCAGCAGGTATAGGAAACTTTGAAAGGAGAGGTAATTCTGGACATTAAACCTGAGAGACTCCCATTAAACATGGAAGAGACTAACAGAAAGCTTTTCCAGAGACGAGGGGCTAAGCTAAGATGCAGTGACCTGGACAATAGTGAAGGAGGGAGATGGTGGGCAAAGACACAGGAGTCTGCCTTGGTAGGTCCTGTAATCACCTTCGTGGTTCTGCTGTAGGCCAACGGCTCACACTAGAACAGCCAGGGGAATTTTGATCTAGGTCATGTTGAGTCTGGGGTCGTGGGATATCAGAAGGAGATGGTGATGAAGATCAAAAAGGGTATCTGGCATCAGAGAAGAGTCAGGACCAGAAGAAGAGCCTCAGTAGCCATCGGTTCCCTAACGCTTAGGACAAAGACTGGGCTTACGCCTGGGAGAGTGGGCAAGATGGGCAGCTCAGGAAACAAGCAGGGCTGATGTTGGGTCTCTTGTGAATGCTCATTTCTAGAGGCAGAATAAAGAGACAGTTCCAGGAGGAGGAAACTCAGATCTGAGTGGGGAGTGGAGGCTTTAAATGTCCATTTAATAATCTATGTAAGACAGATTGCCCCTGAAATGTGAAGTCAATTGCCCGGAATTCAGAAGCCAGCCTGCAAAGAACCACAGACACCTTGGTTCTACGATTCATTGACAGGCTGGTGGCTGGGTCCAGTCTCCAAAGCCTTCCCTATTATCACTCCCTGACTCCTCCTAGTAGTGTTCTTTTGGAGGGTGCCTTCATGGGGGTTAGATGCTACCTGTTGCCTCTAACTAGTCATGGATTCAAACGTAAGGCATTGGAGAGATGGTTCAGCAGTTAAGAGCACTGGCTGTTCTTCCAGAGGACCCAGGTTCAATTCCCAGCACTCCCACGGCAGCTCACAACTGTCTCTTAACTCCAGGTCCAGAAGATCCAACATCTTCACCTAGACATACAGACAGGCAAAACACCAATGAAATAAAAAGAAACAAATTGAAAAGATACATAAATAAGCCAAATGTATGCAGATGGCTAGACTAAAAAGAGGAGAACATTAAACTTTCAAAACAAAAACCTGGAGTTAAAAATAGTTGCTCCCCGGATGGTAAGATTGCTCAGTGAGTGAAGACATCTGCTACCAACCCTGGTAATATGAGTTTGATCCCCGTGACCAGCACATGGTAGGACAAGGGTACCGACTGTCAAAAGTTGTCCTCTTCTCTCTACTCATATGCTGTAGCACACACACGCACATGAACACACATGCACAAATAAATAAACTAAGTAACTGATTGTAACAAAATGAAAAATAGTTGTTTTCTTTTTTCCTACTTCAACAACTTATTTAAATAAGTACCGTCTTTTGAGGAGTGACCTAGGACACATCAAGTCTGGCTTAACCTTTCAAGCACTTTTGGGAGCTAGCCACACAAGCGAGTTATTCTTCGTGAAATTCCATTTGAGGACTTTTCCCCTCGATGTAACTCCATCAGCAGTGTAGTGATAGGACTGCCTTCCACTAAACTGTTGGTTCACTGTGACAAGTTAATAGGGTTGGACCGGGAAGCTGAGTTGCCTAGATTTTATCCGTAACGTGGCATTAGGGGTATGAACGCCTGTTAGCAGGGCGAAGAGAAGAGAGGTCCTGGGGAGGCATGAGAAGGGGGAGTAAATGGTTAAAGATGGTGAGAGGTCGTGAATGTATTTGGGAACCATGAGGAGAAGGGAAGAAAAGGAGAGGAGACGTTAGAGTGTACACTGCTAACCCAGGGGTTGGAGTTCACACCAGACAGCTGTATGTTTGGTGCTCACGGTACGCCAAACTTAACGGCACTCAGGGTAGCTAAGTCACAGTGCTGTTGACACTCAAGATACATCTCACTTAAAGTTCTGTCTGAGACTCATCGGGAACCTAACTCAGTGCTTGTGACACTCAGAATATGCCCAGATAAAATTGTAAGAGGTGGTAATATTAGGAGAAAAACGGTTAGAATCTTATAGTAGATTATAAATATCATTTGGGCTGGGACACAAAATGAATAAACTGTAATTAATATAAAAAATTAAAATTTAATTAAGAAATACCTTTTGGGGGATAAGAAAAAAAAATACAGGGGCTGAAACACAACTCAGTCAGTAAAAGGGCTCATGGTCCAAGCATGAGGACCGAGTTCACTTCCCCAGCGCCCACAAACATCCACACACACACACACGCACACACACACACACAAACACACACACACCACTATAAAAGAGTATAATGAAAGACATTTTTTATACAGGTAACTTTATGAAAGCTTTTTATATTGTTCTAATGGTTCCCTTTTCCATGGGTGCTGGTGGAATAATTGTCCACACATCACAGCTTTGTCACCAGAATGTGGGAAGTTCTGGTTTGGCTCCCAGGTGGCCAGCACAGGACAGCCCAGGAGACAGAAATCCTGCCACCTCTAGTGCTAAGATCCTAGTGATGAAAAGACCAACTCTTTTTTCCTGGACCACTTTGTGGCCCCAAGCCAATTTATCAAAGGGACCTTTGTTACTGGTGAATTCTTTTTCATTTCTTTTTCTTTTTCCTTACTCTTTTCTCTTTGCTTTTTCTTCTCTTTTTCCTTACCCTTTTTTCTTACCCTCTTCTTTTCTTTTCTTCTCTTCTCTTCTCTTCTCTTCTCTTCTCTTCTCTTCTCTTCTCTTCTCTTCTCTTCTCTTCTCTTCTCTCCTTTCCCATTCTCTCTCTCTTCCTCTCTCTCTCTCTCTCTCTCTCTCTCTCTTTCTGTTGAGAGTAGGGTAGTAGGAAAAAGGATTGCAAAGGGATAATGGCCAAATAAATACTATGAGAAGGTGGAACATTTTTACATTTATGGTGATGAAACACTATACGTAAGGGTGTTTTTTATTCTGGCGTAGAGAAATAGGATAGAGCACCCCAAAGGGGGTGATGTCTTTCTTCATCAGCGTTTGTTCTGAAAACAAGTCTTTTATGAGGTGTGAAACTTTAAAGGGGGCAGTTTTTGCTATTCCTGTGAGAACTGACTCCATTATTGCAAAATAAGAACGTGGCAGACATGCTGACTTGGGGGAAGGTAACAGAAAGATTTACTAATGGGCACAGGCCATTGTAGTCTCTCCGTCAATGAATGTGCCACTTGAAATGACATTAAAAACTTGGCTGAGGCTTAGCAAAGAAAGGGCTCAAAAGGTAAAACTTGGAGGGGGAAAACGTCTAATATGATTCTTAGCCACATCTGTGGCTGAGCTTTATGACTTTAGAATTAGAACAGTTCAACATTGACAAACACTTACTATGAAAATTTAGTGTGCTCTGTGTTCATTCCTGATGTGCATTAACTCTGGTCTTGAAACATGTCTGCAGCTCTTAGATGTTAACTTGTTGTGTCTGGTGTTGGGGAGCTATTGATTGGTGACCACAGCTCTGGTCAAGACAAGGATGTGGAATAAAGGGTCACATTGCTCTTAGCCTAGTGCAAATGCTCTCTATTTTCTTGTCAGTTCTTGAGTTTCATCTATAACTCGTGTGTGTGTGTGTGTGTGTGTGTGTGTGTGTGCGCGTGTGTGCGCGTGCGTGCACACATGCCGTTTTACCCAACTTTCTTCTGCGTTTGAGCTAGAAATGAGTTTCTGCTCACATTACAATCCCACAAGCTTCAGTAAATGGTGTTAAGATACTTCAGATACTTAGTTCACCGAATACCTACCAGCGAGTATGCGCAGATTTTTGTGCAAGATCTCCCAGCCTCAGGGCAAGTGTTTGCCAGACTGGGGAGATATAGCCCAGTGGTTAGGGATGCTCACTGTTCTTCTAGAGGATTCAGGTCCAGTTCCTCGCACTCAACTTCCCATCAAGCAACTGACAACCACCTGTAACTGTAGTTCAGGGGATCTGCCCTCCCGGATCCTCATGTTAGGCACCTGTGGTACCTGTGAACTCATGCAGCTTCACGTCCAGACACAAAAAGAAAGAAATAATCTTTTGAAAAAGTGTTTGTGGGACCTCTGCTGACAGCTGGAGCTGGCTGCCTTCTCTGCCTCACTTCCCCTCTGAGGTGCCTGTAGATGGAAGCAAAAATTTCTCATCGGCCGGGGTGGGAAAGTTCACCTATTAGGCAAACCTTTCGGCAGGTCTGCTGGTGCTCCCTGTAGGACTTCCTCATTTCACTCGATAATTCGGTACAATTCCAGACATAAGCTTGGCCGTCTAATCCTGCTGTCTACACAAGGCTTCAGGTCCACAGCTATCTCACCGCCCCATTATAAAAGCGTCTTAACGTGTGTGGTGTGAACATGGAGCTTTCATGGAGCTCCTTTTAGATCCCTACTGGGTCACATGCACTAGTGGAAAGGCCATCGGAATGTGAGGTTTGTGATTTGTGCGTTCACATGTCCCCGTTGAGATGTAAGGCTTGAGGGTGAAGGTTGGGATGGGAGTTTTCGAGTTGGTGAACGAAAGAGGTGTAGCTTGTATGATGAGAATATTTGAGTGACCATCTGCAGGTCACAGTAGGAAAACCCGGAGGCAGAAGAAGAGGAAGAACTGGAAATTCTCAGGGGAAAGTCCAGACACCTACCTGCTTCTCCTCCAAGCTGTAATGGCCTCAGCCAAGGATAAGGTGGGAGTCTTTGAAGGCAGCCATCACTCTTCCCTGTGCCCCGTAAATGAAAGAGGGAGGGTTAAAATGGGAAGAGATTGGCTTTATAATTACAGCTGGTGCTAATGAACCGGCTCGTGGGTGCCTGATTTCTCCTCGTCTACCGAGCGCTGATGACAAAGCTCATTAACGCTTCTGCCAGGATGGACTTGGGGAAAGGGCAGTTGGCGTGCTGTCCATCCGTTTAGCCTCCTCATTACTCCAAAGAATGTATTCTGCCAAAGAACTCAGAATCACAGCAAAGCAGGTTACACCTAGTGAGCCCGGACTATCCACCACTATCACAGAGGCGGGGAAAGAGGCATGTGGTATGTGGGAGACAGGTGAACTGTAAAGGGACCTTTTATAGACTGACACAAAACTTAAACAAACAAAAAAAGACATTTTAGCCGCACCAGCCCTGAAGTCAGAGTCAGCCTTCATCGGAACAAAGGCCAAGATGAAGTAACAGAGCCATTTGAAACAATGCAAAGTCCCTACAGTTTCTGTCTCCGGGAGAGGTGGGGGTGGGCTCCTTGAACCCTGTCCCTGGAACTGAGTGCCGCTGTAAACCCAGACACAGTGTGTATGGCCACTGCTCTAGGACTCTGAAAAGTGGGTGGTAGCGAGCACGTGGGCTGTTGGGATGGGGAATCAAAATTTGAAACAGAACCCAGCCAGCGTAAGTTTTGTGTGGTGTGTTTGTTCTTGAAGAGCAGACTGGAGGACCCTTCATGCTCTCCCCTGAACAGCAGGAAAGAAGGACGCCTTTGAGCAGAGCAGAGGGTGGGGCTCAAGCTGTGTCTTACGGTGTGTGTGTGTGTGTGTGTGTGTGTGTGTGCGCGCGCGTGTGCCCTCTCTCATTGGTAGTCAGTCCTGATGCAGGTACCCATGGCTGTGGAAGATGCTGTCTCACTTTCTTTCCTGTTGCTATGATAAAAGACCTTGACCAAAAGCAGCTTACATAAGGAAGGCTTATTTGGCTTCCGATTCCAGATTCCGTCGTTGAAGAGGTAGTAGCTTGAGATTCTCTGTCACAGCACACCCAGGAGCAGACAGAAACAAATGCTTGCTTGTTTGTTCTCAACTAGATTCCCCCTCTCTTGGACAGCTCAAGAGCCAGCCCATGAAATGGTGACTCTCACATCGTGCTGAGTCTTCCTACATCAATGGACAGTCAACACATCCCTTCCCCCAACACAGACATGCCCACAGGCCAACCTGATTTAGACACTTCCTCCTTAAGACCCTCTTCTTAGGTGGTTCCAGGATGTGTCAAATTGACAATTAAAACGAACCAACACAGGAGAGAAGCCTTTCTGTGTCTGATAAAAGGAACTGTGGTGCCAATGAAGTGTTCCTTTTTCTTTTTCTTTTTCTCTTTCCTCTCATCACTTGGCACCAGGCTGGGATGCAGTTACCGGGAGTATATGGTCATGAGAGTATATGGTCACTGGGAGTGTATGGCTACTGGGGGTATATGGCTGGCTTCCCTTCTGCTCTCTGCACATTTGGATCAGACTCTTAAGCAGTTAGAGTAGAGTAACTCTGAGCAGTTAGTCTACTCCGAGTGCTGAAGCATGAGCTAGCTAGTACAAAGATACTGCACCAACCATGGGATGGTACACGCTTAGTAGATGGACTGCAACAGCGTTGTGATGGCCTTTATCCCGGAACTGATACTCAAAGCATACCAGATAGAGGTAGCTGGGGATCCTCACCCTGACCTTAACCATGCTGACCACCTGCCTCGAAAAATATGATATGAAGCTGGGCACGGTGGCCCACACCTTTAATCCCAGCACTCAGGGAGGCAGAGGCAGGTGGATCACTGTGATTTTGAGACAGCCTGATGTACAAAGTGAGTCCAGGACAGCCAAGGCTACACAGAGAAACCCTGTCCCTCACAAAACAAAGCTAAACTAAACTAAAAAATCTGGTATGAATCCAATGCTACTTTTAGGATTTAAATACCCAGACTCTTATAGTGGTCCTTACTCAAAATCGAATAGCATGGGAGGAAGTCAAGATGATCTCAGTCCACATAGAGAATGACAGTGAACAGTCCCAGCATGGCAGGGCCACAGATGCTGTGTTTCGAAGATTAAGACTCAGCTATTACAACCACAGTCCAGAACTGTGGGAACAGAAAACATGTTTCTAAACAAAGTGGGGATTATATACTAATCAGAATTGGAAGGGTGTGGACGGCCTCAGTGACTGTGTAGTTAATGGAAAAGCTTGTGCATATGAAAACAGATAGAAACTATCCAGTCTTACCCAAAGAGGTGAAAAACATTAAAAAATAAACAAAGCATCATAGATTATAGGGTAACATAACAAATGCCCACCGTTTTGGATAGAACAGTGTAACCTAAGAAATAAAGGACAAAAAAATAAATAAATTGAATTAAAGACATAAACTTGAAGATTCAAGAAGCTGAACAAATTCAAACAGGAGCTCAAGGAGATCTGCACCAGACTCCTTGAGAAACCACTTAAAACCCAACTTCTTAAACTGGGACTTTATTTTTTCATCTAAAAAAATTAACACATCTGTCTCATTAATATGCAAATTTGTTTTCATCTTCAAAATTTAAAAAAAATATATGTATAGCAAAGAATTGCTTTAAAATAAATTAAATTTTCATTATTTTTAAATTTAACACATACAGGTGTTTTGCCTGCATGTGTATTGGAGCACTGTGCCAGAAGAGGCCAGAAGAGGGGGGTGGCTGGCCTGGAACCAGAGTTACAGACAGTTGTGATAGTGAACACTTGCATAAATGCTGAGAGACAAATCTTGGCCATTGCTACAACTCCCCTCCCCCCCCTGCAATAAATCTCTCAACGACTTATTATCAGGACATGTTTGCTTTGCATACTAATTTTATAAATCTTGGGTCACATAAAAATATCTTATGATGTGCAACAGGCTGGGAATGGAAAAACTTGAAGAAACCCTAGGCTCAGAACAAAACAGAAAAGTCGCACCAACAACTAGATAGGAAATGAAGCATCTAGGAGCCGAGTGCCATGCATGTGGAGTCTTCATTAGAAACCACAAAGGCTGGAATGGGATGTGCATGCCCTTCAAGTGTGAAGGCGACCTGACTCACTCAAGGAAGACCGAGTCTAGAAGATGATGACAGAAAATAATAGAGAGCATCCTGAAAAAGAATAGGAACCCAACAGTGGCAAGTATTCTGTAAACACAATCATTCTTAAGTTCTTTAAAATGTAAGTTATCAGTGGAAAGCAAGTGTTGTGCAATGAATACATCTTCCTTATATGTGCTGAACACACGTGGCTCTCAAGCATAAAGAGGAGAGGAACCAGCGTCGTGGTAAGGCACACCACTCAGAGTAATGAAATGTCAGTTAGAAGTGGGCAAGGTGTTCAAGTTACCGTGTTGTTGCTTTGACAGAGAGAGAACTTAAGGTGGCAAAGACTTGTTTGGACCCATGATTTCAGAGAATTTAGCTCATGGTTTCTTGGTCTTAATCATTTGGGCAGAACATCATGGCAGTGGGAGAATACGGTGGATGACGGCTCTTCACTCAGGGTGATCACGGAGCACTGAGAGAGGCAGAAAGGGAGCAGAGATAAAACACCCTCAAGGACCCACCCCAGGAAGACCTCCTCCCTCCTGCCAGCCCTCTCTTTCTGAAGCTTCCACATTAAAGGAACGCTATGAACCAGACAGCAAGCTTTTCATATTCTATCTGAACCACTGTTAAAATTCAGAACATACTCAAAGGTCAAGAGCAACAACTGAAAGCCCTACGCCAAAAACATAGTAAAAACTCAGTAAATAAAACAGAATAATAAAAACATTCTAAATGTCCAGATGAAAACAGGAAAGGAAAACAAATGCCGTAATAAAATCAGGAGTTGTGGGGAACACCAGAAAGTAGTAAATGGTTTATCTAAATCTAATCATATAATTAATTGCATTAAATATTAATTATCTACTTAGCAGTTCATAGAAATCATCAGGGCATTCTTAAATGACTGAATATGCTATTTATAAGAAACATCTTTTAAATATAATGTTATAAATAGTTTAAAAGCGTCAGATTTAAAAAAACATACAATGCAAACATTTACCAACAGAAAGCTGGGGTAACTGCATTGATGACAGAAAAAGCAGACTTCACTATAAGAAAAGTCATGAAGAATATAAAGGAACTTTGTATAGAGAAATTGGATGTTTATCAAGTTTATACAAGCACACACATAAAGTTGAATAAAGCTGAAAGGAGGAAATGGGCAGCTACCATCTGGACTTCAGTGCGAATCTGTGATGGCTAGAATGAACACACAGAAAGCAGAAGTTATGTAAAAACCAAATGGCACACCATCAGACTTTTGATTGACTTCTCTGAGATTCCTCCTCCATACAGCAGGGTGCATACTCCTGTCAAGTCCTTAGGGAGCACTCCCACGGGCTGCCCATTATAAACTCAAATGTAAAACAAACTGAAAACAACGGAGAGAAAATTATCCAAAGTAGTTTTCTTACCATAATGGAATTTAACTCGATAAATCTTCAAACACAAATTAATTAAGGTACACTTTTATGTAACCCATGGTTGAGAAAGGAGGTCCCAGGGACAGTAGACTATATTTTGACATGAATAAAAATGAAAATGCATTGTATCATCATTCAGGTGATAAAGGGAGATAAACAAAATGCTCTTATAAGAAAAGAAAAGGAAAAAAAATTAAGATAAGTAATCTCTCCCTTAAAAGAACTAAGGATAATAAAAAGGGAAATAAAGTGAACAAAGGAGGAATGAGAAGGAATTGGCAAATTTAAAGCAAAAATAGTAAAGCAAAGCAATGGAATCAAAAGCTGATTCTTTCGATCGATAAAAGGGAGAAATATCTAGGCAGGTTGACAAAAGAAATTACCGATACAAGAAGTGAAAGAGCATGTAACACTACAGTCTCTACAAACATTAAAGGTGTAATAAACATACACAGCTCTATGAATGTAAATTCAATAATTTAAATAAGCGAATCAAATCCTAGAAAGAACAAGCAGCCAAAACTTTCCTGAAAAGAAAAATGCATTGCCTGGATAGTCCTGTTGTCTTCTCAGTGGACTTAAGTCAAAAGGTTTACAGAAGGTTCAAATGCCAAGATATTCCAGGTTCAGATGGCCTCCCTGGAGAGCCCTCTACCAAACAGTCATTGAACTAACTCCAGCTCAGCAAACCTACTTTAAAAATAGAAGGGCAGGCAATCATTCCCAGCTCATTATTACAAGCTCATCATTATACTGATGCCCATAGCCAAAGACAGTACTATAAAGTATAGACCCATAGCCTTTATGAACAGAGGTGGGGGGGAAAGCCTCTACAAAATACTAGCAGGTTGAATCCCACAAAGCATAAAAAGAGTTATAGGTAATGGCCATGTGGGTTAAGCCTAAGGGCAGGAGGCTCATCCAGCGCTTGCAGAGCAATGAGTGAAATCTGTCACATGAACACACTGGAGAGAAAGCTCACGTAACTGACTCAGACAAAGCAGCCAACAAAGTTAACTTTATAGCTCTTAATAGTTTATGAATAAAGGACAAGTTCCTTGACTTGATAATAAAACTTTGAGGCTAGCAGGATAGTTAATGGGAAAGACTCAGTACCATCCCTTCAAGACTGAGAATGGAGCAGAGCTACCCTCGTTCCTGTTCTGCTTCCTACTGGAAGTCCGAGCCACTGCGATAAGGCAAGTCCCACAGATTAAAATAAAACTAATATTATGCAAATAGCTTGATGGGCCAGGGAGAAAAATCACAAGAAATTTCCCAAGAGGCTGCTACTTTGCTACTTGAACTACAAAATTGGACTGTCAGTCTGCTAGACAGTTTAGTCGTTCCGATGAGGTTAATTATATCCATACCATAGAAACCAGAGGTTGCATTCCAGCGACACACAGAATCATGGAAGGATTTCAGCACTGTGCTCAAAGATAGTAGCCATTTTGGAAAGAATGAGACTGTGCCCTTCTGATATTCAGAAAAGACAAAGAGATGGATGCAAAGAACGATGTGGTGGCTTCGAAGGATTAGCAGTGTGTTAGACACAGTATAAGGAAACATTTGGGAAGTAATGGAATAATTTTATAGCTGCCTGTACCTGGACTATGATGTTTTATTAATTTGTTTATATTTGCACAACTCCAAACATCAAAAAATACCTCAGTTTTCTATCTCTTAATTTTAAAATATTAAGTGTGACAGTGCATGGTTAAAAAGGAAGTTGTTTCTGATTTCCTTAGGATTGCCTGTTGACTAGCGAGAGCAGTGCTGTTCGATAGAAATGTCTAAGATGATGAAAATGTTCCAGTATGTCCAAGAATTGCCCTGTGGCCATTGAGCACTTGAACAAAGGAACTGACCATTTAATTTGATCTATTTAAGTTGCCATCAGCCATACCATACATGAATGCTATTGATTGATTGATTGATTGATTGATTGATAGGGTTTCTTTGTGTAGCCTTGTCTGACCTGGACTTGCTTTGTAGACCAGGCTGGCCTTGAATTCACAGAGATTCGCCTGCCTCTGCCTCTCCAAGTGATGGGATTATAGGTGTGTGCCACCGTACTTGGCCATGAATGCTAGCTTTTCTACTGGACAGCATAAATATAGAAAATGGTATCATCATGATGCCAGATAACAAAGAAAATTTTTTTTATTTAGTTGAAATTTTTAAAGACAGGTTTCTACTATAGGTAATCTAGGCTGGCCCTACACTCACGGTCTTCCTGAGCACATTACCACACCTAGCTTTTAATTTTATTCTGTGTTTCTGTGGCTCAGAGCCAGGACCTTTCACACACGAAGAAGCAAGTGCCCTACCATTGGGCTACATCCCAGCCTGAAATTCTATTAACTTTTACCTACCCATTATGAAGTAATAAAAGAGAAAATGAGTTCATTTTTGTTTTTGACATCAGGTTATTTTTTTGCAGTTTTAATACCTATTGGTAAAGGTGTGCAATCTGGCTTACATGAAACAGTATGTACTAGAAACACAGAGAATTGTCTCAGTGTAAACATGCTAGTGGGTGAGGAATCTGTGTGGTAGTGTGGATACAGAACAGACCAGAACTCAGATAATAGTCTAAGTCAGCAAATGTAATGGATTCCCTTGGGAGAACTGTTCAAAGATTCCCAGTGGAGAGTTGAAGCTGACGTGATTGGTAGCATTGCATTGTTCCTCTACATTACTTGTGATAAAATTTAATTCAGAAGTTAGAAAAAATTAATATTTTATCAACAATGATTCACAGTAAGATAGAAAGAACAGTTACAGCAGTAGGCTGTGATAAAAGCTATATTAATACGTTCTCAAAAATCTTACTGTATTTTCACCCCAGTGATGCAATTCACAGCTTGTCTGTTAACACATCTGAAAAACCAGTCACTCTACTCTTGTTCTTTGGGGTCGCTTCTTAAGTGAACAAGGCTTGAACACAAGACCAGAGTCTAAAACTTGGTATCAGAGACGCCCCCTAAGTGATTGATGGGCAGGTAATATATACAGAGTGGAAACATTAGACAGAGATGATTCACACCCCAGATGAACCCAGCGTCACATTACTGAAAACAGCGTGCACTGTAACACTTACAAATTGCTTACTTCTTCCATTTTCCAGTTACTCTTCTCAGACCATGGTTAACTGTAACCAAAACCCCAAAAGGGAAACTGAAGATAAATGCCTAACTACCGTTTCCGCTGTTGGTAGGTGGTAAGAACATGGCGGCAGGCACAACACTTCATTCTAGGTAGTAAGAGTAATGACGGAATAGACTTTAGGCACGAGGACATCTCGAGACACCAGGAAAGCGGCACACCAAGGGCGTCTCAAGCCTCCCGAGGTGAATGTGTGTGGATGGTGGCTTGCTCTTTCCGACAAGTGCTGTTGCGGCTAAGAGAAGTCACACGGTCTGGGGAGATGGCTCAATGGGTAAAACATTTCGTGTGCAAATCTAGGGACTGGGGTTTGGAGTATCAGGATCCATGTAAATACAGGCAGGTTGGGGTTCGCTTGAAGCTCCAGTGCTTGGAACTCAGGTAGACAAGCCTATTCGAAAGCTCTGGGGTCCATGAGCAACCTTGCCTAGAATAAGCACCTGAGGAAGATTCCTGGAACACGTATCAGGCCTCCACGTGTGTATGTGTGCACATGAACCTGCACACATGTGCGCGTGTGTGCGCGCTCGCGCGCGCGCGCACACACACACACACACACACAATTTATATACTCAATTCCAGTCATGCTAAACTCAGCTTTGTGATGGAACTTCCTGGCCAGTATTTTTTCTTTTTTTACCATACAGTTTCTTATTACTATTGCTTTGTAGTATATCTTTTAAAAATTATTTTTATTAATTACAGTTTATTCACTTTGTGTCCCCCCTGTACCCCCTCCCTCCTCCCCTCCCGATCCCACCCTCCCTCCCCCTTCTTCACGCATACCCCTTCCCAAGTCCACTGATAGGGGAGGTCCTCTTCTCCTTCCTTCTGATCTTAGTCTATCAGGTCTCATCAGGAGTGGCTACATTGTCTTCTTCTGTGGCCTGGTAAGGCTGCTCTCCCCTCAGGGGAAGGTGATCAAAGAGCAGGCCAATCAGTTCATGTCCCCATTACTATGGAGGCCACTGGACACTGAACTGCCATAGGCTACCTCCATGCAGGGGTTCCAGGCCATCTCCATGAGTGGTCCATGAGTATCAGTTTCAGAAAAGGACCTTGTGCCCAGACTTTTTGGATCTGTTGTTGTCCTTGTGGAGCTCCTCTCCTCTCCAGGTCTTACTCTCTCCCACTTCTTTCATAAGCTTCCCTGCACTCTGCCCAAAGTTTGGCTATGAGTCTCAGCATCTGCCTCGATATCCTGCAGGGTAGAGCCTTTCAGAGGCCTTCTCTGGTAGGCTCCTGTCCTGTTCTCTGTTTTTTCCCTCCTCCGATGTCTGTCCTCTTTGCCTTTCTGAATGGGGATTGACCATCTTAGCCAGAGTCCTCCTTCCTGATTAGCTTCCTTAGGTGTACAGACTTTAGTAGGTTTATCCTATATTATATGTCTACTATCCACTTATGAGTATACACCCTGTCTTTATACTTAGTTTGGACATGTGTGGCAACGATCTTATCCCTGTTACCCCGTGCTGTGTGGGAAAGTATTCCATACCTCCTTTTCATGTGTGTTTTCTTTCCATTCCTTACTTAATTGGAAGCACCTTGAGGTCAGAGGTTACTGCTATAGCTGTGGCAGCCTTTGCACCCTTCCTATCCCCCCCCCCCAGTTCAACTCTACAGAAGAGGAATGCATCCCACAGAGCAGTAACTCAGCCATGATTAAATAAGCCAGTGATGGAGTCATTCAGTTTCTCTGTCCTTTGACCTTCTAACAAATTCCAGCTTAAAGAGCCCCAGCTCTCAATACTGCTCTGTCTTTAAAGCAGCAGAAACTGATTGGGAAATACCACTCTTAAAGGCTGCTTTCAGGTAGGTTTGCTGCTTGTCACACTTGGGGGGATAATTGTCTCCGGAGACTGGGACTGTACAATGACTGTTACTTTTGCTGTAACTTTAAGGTAAACATAGATGTTCCCCAAAGGGAAGCCCACCTGCAAATTCTGCAAACTGGTGTTGAGTGGAAATAATTATGAAAGTTTTTCCAATCCAGACAGCCATCTGTTATAAAGTACAGTGAGCCTCCAGAATGGAATCTGGGGGCTTGAGAGATGCCTCAGTTAGTCAAGTGCTTGCTGAGTAGGCATAAGGACCCAAATTGGGATTCTCATACACTCCCCACAAAAAGCTGGTCATGATGTGCCTGTCACTACAGATGTGCTCCTGGGCCAGTACCCCTAACTGGTCTCCTGAATCAGTGAAGCTCAGATTCAGTGAGAGACCTTGCCTCAGAAAATTACAGAGGAGAGACATCAAGGATGATACATGATCTAGACCTCTGGCTTTCACACACATACGTGTGCACACACATACACGAAATAGTAAATAAATCAACAGAATTTCATAATTAGCCCTACAAATTGCAGGCTTTTAAAAACATACCTTCAGTATTTCTGTAGTTGGGAGGAGTGTCTGAGTTATTCTCAGGTGTGTTTTAGCCCAGTCAGTCACAGATGTAACCCCCACAAACCCAAATACTACGAACAATTAAACAATTTAAGTTGTCACAGTTTCCATAGTTTTCTTACCATTTAATTTTAAAACTAATTTGACTTTTTCCCTAGTCACCAAAAATTTTTTAAAAAGGTACAGGCTCTTAATATATATATTTTTCTGCTTTATTTATTTGGAGGTGTGTGTCTGGAATTGCCTTTGTAGCCATCTGTCCATGAGCCTAGATTTCTGTGCCTCAACTTCCCAAGAGTTAGGATTACTATTGGTGTGCACCCCTTTCCTCGGCCCAGTGCTTTCATCTTTTCCTTTCTTGTCAGAGTAACTAAGAGCAGGAAGGAGGAGAAAAAAAGCTGACATTGTACTATACTTTGTAATCTGCACATTTAATTTGTATTTTCTTCTGCAAATGACAGCTGGAGATTAGAGCCTAGGTCATAGGTGTTGACTTTTAATGCATTTATAGTCTAATATTTAATACATTTTATGGAGAACACACGTTCAAGAGACAGGGTGCTGGTTTTGGCTTAGCTCTTCACTCTGTCACCTGACCAAGACATTTAGGCCATGGCATCAGCCTCTGCCAAAAGACAATGTACTCTATAACTTCTGTTGTCTCCGCCCTCCGGACTATCCTTACTCTAGTCTGATGGAGAATCATTCTGGCAAAAAGCCTGCTGGGAATCTGTGAGGAGCTCAGTGACCCCGTTTCGTCTTCATGTGGTGACCTCTCCTACCTAGAGCCATACCAAAGGTGTTTGTTCTTTAAGTATTTAATTGCCCGTCCTCTGTTGCATCTAATCCAACTTTAACTGAAATTGTTTCTTTTCTCATTATAAGAGTGCATTTAACTCAGTAAACCAGGAGCTAGAGAGGTCCTGGAAGTTCTGGAAGTTTGGGGTTTTGTTTGTTTTTAACTGCTTTTGTTGAATTTTTAATTTGTGCCTTTTTATCAGCTTTTATGCAGCCAGAGAAATCTGATCTATTACTGGTGCCCGGGGTCACTCTTTGGAGGATGCTCTTCTATAATTTGGACTAATATTCCACACTGGGCAATACTCCAAGTGTCAGGCCACCACTATGGCCCAGACTTCTGTATGGAGACCAGGCAATTGGTGTTAGGTGTGTGTGACATACTCCTGGGAATGTGCCTTCCTCCTTCCCTGTGCAAGAGCCGGCCCAGGCCCTCATGCATCCCAGGCAAACACTTTACCACCGAGCTGTACCTCAGCTTAGGTCGAATTTCTGAGAGTCCCTAATTTCTTCATGCTGGAAATTCTGGAAACAGATCAATCTTCTATACGTTGGTTTCTCTCTTCCCTGGTTAAGCAGTCTGCATCTTGTCTGGTCTCTCAAGATAGGCGGAAGCCACAGCCCAACAGTTATTTTCTTTCTTTGGACATATCTTATACTTGCTGCCAATGCCAAACAAACCTTGACATTTGACGTCACTACAGCCACTCTGTAGAAACCCGCAGTGCCTTTATCCATTAATGTAATGTCCTCCACGAGCTTATCAAGTGTAGCTCTCTGTCTCTGTCTCCATCTGTTTCTCTCTGTTTCGTTTCTCCTCTCTATCTGTCCTTCTGCCTTTCTCCCTCTACCAGTCTCTTTCATACGTGTATGTATGTCTGTGTCTGTGTCTGCATTATGTACGTATGTGTGTGAACGATGTGTTACTCTGTCTTAGCCACAATGGACAGGCAGCCCTGTCTCTAAAGCACCTCGATCCATCCAACCACATCGTCTCTGTTTATTTTACTCTGCTGCACGGTAAGCTATCCCGATCTTTCCTCTTCTCTCACCTTCCCTTACCACCTGGGCTGCACATCCTAGCTGCCTCCTTCTCCCTGAAGCTCTTGCCAGGTCTCGCCATACTTGTTTGGTGTCTCTTCTCAGATTAGAAGTAATCACCATTCTTCATTCTCTTGGGCTTGTTTCCCTCCCCTTTGACAAAACTGTAAGTCTAGGCACCATATAATATATACCTAGTTCATACTGACACTAGCAACAAGCACTGAGTCTTGTGTGGTGCATTGTAAGTACTGGTTGACTTGAACAAGATTATTGTTATAGATTGTTTCTTTTTTGTTGTTGTTGTTTTTGGTTTTGTTTTTTTCCTAGCCTACTGGAACAGTCTTGCATAAGGGAGAAAGTGTTAGTATCAAAGACTCCTGGGTGGTAAGGGAAACAGAAGTCCCCAGGAAAGCCACTTTGCATATATCAACATATTTTTGTCTCTAGCCGTTTGCCGGAACTCTTTTCAACAATTTTAAGAGTATAGGCTCATTAGCCGAAAGGCTTCTGAGGGATAAAACCTAACTAACCCCTTTAACAAAGGCTGAGTGGAAGTCGCTGCAACTGTAAGCGACTGCCTTTCCTTACCCAGGTGGACACCCTCACCCTCACCTTGTTCCGTGCTTTCTGTTTACCCTCCCTTTACTCCTCAGAATGAATGCTTGGCCCCAGGTGGCTTATCCTCTACCTCCCTGTCCTTGGCTCCTGCCTCCTGTCTCCAGATCATCTCTTCCTTCTTTCGTGCCTAAAAGAGGTTCTAAAAGAAGTTCCGCTCTCCTTTGACGTCATTCCTGTCTCCTCCAACCCCACTTCTTTTCACCTGAGTTCTCCGGAGGCTGCCCATCCCCCACCTTTGACAGATCCCACCCTGTGTTTCTTTGTTCTTAGGTGTGAGTACCTTTTCTTCTCCAGTGTATTTTGAGCTTCTTGAAGGTAGAAGTCAGTTGTGCCATTTGTTTGTGGAGAAGAGTACATACGGGTGTGCACACCGTGAGCTACATATGCTACTTTACACATGTTTAAACCATCCCATGTAAACATACAGTGTTCCAGCGAGGCACCCAAGCAGATATTTTTAATCGAATCAAGGGTATGCACTGCTCTCACTGTTTTCAAATGCAGCAGCTCAAAGACTTTGCCAGACCATTAGTCATCCAAATGTTTATTACAGTTCTACGTGACTGTGTCACTCATGCTGCTACAATTTAATCTTCTGCCAAGGAACCGTTGAAATGCCAGGCGCCACCTCTTTTTCACACCTCATCAACCGAGCAGGTCACCTGTGGGATCCCCTGCATGGTGTCCGTAAATCTTCACTGTCACCAAAGCTGTTTCTAAGGGAACTGAAGGCAGGCAGAGGAGGAGACTTCATTATGGCTGGAGCTGACTTTTGACCCTCATGCTCACTGTTGTCTTATACTTGAGGATGTCTTTCTTGCCTGTGTAATTTTTGTGTGCATATTTGTCTGTGTGTGTGTGTGTGTGTGTGTGTGTGTGTGTGTGTGTGTGTGCACGAGCGCACATGTGTGAAAATTGGAAGACAGCTTCAGTTGTCATTCTTCAGGCATGAGGCAATTGTTTTTTTTTTTTTTTTTTTTTTTTTTTTTTTATTCAGACAGTGTTTGTCACTGGTATGGAGTTCACAAAGCAAGCTATGTCAGTGGGTCATCAAGCCCAGAGTTCTGACTGTCCCTGCCTCTCCAGAGATCATATTATATAAGACTACACCACCTTGCTCAGCTTGAGAAAAGATGAGTTCTGGGGATTGAACTTGGATCCTTGCACTTGCAAGGCTACCACCTCGAATGAGCTACCACCGCAGCCTCTTTTGCCTGTGCTTCTGAACTGATGCTAATAGATATCTACCACACAGTCATCCTACTAACAGTAGGGCAGCAAGGGATGTTGGTGTTTGCAGTGTTGACTGGCATTTTGAATTCTTCTGCATGGTCATTCAATGAACATTAGCTATCAGGGGTCAGAGGGCAGCTTTTCAGAATCTCTAGAACTGGATGGAGCCGTCAGCTACCAACGGGATCTAACCTGGGGCACTAACCATGTTGACCCCATGTGCTAAGTCACCAGCTGGCTTTGGTTTTAATTTAAAATTTGAGGTACCTGTCTTTTAAACATTTTCTTTTCTGTGGTTATTCTATTATGAGAGAGAGAGAGAGAGAGAGAGACAGAGAGAGAGAGAGAGAGAGAGAGACAGAGAGAGAGAGAGAGAGAATGTTTGTGTTTGTGTGCGGCCTCCAGTGCAGACTCTGGAGCCAGCTCTGGGATTCAGATTCTCCTTGCACTCAGTGGCTGTGAAACCTGGAAGAAGGAAGGTTGACTCCTTTGAAAACGGGAATCTTGATGGCACTTGTCTTTCACTGAAAGGCTTAGCTGCTTCTGTCTTTGAACAGAATAGGCCCATCTCAGGATGGAAACATGTATACTTAGATATTATTAACTTCACACACCTCTTTGTCATTTTCTATGCTGTTGCTTGCTTGAGCTTCGTTTCTCTTTATTCACTGATTTAACCTGCAATATACATAGAAGAAACCGGAATCTTTAGCCATTAAGGTAGTACACGGATCTGGTACTTCCCTGGAGGGCCTTAATCTGCCAGGGCTAATGGTATTGCCATGGCAGCAGAAAGGCAGGTGACTGCATTGAATCTGTAGTCAGAAAGGGGAAAGGCACACACTGGTGTTCAGCTGGCTGCCTTCCCCTATTCAGTGATCTTTCCTCCTCAGCTGAGTACCTTTGGGAACCTCTCATAGACATACCCTGTCTCCTAGGTGATTCTTAATCCCGTCAAGTTGACAATGAGTACTGACCTTCATGAAAGCACTGGGTGGACTGTGATGGATTTATAATTAAGGATCCAGCTAAACTGAAAGTGCATTGATTAGTTTCGGGGTGCATTGATAGAAGACCCCAGTCCTGAGCCACAGGTTCATTCCATAGTGACAGGCCAGGAGGAGAGAGGTGAGAACGCATTGGGAGGGAAATTCAAGACCAAGCCATTTCTTAAAAAAAGCACTGAAGGTATAATTCGTAGGGTTTTTGTTTTGAAGTGCATGATTCCATGATATTCAAAGCATCACCTAGTTTAGTCATGGCCACTAAGGGGTTGTCAGTGACACACAGTAGCTAATCTCCATCACATTCATAGACTAGTGAATGTAGAGTCAATTCCAAAGCCAGAGCAGTGTGACAGGGTGTTCACAGCCCATACTGGGACTTGAGGGACCAGGTCAGTAAAAGAAAAAATACCATGGGAGCTGAGGAATTGAAAAGAACTAGAAGATGACCGACACCAAAGAGTTTGGGGTTTTATGTTGGGGGGGGCTGTTTGTTTTGTAACATTGGAATCAAACATACCAATCAAGCAGTAAGTGAATACACAGTCCACATGCTTACTAGCCAACTAAAACTGCAAAAAACTAGAGAAGAGGTGATCTGGCACCTGGGAACCAGGCTAATGTATATTTATAGCTATTGGATGTGTTGACAGGGAGCTTCCCAAGACCAGACTAGGGAATCACTATAGGAAAGGGGTTTATTGGGACTCACCAGAGGACTGTGGCTGGCTTGGGACAGGGCCTGAGTTTCATGGTGGCGTGTCTTAGATATGGCTGAACCATAGGCATCACATGAGGACAAGGTTCTGGCAAGCCTGGTGATCCTCTGAGGGGGTCCTTCTAACTCAGTAATTTGGAAGAGCTATGCTTCCCATTCTCACCATCGAAGCCCTGAGACAGGAGGATTTCAGGAAGTTCGAGGCCAGCCCGGGCTACAGAGTAAGATTATGTCTCAAGAAAGGATGGAAGCCAAGTGAATGGGAAGAGCCGTGGTGAGGACCCCCTTGGGTGTACAATAGCTGGTGTCAGTTGTGCCTTCCCTTTGGGGTTTGGCTGCTGTGTTCCTGAAGCTATGGTGAGCTTGCGGTACCCACATCATCCGCTGCTGCCCAGCTCCATCTGGTATCTGGAGTGTGGGGGCACTGGTGGGTGTGTCTATTTGGTTCTGAGGTGAGAGTAAGGGTGCCTTTTGCGTGCCTCTTTGGAAACATTGGGTGATGCTCTTTGAATACAGTAGAATTCATCCCGTCCTTCATTGTTATTCTTTTGCTCCCGACTCCATTTTTCTCCCAGCTGTGAGTGACGGCTAGCATTCCTGCCGCCTGTCCTCTGCCAACTTATGCCCTCTTTTCTTCCTGAGGATGTTGTGGTGACTCATGTGTCAATACAAAGTACTTCTGCCCTACAGATTCTCGTGTGTGTGTGTCTTTGCAGGCTTGCTTACGTTTGTATACAACACACATACACATAGACGTAGGATGTGTTCAGCGTAGGCTAATAATGAGTCCGGTACAGCTGGTGCAATGAGCAAGACATTTTTTTGCATAGATACGTGGCTGGTTTTTTTTTTTTCTTCCCTTCCTGATCTTAGACATAAGATTTCTTTTTTAAATTTTTCAAAAAAGCAGACAAAGCAGCGACATAAAGCCACAAATCCTATGGCTCCTACCAGTTGTGCTATATAAGCTCTGGAGAGCCTGACGCTGAGAGTGAGCGCCTGACATAGTGACCTCATTCCCGACACTGCCTTTACGGGCAGTGGCAGAACTGTGATGCTGCCGGGGCTGCAGGCCCGATGGGGCAATGAGCACCGGGCTTGCAAAGACTTGCAAGGCAACTGGAATTTCTGACAAATAGCTCGCTGCAGCTAAACTTTGATCCGGTGTACTGTAGAACTGCCTGTTACACGTAGATGGGAGATTCATCCTCCATGACAGTGAAAACCCCAGCCTTAAAAACAAACTTAAAAAAAAAAGAAAGAAAGAAAGAAAGAAAGAAAGAAAGAAAGAAAGAAAGAAAGAAAGAAAGAAAGAAATGTACCAAATATTTGATTGAAGGTTTTTGGTTGTTTTTTTTTTTTTGTTCTTTTTTTTTTTTTGAGTATACAATGGCAGATAAAATTTAATATGTTTTCTTTCTTGAAGTATTTTGGAGGTATGTGCTCTTTTTACTCTTTTGGTGATTAAAAAAATATGTGGGGGGGACTAATGCATGTGATGGTGCCTGGGACCCCTGGAGGGGAGCATTTGCTCCTTGGCCCCTGCACCCAGGGTCTGTCCTATCCTCCGAGTCTCTGTACTGCACAGACAAAGGACCTGACAGACACACACAGGCTGTGGCTTTTCTTGGAGCGATGACTCATTTCAGCTCACAAAGGATTCTGGGCATGGGAGTGAGAAGTCAGGTTGGCTGATTGGTCCCTGTGACTTCCCTTTGCAGAGGAGAATCAGAAGAGGAGTGACTGTGCAGATTCCCGAGACACTGCAGTGGGATGTGGGCTCAGTGCTCTCGCCTGTGATCTGTGGGCTAGCCGGGGGTCAGGATCCAGCCAGCGGCTTCATGCAAATAAGATAAAAAGATGGTAAAGATTACCCCCCCCTCACACACACACCGGTGGTGAGATCCACACTAGCAAAGTACATTCAGAGCCTTTTAAAGGTGCTTTTGTTTTGTCAGCCCTTGTCTCGGCGCCACAAGCCCCGATTTGTCAGAGGAGCTGAGGGTTCCGTAGCCAGTCAATATATATATACTTTCCAAGGTAAAGTATCAGATTGCTGTTGCAGTCCACGGGCCTGCAGTAACTTATCAGAAATGTTCACTTAGGATGCTGTTGCGCGAACATTTACTCTCTCTTCTTATTACAGATTCTAGGACGTCCATTTCTGTTACTGGCTCCTTCTTGTGCTTGGATGCATTCCCTTAGCATGCACCAGGCTTTAGCATCAAAGCTACCTGGGGAATGGAGCCAGTCCAGAAAGGGTCAGGTAGGTTTCCCCTGCTTTTATTTCAAAAATTGTTGTATGAGAAAAAAAAAAAAAAGGTACATGTTTAAAAATGTCAGTAGCACCCATGACCAGGGCGTGCGGACCTCTGAGGACCGGCCTTGCCATTAGCATGCCCCAGGCCTCAGTTCCAGGTGCTCCAGTGGAGGCTGTCCATTGCATGCGACCACACCAGCATGAGCCATTGCTGCGCCGGGGCTGAGCCAGCCGCAGCTGTAGATCCGAGGCTAGGAAGAAATTAGAGTGCTTCATCTCCATCTGCATGTCTCACTCACTTTCCAAGAGGAAAAAAAAATATTTCTTGGCACTTTTTATCTTCAATGAATATACAGTCCATGAAATGGGAAATCCCCCTGCAGCACACTCAGGGGTGAGGGGGGCTGATTTACACACTCAGAGTAAGATGCTCTAAGAAGAGCATCAAGTTGAGGCTTCTGTGAGCTAACAGAGGATTTTGGTTGTGACTGAACTATTTTTTTTTTCTATAGCATCCATGAGGTTTTCACATACAACCTCTCTTAAAAAAATGATAACAAAATGGTAAAAATATTTCCTCACGTTGCATTCACCGACATGAATATGGCATATCTGAAAACATGATTTTAGCACCTCCCCAAAGGCAGGGTCAGTATTGCTATTTAATAATGGGATGTCTCAGAGTATTGGGTCCTTCTCGTCGTTTGCATAATTGGAGCATCTTAAAATAATTCCAAATCTACATTGGCAGGGCCCCTCAGACATGTCTTCTCTCTTTATGGGTACAGTCATACTCAAAGGTCCCCCTCACAACACAGAACAGTAAAGGCATTGCTCCCCCCCCTTTTTTAAGGATGTTTTTGCAAATAGGACTCTGCAGGCTTACCTTTGAGGGTACCACAGTCAGTTTCAAAGGCTGCTCCGCCAGGCAAAGCACACACCTAATGTGTAATGGCCATGATTGCCACACCCTACCAGGGCTGCTCATCTTTGGAGACCCCGTTTAAAAACCTCTCTTCCGCATAAACTCTCCTAATGGAAAGTATTACAACAGGGAATTCGTCCATTTGTATCATCTTCCCCCTCTGGTTTCCAAAGTACCGGTCTGCATCTCACAAGGGCACTCTCGGACGACAGCAAATTTTGTGTTGTATCTGATCATTCCTCCTCATACCTCATTGTTCCCTTTCTCACCTTTCAACCCACGAGACCCCTGTCCAGTTTCCCTTCTATTTTCACGTCATATGTGCATACATGATTTTATCTGTTTATAAAAATCTAGCCACCACGTATTTGAGAAAATATGCTGTTTGTCTGAGATTGGTTTAATTGTCCTAATATAACTGTCTCCAGTGGCATCCATTTTCCCCGCAAAGGATGTATCTTTGTTGTTTATGGCTATCACCTCCTAGTCCATGTGTGTGTATGTGTATGTGTGTGTGTCTGTACATGTGTGCATGCATGCGCGAGTGTTTATTTCCGTTGCGCTGTTGTGGCACACCTAGCTTAGTTCCATAGCTCAGCTGCTGTGAGTGGTGCTACAGTGTATCACTCACGTGACAGGACTTGGGTCCTCTGGATAAATACCTAGGCGTGCTACGTTTGAATCATAGAGTAGTTTTATTTTTAGGTTTTTTTTTTTGAGGAAATTTATTATTATTATTTTTTAATCTACAGAAGTCGGACTGGTTTACATTCCCACCACTGCTACAGGAGGGAGCATTGCCTTTTGCCCACATCTTTGCCAGCCTTTTAAAACTTAAATGATTGCCGTTCTGACCGGAGTGAAATGGAATGTTAGTGCAGTTTTAATTTGTATTTCTCTGATGACTGGAAAGACCTGTTTATTGGCTGTTTGAGTTTCCTCTTCTGAGAGCTGTTTCATCATTCCACTGATTGACCAGTTTGTTTCATTTGTTTTTGCTTCAGGTCTTTACAGGTTTTGCATATTGAAGATAGACATCCCAGGTCACATGTAAAACTAGCACAGATTTTTTTCTTTCATTCCTCATGTTGTTTTTCCTTACGTTCGAGAGGCCCCAGGTGTCACTTGTTGACATTTCCTCAGCAACTGGAGCCTATTTAGAGGTTTGGTTTTGTCGTTGTTGATTTTAGATTTTGTTCGGTTGGTTTTGGTTTTTGTAGACAGGGTTTCTCTGTGTAGCCCTGGCTATCCTGGAATCACTCTGTAGACCAGGCTGGCCACAAACTAACAGAGATCTGCCTGCCTCTGCCTCCCAAGTGCTGGGATTAAAGCCATATGCCACCACCGCCCAGCTTGTCTTTGTTTTTGAGACAGTGTCAAGGTTGGCCTTGAACCTGTGATGTAACTGAAGCTGCCCTTTAACTTCCATTCCTCCTACCTCTGTCTCCCAAGTATATGTGCCAACTCCTCTGGCTAGGCTCCTGTTGCACTTTTTGTTTTGTTTTGTGTGTGTATTGTTTTTACTATAGTTCTTCACAGGATGCTTTGAACATTAATTTGAATATTTTATTACTTATTTTTTCACATTTTATGTCTAAACTGTACTCACTGGAAGCAGAGAACTAGATGTGTGTTTTTCCTACAATCCACACATAGAAAGTACACCATAGACAGTTGAAGGAAAGTTGAAAAGCATTTGTTTATCATGTACTTAAAATAATACGCTTGTTAGTTTTGGTTGAAGCAGAAGACATTATATTAAACAAAACAAGCCACTCACAAAAGGACAAATGAAATGTGTCTTAATAATTAGTGGAAGCTTAAAAAAGCCAATCTCTTAAAGGAGAGACTAGAGTAGAGGTCACAAGAGACTGGAGGCAGAGAGGGACAGAAGATATGAGAGAGGTCATACAGTAAGTGCCAAAATAGAGTTGTTAGGGGGAAGCATTCCTGGTGTTTATAGTACTGCCAGGGAGCTGCAGTCTGTAACATTTTATGACAGATCTAAAGTGTCTGGAAGAGAAGACTCCACGTGTCACAACATCGAAGTGATGCTTATCAGTGCCTTCATTTGAACATTACACATTGTAAATTTATACATCCCAAGTACCCAAAAAATACGCACAACTCAGTACATTTTAAAGATTAAATTAAAATTTAAAAAGACTCTTCACCGGGTAGGTTTAGTGCTCAGGTAAACCTCGGGAGTTATATGAGGCTCTGGAAATTATGATTGCTTTTACGCTGTGCTGCAGTGGAGCTGAGAGAGCCTCCCCAGCCTGCTGGTACAGGACTCTTAACCATTAAGAGCAAACGTGAGTGTGCGGCTCTTAACTGTGGGCGTTAATAACAGTTTGCTTGGATTTTACTGGGCAAGCCATCCTTAAGGAAGGAGCGAGCAAAACTCTGAGCATTTGTGCAAATGTCACTTTTTTTCTGTACTCCTGCAGGACATTTTTTCCTAAGGAGATACCCCGGGGCCCAGCACCCTAACTGCCAGTGTTCCCTAACTTTAGCGGTAAGAGCTGTTTCTTAGGCAGCGTGAATGGAGAATTGGTCCAGCCATCGTTCTGAACCTGGGCGGTCTTTATTCTCCTTACTACTTTTGGCACATGCCCTTTCCCGTCCTTTAGGGCTCTAGTGAAATCCATAGCTCCCATTTGCTTTAAGGCCGTTGCCTCCCAGGCTCAAAGTCGTCAGCCTCCTTGTAGCTCAGTGGAAATATTCTGTTCCCTCAGGGCAGGTGTCCTCGGCTGAGTGTCAGGACACTCTCTGACCTTGGCGAGGAGGACTACTGCCTTCCTTATCATGGGCTATGATCTTTTTTCAAGGGCTTCTTTTTATAACTAAATTAATTTTTATAACTAAATTACTCTCTTTTTATAACTAAATTAATTTTCTGTTGGAATAAATTCAAGTACTGGAAAAGGAAATGGATTAAATTCAGATAGGCTTGGAGACTATATGTTTTAGCCACTAGCTACTATTTAGGTCTCAAATGCTAGGTCTCAAAGGCAGCATGTTCAGCATCCATTATCTCACCTAATCACCTCAGTCCCTGTGATGTCAACATCACTATAGACCAGTGGTTCTCAACTTGTGGGGTCACGACCCCTTTGTGGGTCGCACATAAGATATCCTGCGTATCAGATATTGACTTCACAATTCACGACTGTGCAAATTCACAGTTACGAAGTAGAAGCGAAATAATCTTGTGGTCGTGGGTGTCCCCATAACGTGAGAAACCATATTAAAGGGGCCACAGCATCAGGAAGGTGGAGAAGCACTGCTATAGACACGGAAAAGAAAAAAGAGAGAGAAGAACCAGTTCCCCTCAGTGATGTAACTGATGGAGTGCAGAGCTGAGGTCTCAACCTCATGGTATAATAAAGTTGCTGGGTTTTGTCACTGTCCTGACAAGTCACATTTAGGGGAGGAAGTTACTTAATGGTAGAGCGAGTTGGAGTCTTCTCTGTGAGTCTGTTCAAAGCTGCGTGACTTTGTCCTGTCCTTTGGAATTCTCACGCAGCTCTCTCGGAACAACCTCCCTGGCCGCTGGAAGGGGCTGGAAGGGGTTTGGCCATGTCATAATCCGGGGTCTGCCGTTCTAACCGCATTTGACCTGTATTTAATTAGGCCCGGTTGTTGAGGTACACTTGTATTTCACAGAAATCAGTCACAGCATAGCCGCGGCACCTCAGCTGATGAAGCAAGAATACAGAGGCCGAGACACAGCCCTGGGGATTCTAACTTCAAGAACAGCCCTGCAAGTGGCAGGCTGCTTTATTAAATTATAGTTGAAAATTTTCATCAGTAGAAATCGGAACATCTGATACGTCTTTACGGACAGGCAGGGGGTTTGCTGGATGGTAGAAATGGATGTGAAATAATAGATGAAGGCTTCCACTAGGAATTTAGATTTGACTCTCTTTGAGGTACTCCCTCTAAAGGAAGACTCCATATTGTGTGGGAATACTCATTAGCCATGGGCCTTCTAGACCTGTGTGAAATCCAGGAGACTATTAGTTGTTGGCGGCCAAGATTAGCGTTTTATCGTGATTTTTATCTCAGGCGGTGAAGAGCTTTAATTCTGGGTCAGGGAACAGAGAAGAGGAGAGTAGCTCTTGTCACTAACATCTTGGTAAAAAGCAGAGCCAAGTCTGACCTTGTCCTCATGGGCAGGGCCTTTTCATTCATCAAATGCCTGCTATGTAAATGGCAGTCTGCAGGTTTCTGCTTCCTAATTTCTCATACATACTCACTGGGGCGGTGGTTGGTCCACAACACGGAGTTTTAGCAAAGATTTGATGTGGTGACGGGTGTAACGCTTCTCATGGCTCATAGTTCCATTCTAATTCTTCAGCTATAAATTTACATAGCAAATAGCCAAGTGGTCCAAAGTGCTACTAAGTGTTGTGATGTCAGCCATTGTTTCTCATTATATGGAGAGGGTTTTCACTCCCTGCTCTCCGCTAGCTGCCCTTCTCTATTTTTTTATTTTAACCTCTCCTTATTCTGTGACAGTTTCCCAACAATAGCCAAGTCCCAGTAGCAAGAACACTAGCTTAAGTTCAGAAACCATTAGGACGATGCTTTCTTCTGGAAACCGATGGCCCGATTAATCCTCTCGGCCAGCCACACCTTCCTATAACATACAGACATGAGCCGAGCGTTCTGGGTAGCACGAGGACATCAACTCATTTCGGTGTGTGTGTTCTAAGTCACCATGATCACTCTTAACTTGGCTCTCACTACAAGTTTCTGAGGAAGTCATAACTGATGGCCAGATTAACTTCAGCATTAATAATAAGACACTCCTCCTTACTTTACCTTTTGAGTTCAGTTTCCTCAAATACTAACTTTAAAACTGGGTTTTGTGTCCGAGAACTGTTAGGGCTGAAATTAAGCATTTGAAAACCCCAGAAAGGCTGTCATACAAGTTCCAGAACTCTAAACACTTCGCTGTTGTTAAATGTCAATTTTCCTTCACTGCCGATTGGCGATATGGGCCCAACCTTAAAGTTTTGAAGTCAGTGGCATTTTAAAACAAACTTACAGTAAACTAGTAAAAGTGCCGTTTTCAGTGCCAGTTTTCTTTCAGATTTCAATACAAACAGTTGAAAGTCAAGTATAGTAATCCAGTTTCAAAGAAACGTTCATAGCAGCACGCGAGCTAATGGAAGCCACATGCCCCGTCCCCTCAGAAGGCTGCTGTGGTCTTTGAGAGCGTACATAGGAAAGGGATATGTGTTTTTCTAGAAGAACTTTTGGGACAATGTTGTAGTAGATCTTCTGTTAAAAGAACCAAGCAGCATTTATACATAAAATTGGGGTTAATAAATTGAATTAAATTGTAAAACACAGGATTTGTCTGATGCTGTGCATCAGAGAAGTAGTTCACTTAACTGTAACCTCAGAGAGCGGAT
Source organism: Meriones unguiculatus (assembly GCF_030254825.1). Lineage (NCBI taxonomy): Eukaryota > Metazoa > Chordata > Mammalia > Rodentia > Muridae > Meriones > Meriones unguiculatus. Next base: position 38,390,541 of record NC_083352.1, on the reverse strand, counting down.
AACTTCCCCATGCCCACGGGCATCTGAGATAAAACTTGGCAAAAGTAGCACATTTTGCCGAATTGGGTAGTGCTGCCTCATCCCTGTGGGCTCTGAGCATCTCAGAAGCACAGTTCAGGCATTTTATGAAGAATCACCGTATCGGGTAATTTTAATTTTGGCAGAAGAGAGGAGGGGGATAGCATGTTAGTCCTGAGGGGCAAAGCTCAGTCAGACTTGGGTCAGAATGAACATTTGAAGGCTGTTTTATTCAGGGGGAAAATATGATAGCCGACACATTCATGCACTTCTTCAAAAACTAACGCCTCTTCCAGATCAGATAATCATGGAAGTCCTTTCTACAACACCTGGAAGTAAAGCTGGGCATGAGAATTATATTATGATTTGATTTTCTGCCAAAATCCTGACAAATTGATAGAAAATCATAGACCTTTGGAGCCTGAAGAAATCATTGCTACAATCCCATCCAAACCCTTATTTTATAGACAAGGAAACAGGGTCCCAGGTAATTAATTTGTATCTATCTTTAAGAGACTGGATTCTAGGCCAGTAGAAAGACTCGGTTGGTAAAAAGCACTTGCCACCAACCGTGATGACCTGAGTTCAGTCCCAGGAGCCAGGTGGAAGGGGAAAACTGGCCCCTGGAGCCTGTCCTGTGACCTCTATATATGTGTACACTGTGGCATACATCCTCCCAACACAGAACAGGTAAATATGAAGACATTGCATGATCTTTTAAAAGTAAAAAGAAAGTGAGTTTTTAGCATGTATCTCCTGGTGTCTTCAGAGAATAGGGGTTTCCCAATTCTAAACACCTCAGTTTTCCAACTAATTGTTTAGAATTGTAATATGGTATTCAGAATTTGGGATATGAATTTCATGAAGGATAGAGAAGCCTTTCAACCCACAGTAGAGATTAAGTGAACTTTATAGTGAAAAACAAGGAATAATAGATACTGAATGCAGGCTCTTTCTCTCTCTCTCTCTCTCTCTCTCTCTCTCTCTCTCTCTCTCTCTCTCTGTGTGTGTGTGTGTGTGTGTGAAACAGATTATACACAAACATGGATGTTGCTAGTTTCTTGTAAAGATTGCCAAGATTGATTATGATACAATGATCTTTGAAGATTTACAGCTTTCCTTGTCTTACACAGTTGTATGGAGAAGGGTTTTTAAAGGTGCCCTGAGACAGATATGCTCAGTATATGCTTTTGTCATTGGTATTCTTTAGAAATCTCCTTCTATTGTCCCAGTGTGGACGAATGTAAGTTGTCAGAACTACCACGAGAGTTGTGTAGTCTTCCTCATACACATAGGTAATGAGCGGGGCAAGCCTGAACTAATTAGCTTGAAAAGAAGAAAGTGACATTCATAAAAGATAGGGTTTTATTGTAGTGTGTTATATAGTATTTTTAAGTTCTCCCACCCACCCCCAAACGGAATCCAGATAGAAACACTTCGGGAGCTTGAGTGTCTGAAGGTATTTGATAGACACTGCACATTTCTTGAATAAATGGTTAGTTGTGGGGGGGAGAGAGAGAGAGAACAAGACTATATCTAACTAAATATAAAGTTACTGGCCAGAAGTTTGAAAAGAAAATAGAGATTAACAGTGTATGTGCTACTTAGTGACATACCCTGAGGGGGGAGTGAGGAACGTAGAGAGGCAGACGGGAAGATGCAGCCAGCTGGCATTCAGGGTGTCCTCCTGTGGTGTCAGGCCTTTCTTACTGATGTGGGGGTGACGGTAGTGAGCGCCACCCTACTCTGCAGTGACCCACAAGTGATTTTCTAGCACATGCACGTCACAATAGGACCCCATGTAACACGAGAAGTCCCTTGATTGGTGAGAAGTTTTAAGCCTTCTGGTCTACCAGGATCAGGTTTCAGTTTTTCTCTTTCTCTCACCCCAGCCCGCTCCGGCTGAGGCCCAGAACTACCAGCTCCCCATGCTCAGTCAGCATGCCCTTTCATGCTCTACAGGCTTGCTCTTGCCTCTATTGGTAGGGGGACCATCTTTGGCTCTCTTCATCATTCATCCCACTAGCTTATTTTTCCCACACTTACCAACTCACAGACATTCACTTGAAAACAGTGTCCACAATTTTACTGACCTGCTTTAAACACTAAATGCTCTTCGCTTACAACTGGAATATTTTCAGATCCTCGCACATTTTAGCTCCCCTTAGCGGAAACACATCAAATGCTTACTCTGAGCTTGATAGTATCTGAATTATCCTAGTTTGGTCATTTATATACCAATGACTGTATTTAAGTAGATTTTTTGGAAGAAAAATAAAGCTAACATAAAGCCTAGTTACTCATGTTTTTGTTGTTGATGGTTGTTTTTTTTTTTTTTTTTTTTGTAAGTATGATATGGTGGAAGGATATTCAAACACATCCTGACAACAGGATGAAGTATAGGCCAGTGGCACTGGAGATGCATTCCAGTGGTTAGGAGCACTTACTGCTCTGCCACTGGAACCAAGTTCTAGTTTTAGTGCACAAGTCAGGTGGCTCACAACTACCTTTAACTTCAGTCCAGGAAGCTAACACTTTCTTCTGGCCTCTGAGGGTAGCTACACATGTGGCATACATGCATACATACATGCCCATAAATAAAGTAAAAATGAAAATTTAGACAAGTGAGTTATAATTCAGAGCGTACACAGAACGCTGGTATCTTCGAGTCAGAGATTCTTAACAGTATTGATGGTTTTGTATTTGAAAAAAATAAATATGGAGTAGTTGTTGAAAATGATTTCTTTCTGTAAAAAAAATGATTTTTAAAGTTTATTTTATGTGTATGAGAGTTTTGCCTGCATGTGTCAGTGTATACCACGCTTGTGCCTGGTGCTGACACAGACCAGAAGAGGCTGTCATATCCCTTAGAACAGGAGTTAAAGTTGGTTATGATCCGCTGTATGGGTGCCGGGTCAGCTGTAAGAGTAGAAAGCACTCTTAGCTGCTAAGCCGTCTCTCCAATGCTTGGAAGAATTTCCTAGGGCCGTATTTTACAAAAGACAAGTTGGCTCATTCATCATGTGGTTTTAAGTTCCCCAGAAATTCTTGATAACGTTAAATGTGTTATGTTGTGTGGAGAGAGCCTGTGATTTCTTTAACAGATTTTAAGTGCATATTGTAAACCTCACCTAATGTATTATATTTTTCCTGAGATGAATACTGTGTTTGGGGGCCATCCTTTATGAAATTAATTAGGGAGAGTCTTAAAAAATTAATGGTTTAGAATATTTGGTTCTGTAATTGCTCATAAAATCTGAATTAAACAGATTTTTTTCAAAGTACCCTTAGAAATTCCTTCTATTATTACAGTATTTAAGAAAACTGTTTGTTTACTAAACATGTACTGGTTATCTAGTGTCGGCACTGCATTGCTGTAGGTACTGGAAAGAGAGTGTTCATGTTTCCTTCCTCTTGGAGCTTATATTTAGTGGATGAGACAGATAGGGAGCCATAAACATGAGTGTGCATGCTCAGAGTGAAGACAGCCCTGCCTGGGGCGGTCTGAGCGGTACTCTCCAGGGGTATGGCTTTTCACTTGGGATCTATAGAATGACAAGGGACTGGTCCCGGAAGAGTCCACCCCAGAAACAGCCTTGGCCAAGAGCGCAAAATAAATGCAAAGGTCTTGCATGAGTTCAGAAAAGTCCTGGCAGGATCCAAGCACGGGAGGTTGAGAGCCTGTAATGAAAGGAGGTGGTGAGCTTATAAGAAGAGGGTTGATCCCACAGAGGCGGGCACATGGGTCCGAACTCTGAAGACCCTTGTAGAACTCATGAGGAATCAGATTTCTCTGTAAGTAGGAAGGGCAACGCCGAGGGGTTCATGCAGGGAAGTAGCGTGATTTACGATTTCTTGCGAGGGCCTCGGTTGCTCTGTGGAAAGGGGCTAGTAAAAGCCGAGGAAGAAAGGCTGAGCACCATGAAGCTGTTAGTACAGGCCAGGTGAGAGGATGCTGTTTGCAGTAGGAATGGGGATGAGAGATGCGTGGAGTTCGGGGCCCAATGCCAGGAAGCGCTGGTATAGACAGTGTGGATCGACTTGGGAATGGATAAAGAGTATTTGCTCTTAATACGGTATGAAAATGAGACGGCATGGAGACAAATACTTGGAACATCCCGTTTCCACTTTCTTCTGCATCCCACATTAAAAGTTACTGTACATGGTCATAATATTCATTGTTATAGTGAAATGAGCCCTTTTTTTTTTATAACCTCCTCAGGCATGCTCACAGTTTATGCCTCTCCCTGTGGGTGCACTGGAAGGAAAAACATCTACTAAGAATATGACAGAGGAACAAACTGTAGAGCAGAAGGACATGCACGAACTAGTTGGTTCTGCTAATTGGCGTCTGCGTATAGAAGCCTTCTGTAATCTCTGTGGAATCACCGAGAATTCCCACCTGCACTTGGAGCAGTCATATTTAGTGGACCGAGTCCTGCCCCTTGGTCCTCCGAGAAGTTCCTACTTTTTGAAGGATCCCCCAGTCCCCCAGTCTACTTTGGTTCTGCTCCTTGGTGGTAGACCCCAAACCCCTTTGCACTGATGTTAAGGTCACGCTGGGAGACGTTGAGGTCACTGTGGCTAGAGCAGCAACGCTGCCACAACACCAGCGTCAGCACCTCTCAAGTCAGAGCCAGAAAAAGAGAGTCTGAAGGCCTCTGGCTGCACTCCAGTGCTCACAGGGGAGGGAAGGGGAAGGGTTAATGCTGGAGCGCACCCATCCCCCACCCATGCGTTGCCCCATCAGCCCAAGTTCATTTGTTTGCATCAGAATTTTTGAATAAAGTTTCGTTTTAAAAATGTTTATATCCTTAAAAAAAAAAAAAAGAAAGAAAAGCTTAAATACACTGCAGTAACTTGTCCACACAGATAGTCCCAGCACACAATTCTGCCTTTTTTTTGTTTTTGTTTTTTTGAGTCTTGAGTGTGATCTGAGTGTCCCCACCCAATGCACAAAGCCAAGACTTTTCCTAGCAGCAACTGTGAATCCCATGTATTTGTTTATATCTGCTGCTCCTCCACCAGATTTTAGGACAGCTTTTTAGAGGGCTTGGAGGGTTCTAGACTCTGTGGGTTCTGTGTTCTACAGATCTATCTGTTCCGGCTTGCTGCTGATTTTAAATAAAGTCTCCTTGGACATTTTCTGAATTGAATTTGACCCATCAGTAGTATTGCCTACTCCTCATATCCACCTGAAGCTACAAGGGAGCTGACGGGACCCTAGAGTGTTGCAGTGGGGAGAGAAGCAACAAACTGAACTGGGCTTTGGGGCATTTAAGAGCCTCAAGTGTTGGAGACTGGATTTCTGATGCCCTCTCTCATGCACTTGCTGGGCTTAGCCCAAAACTCAGGGATCTCCAGCTCCGTTGCCTAATTTCATTCATTACATCATGGCAAAGTTGGTTTCAAGTTATTTCCTGAGGGGTCCTCTGTACTCTTCTACAACCTGGGAGATGTAGCTCAGCTCAGCTTTAAGTACCCTGACAGCAGGGAAGTTGGTTTACCTTAGAGCACCCAGAAATCTTCTGCAGAGGATATTGTTTGTTACAGGCTGATCTAAGCTTTGGCTTTGGCCAGCTGTGTTAGCTTATTGCTTTAAAGAGCATGCTTAAGAAACAACAGTAAAAAAAAAAAAAAAAAAAAAGGGAGGGGTTGCAGAGATGGCTCTGCCGTTAAGACCACGTACTGGTCTTCCAGAGGTTCTGAGTTCAGTTTCCAGCGCCCACATTTGGTGGCTTACAATGGCCTGTAACTCCAGTCCAGGGGATCTGGTGCCCCCTTCTGGCCTCCATGGGCAGTGCACTCACATGCATATGTACATATACATAAGTTAAAATAAATCTTTTGTTTTAAAGAAAAGGCGGTCTTGTAATTGTAATTACAGTAATTATGATCAGTAATTAAAATTCAGAGGCCATAAAAACCTACTCTACTGATTGTTTTCATCCTTTTTGCACAACTTTTTTTTTTTTTTTGTAGTAGTAGTAAAATTGTATAGAACCCATAAATATAATTCAGGTGGCACTTGGGTATCAGGCGCAAACACCTGATTCCTCTGCTCTCCTAGTCGCTTCCTCTTCTGAGGCTACTCGTACCCCAGAAATGTCTAGGGAATTCTGGAAATCCTTGGGACCCAGTTGTAAAGATTTCAGAGACTGGGAGAGGTGTTCGGGTTCCTGGCTGATACTTGAATCAGCATCTCTCACCCTTCAACGCCAGGTCTTCAGCCTCCCCTGTCTCCCACCAACCCTTCTAGCAGGCAAAATACACACGAGAGATCATGGTCTCTATTCCACTCCAAGCTGCCCCGGCTTCTGCCAGGTGATCACCTGCAGGACACCACAGCCTTCTTCATGACCCTCACCTACGCTTCAGTGAGCCCTTAAATCTTTTCTCAGAGATCACCGCTCCTCGTAGGATGAAAGCCTGGAGCGCTCAGCTGTCCCATGGTTGTCCCGACCGAGCTGCGTGCCCCTTCTCCACAACTCCCCAGAAAAACACTCGCTGGTAGCTTCTATCACCCCCTAATGCTTCCCCACCTCCCGGCCACCAACCACCCTCCTGCCCCTTGACACCAGATAGCAAGGTCTCAAAGCCTGCCAAACAGCCCAGGGTCACCCTCAGGTGCTTTAGAGCGCTGACCTGTCATCTCCCCGGGCTTACTGTTCAGACTCCAGCACTGTGACCTTGATCTCTGTGGGTTGTCTCCTCAACTTCAGTAAAACCGTTCCGAGGCAGAGACGGTTGCGGAAGGGGTGCTTCTCTTTCCACGTGAGCTCCCAATTGCTCTGGCAGATAGATGCCCGGACCCATAAAGAACCTCAACATCTGAACGAACGAGTCACCGCCACTCACCACAAATGCATTTTTTTTTTCTTGGAAACGTGAACAGTCGCTGTTTCATAAATCATCTCCATACTGATAAGAAAGAACAGAAATTATTTTTCAAAGCCTCGTTGGTACCGAGACGTTAATACGCTCGCTGTGCAAATGAGATCTCGCGTTTCTTCGGGGGCGTTGTGCTTGCTGGGATCACCGGCGCCTCCGCCGCGCGTGGATGTCTTTCCACCCGAGCGAGCGGAGTCCCCTGCGATCCCACCAAGTTTCAGTGTTCAAAGCTGATTGGCTTGGGAATGCGAGGAATAGAGCCGGGGGCGGAGGGTGGGGGGCGGGGCGTGTGAGGGGCTGTGTGTGACAAACGCTGGGGCGTTCTAGTGAGCCCGCTCACTTGAAAACTGTCTCTCCGCAGGTGATGTGTCACCAATCAGTATGTCTCCCATCAGCCAGTCTCAATTTATTCCACTCGGGGAAATCCTTTGCTTGGCCATCTCTGCAATGAACTCTGCGAGAAAGCCTGTCACCCAGGAAGCCCTGATGGAGCACCTGACGACGTGTTTCCCAGGTAACGAGAACCAACGGAAGCTCTTTCCAAATAGATGTGGGCTGGGGGGGCTCCAGGCCTTTAAAGGGACACTGTCTTCACCCAGACCGACTAGACACTGCTCCCGCATGACTTAAAACAATAATCATAATGATAGCAGAGCAACAGCGTCAATCCTTTAGATAGTGTACCTTTTATTTCCTTTTTATAATTTGACGCAACACTTTTTAACTTGCTACTTACAGGAGAATTAAGTCAACATCGTAAGAAATTGGTGAAAATGACCAAGATTCTACTCATCTTTTGCAGCTCAGCCTTCCTTAAATGTACAGCCCCAGGATTCCGCAGAAACGCCTGGAACGTTTAGTCCTAAGTGTTCAACTACAGAAATGCTGTCAAAAATAAATGTGTCCTGCATGTCTGTGTTATGAACCGATGAGCCTTAAAAAAAATGTTACCTCATGAATTGAAACTTCATTTTAAGAGGAGAAAATTGCTTTTATTTCGGAAATATTAAAAAAAAAATGAGGACAGGAGTGGAGCTGCCCTGTGAGTCGTCATTGATGATTACAGTGGAAAAGGTTGTACCAGTAAAGCATTCATTACTCCACTTCAGTTTAGTGGCCCCAGCCGGGGTTGCCAAGTCTGACGTTACAAAGAGAATCTCAAAAATCCTGTTTGTGAACTCTCTAAGTTTCCCTAAGTACAGCTGGCTTTGTGTGTGCACATTTTAACATGTGTAAAATGTGTGCCAGTGTGCACCGGAAGAGGGGCTGCCAATTTGCCAGCTTGGTGACTACTGAGCCTCTTTCCAGACTGAAATAGAAATCACATTAAAAGTGAATGCATGGCATAGTTGACGTTCATTCAGTTTTTCAAGAAGACTTTAGTACCTATAAGCTGCTGGCTGAATCGGCTTTTGCTACAGGGATGCTGATGATAAAGCAACCACAGATAACCAGAGACACGCAACAACAGGCGTGTACTTAGGTCCTGTGTCTGTGGGCGCCCCAGAGGTCAACTGGGGAGAGAAGCTGGCCCTGTTCTGCCTGAGCTGCATGTCTTTGGAAAAACGACCCTTGACCTTTTTGGTCATAGCTTATCCCCTAATATTGCATTGATAAAGCAATCGTGACTTGGCCGCACGCACGCACGCGCACAGAGAGGATGGAAGAACCAACTCTATGAAGATTTAATACTATAACTTACCATCCGTGGTCTCCATCATACTGGTTGCTTTGCCTCAGAGAAACTTTGCATTGCCTTCCCATTAATTTCCCCTCTTCCTTTTTTCTTTTTCCTTTTTGTTTTTCTCCTTACATTACCTGTTTTGTTATGGTCTTTTTGGTTTTGTTTTGTGTTTTGTTTTTGGAGACAGGCTTTCAATTTCAGTGTTTTTATATTGCTTATCTATTAAGACACTAATGTCAACCTACCCTTGCAACCTATAAATTATCTTAAATGTTACAGCATTTCATTATCCCCGAACATTCTTCATTATCTGTTTCCTTTCTCTAGCTGCCAGACACAACTTTCCCCACACGTAGTAAGAGGGGGTGATGCTCTCAACAAACGCTCCCCTCGGAGCAAGACAGCCCTCTTCCTTCAGTATACCTAGGCCAGTGCTTCAGACATCAAATAATGCAGCTGCTTCTAAAGTCTTCATGTGGTTGTGAAGCTTCATGAGAATACACGTGGTTTTCTCAGAAGTGGCCCGATGCCTCCCCTTACTGTAAAACAGGAAAGAATGTAGAGCCAGTATACAATAGTGAAATGCCCATCACGGCTGCGCAACAAACAGTATCACTAAGTGCGGGTCTCCTCTTCTTTTGGGGGCTGTTGGCCATCAGCCCATGAAGGCAGGAGGAGTAGAGGAGGGGTACAGGGCTCAGAAGGACAGAATGCAGGACTGAATGACATCGGGGACCAGCTTAACTTTATTCCTGGGGTGAGGGGTATATATAGGAAAAGGGAAGCAGCCAGGAGGTACTCTGATAGGTGCTCGCACTGTACTTTACATAGGGTCCTGTCGCCCATGCAAGGGCACACTACCTAATTATCATATGAGAGACATCTTCTAAATAAGCTCAGGCAGAGAGTAGGAAGTAGCCCCTCTGGGGGAAGGGAGTCCTACATCCTGCACTGAGAAAAAGAGAGCTATCAGTCATGGAGGCTGCAATCTTCAGCAGCAGGACCCTCCAACAACTAAGTTACCATACATTGTAGAAAAAGGAATCATTGATGATTAAAGTAGTAACTGCTTCTCCAGTTTTTACAGCAAAGATGCACTAACTAGACTTTTCCGTCTGTGTAACACTGATGACTATTGGTCAGATCCAGAAATTTGCAAGGACACTGTATAGATTTTACCAAGGGCAGGGCTTTACAAAGCATGGCTTGGGGGCCTAGAAGGAACGGACCACCTGTCTTTGTGAATAAAGTTTTATTGGAACACAGCCATCCTGAGGTCTCTGTGTTATCCTCGGCTCCTTGGACATAGTGGCACAGTAGAGGAGTTGTCACAGAGGTCACATGGCTCACAAAGCCTACAGGATTTACTAACTGGCTCTTCACAGTAAAATACTTACAACCCCAATCTTTGTTGTTAGTTGGATCTTTCTGGAGGGAAGGCTGCCACACTTCAGGGAAGCAGAGGACTGTGAGATGGGACGTTGAAGCTGGCATTAGCATCAGAATGTTAGTGTGCTCCTTTCATGTTCTCTATCTGATTCATCTCTATCTGGATTCTCACTCAGCCAGTGTTCTTCACAAATAAAAACAGTAGCATCACGAAGCCCATTAAGCATTGCAGTCTGAAGCTAGGCATGACATCTTGTGCCTGTAGCCCCACGTACTCACAGAGGTAATTGATGAAGACTGCTTGAGCCCATGGCTTCCAGACCAGTCTGAACAGCGTACGCAGTTCCCATCTCAAAATAAAAGCACTTTTTAATTTAACATGTTTAGCGTGAATCTCATATACGTGTGTTTTCTGTTTTAAGAATTAATCAGATTTCTGGAGTAAAGCAAAGTGTGGCTCCACAGAGATGTCATGACGTGTCTTTAACCGTCTACCTTTGCTTTAGAAGCCATAACAGCATGGGAAGGAGAGAGGTCCACCTGTAGCTCCACTAGAACACAGAGCTTGGCACTCTCAAATCCTGCTTCATGATAAACTACAGCTGTAGCACCTGGAAACGAGAGAGCATGCCAGAGACCATCAGTTTGTCCGATTAACCCTACAAGTGTCCAGTGGAACTAGCATACTCACAGTTAGACTGACGATTAGAAACATCAGTTACTGTACTAAGGCGTAATAGCAGTGTGAGCGTAAATATTGCCAACTTTCAGTTGGGTCAGACATGTCGAAGTAGAGGCGGAAACAGATTGGATGGCAAGGGGAAGAAATGTTTGTAGGTTTTGTTTTGTTTTTTCAAAGTAAATGCTGGATGACCTACGTAGCTGAAAATCAAAGGTGTATAAAGTACAGATTATTTCTTGTCTCTTCATTTGGGAAGAACTAGAGAAATTTTTCTTAATGGTAAGTAGCATATATTTTATGCTCATGATTCTATATGAGTCTATGAGCTTTCCAAGACCAGAAGCAATGACTATCCTTAATATGATTCATGGGCTAGAGAGATAGCTTAGCAGTTAAGAATGTTCATTGTTCTTCTAGAAGACCCAAGTTATGTCCTCAGCATGTATATTGAGCTGCTCACAACCGCACATACATACACACACACTTAATATGGAAAAAAAAGAAGTATAGTTCAACTTCCTTTGGTAACACAAGGTAAATTAGTTAATCATGAGTTCATACACACACATACACACACATACACATACACACACACATATAATTTTAGAAAGGGTTTTCTTGTGTAGTACAGGCTGATCAGAAACTACTATGCTTAATACAAATTTTGTCATGCCAATCTTCAAATTATTTATACAACAGAAAATCATGTACATTTATCAAAAGTAGATCATTCGGTTAAGGGAAGGGATGCAACTAAAAAATATACTACCTTAAGCAATATGCTGACTGTGACTCTCTTCCACCTTGATTAGGATACCCTCCACAGGTGGAGCACAAAACGATGTGGTGCCCCATTGTACTCACAGACTTCCCTCCCCCCCCCCACTGAGAATGTCAGTCTAGCTCTAGTATGTTAGATCCCACTTTCATTGTTTGCCAGGATTGAGGGCGCCCAGACTTCTCAGCTCACCCAGATGTCCCAATCACTACCCCACATCATTTAAAGGTAATCCGTGTTTCCATATGTCCTGACCCAAAGTTGAGACCACTAGCGGCCAGTGTTTACTGGGCACTTGCTCTTTCGTGTCACTGTCGTGCAGGACCAAGTTCTAGTAAATTCCCAGGAGCTGTATGGAAATAGATACCCCAGATATTTGGTTGCCAGCTGCCTTCACGCTACCACCCGCTAGGGCTGCTACAGTGGTACAGGGAAATCAGCAAAAATGTAGTGTACAGTTTAGGAGACTGTAAACTCTAAGTAAGGATGTCGACAGGGCTGTCTGTTCCCTTCAGAAGGCGGTGAGGGAAGACACTGTCCCAAGCATCTCTCCTTGACTTGTGTGTGGCCAGCTTTGACCCATGTCTCCTCACATTATCTTCCATCTGTGCCTCTCTGTGTGTCATTTTCCCCTTTTCAGAAGGACATTCCTTCTAATGGATTATGGCCCATGCTAATGACCTCATTTTAATTTGACTACTCCAGCCAAGACCCTCTCTCCGAAAAGATCAGTTGGAAAAGGACTACTGGGAGACTGAGAAATTAAAGGTGTGAATTTGGTGAGGAGGCATTAATGTCTTACTGCAATTAAAGCTTGCAAAAAGAAAAGATTTGTTTAGGTTCATAGCTGTAAAGGGTTTCAGCCTGTGTTCAGATGGGCCTGTTTAAGTCTATGGTGAGACTGCTTTTTCTGTGGTAAGATCAGAGCCTGGAAGCAAAAGAGAGAAGAAGAGGCCTGGGTCATACAGTGACCTTCAAGGGCCCCATTGACCTAAAGACCTCCCATTAAGCTTCCCCACATAAAAATACCACCACTTCCCACAAGCAACAAGCCCAGGACCAAGCTTTTAACACATGAGTCTTAGGGAACATGCTAGATCTAAACCATAGTAGGGAATGAGGTGGGGAAAAAATGAACAGTCCAACCAATAACACCATTGTCAAAGAGAGAGTTGGGCCTCCGATCCAGCAGCCTGGCCCCAGAACCCAAGCTTTCAGTCTGACTGTGATGGTTAACTCATATGAAACTGCCATTTTCATGGGTCAATTATTGGCAGCATTTCTTTGATTTGATCTGGCCTGTTTCTAAATCATACCATTCAGATCAATTCTGTAAACATCACCACCCTTGATGTGCCTGACACTGACATCTGCCGAATACGCAGGGAATAAAGTAAGTGGCCTATAGCCTGGAGAATTTATACTACTGCAAGGAATTCTCTTCTTGATTCTATCTCTTCTGGTAGGGGATATATAAGCACTCCCACAAATGCTGTGAAAAACTGTGTTCACCATTGGACAGTGAAACATGTGCCCCGCCCTGTATTTCTGTTCAAGCAAATGCAGATGTTTGGGACTTTTGATCAAACTGATAGTGTCTTAGCGTACGTGTATTCGTATGTTGGTTAGAGTTCAATGTTTAGAAACCAGGAAAGCCACCTCCATCTGCTGACTTTTGCCAAGAAGGACTATGCTCTTATCTGACCGTCATTATCGCAGTAGACAGCTTCAACGTGCAAAGTGGTGGATTTCAAAATTACAAAGCATGTTGAAGAGTGGTCCAGTCCTTGGCGTAGGGTTGAAACCTCATAGTTTTTTCCCCCACCCACTTTGGCATGTCGATTGTTGTCATCCTTGTTCAACTCATATTTAGGTAGTCATGGGGGTGAGACTTTGTGGGTGTAGCTACGGGTAACTAAGGAATGCTGAGAATGGAAGAATAATGTCTTCCAGGGCAGAGCATCCAATTGTTTACCCGATACCAAATGTCAACCCTTAAAACATACATGTCAGTAACATACAGACTGAGAAGCTTAGAGTAAGTGTATGTATATCTATGCATAAAAATACACTCACATAATAACAATAAATGAAAACAGGAGCCATGAATTTGAAAAAGTTTGGTGTGGTATCCAGAAGGCCTTGGAGGGAGGAAAGGAAAGGGAGAAATTTTGTAATTATATTATAATCTCAAACTTAAGTTTTAAAAAGGGGTGGCCAAACCTAGTTGCCGTTTTATAACAATTTATAAAAGTTAACTTTAAACAAACCTAATATTTTAGAAATGAGTGCATAATAAAATAATTACATATATATTATTCTCTGATACTGAGGTAGCTGTTCAAGCCTCATTTCTCTGGTGATCACTTTGGGAAAACATTTTCTGTAAATTTGTGTCACTGTGGGAAAATTTTCATCATTTTCCTGTCCTTCACAAAATAGTCTCTTTTTCATGAAGTCCAGGAAAGACTTTGTAGCAGTAACAATCTAACTCTATCTAACTTCCATCTCTCTCTTGCAGCAGTTTTCCTGATGTTGGAGATGGAACCCAAACAAGGTCTCACACATGCTGGGCAGAGTTCTACCCCTCATCTCCATCCCCAGTCCCCTTCCTGTTATAACACCTTTTCACTCTCTAGGTGGTAATATTCATAGGAGTCGTCAGGAAAAAAAAAAAAAAAAACTAGGATTCACACTAAACATAATAAACACCTTTGAAGCCTGCTTACATGCCATGAGGTGATACTTCAAATTTGGCAATGTTAATAGGACTCTGAAAGTCGGAGATCTACAGCCTGTGTCTTCCTCCCTCTCACAATGCATCTCTGTTCTTTGCTCTTAGGTGTTCCAACCCCAAGCCAAGAAATTCTCCGGCATACCCTAAACACACTGGTGCGGGAGAGGAAAATCTATCCGACCGCAGATGGCTATTTCATCGTGACCCCACAGACTTATTTCATTACTCCTTCCCTCATAAGAACTAACAGTAAGTGGTACCACTTGGATGAGAGGGTACCTGACAGGTCTCAGTGTACCTCTCCACAACCCGGAACCATAACGCCCTCTGCCTCAGGCTGCGTCAGGGAAAGGACATTACCCAGGAAGCACTGCGACTCTTGCCACTGCTGCCGTGAGGACGTGCACAGCATGCATGCCTCCACCCTGCAGAGGAAACCCGCCAAGGACTGCAAAGACCCTTACTGCCCTCCTCCGCTCTGCCAGGTACCACCCGCCGAGAAGAGCAAAAGCACTCTAAATTTCTCCTACAAGACGGAAACCCTCTCCAAACCTAAAGATGGCGAAAAGCAGTCCAAAAAATTCGGCCTCAAGTTATTCAGGCTGAGCTTCAAGAAGGACAAGACCAAACAGCTGGCCAATTTCTCTGCCCAGTTCCCTCCCGAGGAGTGGCCCCTGCGAGACGAGGACACGCCCACCACCATCCCCCGGGAGGTGGAGATGGAGATCATCCGGCGCATCAACCCGGACCTGACGGTGGAAAACGTCATGAGGCACACTGCCCTGATGAAGAAACTGGAAGAAGAAAAGGCTCACCGGAGCAAAGCCGGGTCCTCTGCCCACCACAGCGGAAGGAGTAAAAAGAGCCGGACTCACCGCAAGTCCCACGGGAAGTCTCGGTCGCACAGCAAGACCCGCGTGTCGAAAGGAGATCCTTCGGATGGCTCGCATCTGGATATCCCCGGCGAGAGGGAGTATGAGTTCTGCGACCCTCTAACCAGGGCCCCCCGGGAGGGCTGCTTCATCATCGAACACAAAGGAGACAACTTCATTATGCACAGCAACGCTAACGTGATCGAGTCCCATTTCCCCATGACGCCAGAATGGGATGTGTCTGGCGAGCTGGCCAAAAGGAGAACGGAGATGCCCTTTCCCGAACCTTCCAGGGGAAGCTCCCACTCCAAAGTGCACCGAAGCCACAGCCATACGCAGGACCGGAGGTCCAGGAACGAGAGATCCAACAAGGCCAAGGAGAGATCCAGGTCGATGGATAACTCCAAAGGCCCCCTGGGCACTTCTTCTCTCGGGACTCCGGAAGACCTGGCTGAAGGCTGCAGCCAAGATGACCAGACCCCCAGCCAATCGTACATTGACGACAGTACTTTACGGCCTGCGCAGACCATTGGTCATCAAAGGGCTCATATTTCCCCTGCCAGCTATAAAGAGGTGTGCATTCCAGAAATCGTCGGTGGCGGCAAGGAACCTTCTAGCGCTTGTAGCCTTTTGGAGCCAGGCAAAACCCCTGAGAGTGTGCCATCCTATGGGGAACTCAGCCCTTGCCCAGCCAAAACGGCTGTGGATGACTATTTTCAGTGCAACACCTCTAGCGAGACGGTGCTCACAGCACCGTCACCTCTGGGGAAGAATAAGGAGGACCATGACACGTTGACCTTGGTAGAGGGGGTAAAAAAGCTGTCTTCATCTGAGAGGCAGACCCCCCATTCCTCCAGGGAGCCTGTTGGGCACAAGGAGGAGTCACCGAAAGGGCCAGGTGGGGGCCCTGCTGCCTCCGGTGGTGTGGCAGAGGGGATGGCCAATGGCCGCCTTATCCAACATCATAGTGCCGAGCCCAGCGGCCTGGACAAGAGGAAAGAAATATTCAGCAAAGACACACTGTTCAAACCTCTACACAACACCTTGTCCGTAAACAGCTATCACAAATCCAGCTTGTCCCTCCTCAAAGCTCACCCGAAGTCACCTGTTGACACACTACCAGTCCGATGTGAAAAGCTGGAACCTTCCCTTGGGACATCCGTGGCCCAAGCCACGCCTGCGTCCCAGCGTCAACAGGAATCGGGCGGGAACCAGGAGGCTTCTTTTGACTATTACAACGTCTCTGATGATGATGACTCTGAGGAAGGGGCCAACAAAAACACAGAGGAGGAGAAAAACAGAGACGATGTGGGTACCATGCAGTGGCTCCTTGAAAGGGAGAAGGAAAGAGACTTGCAGAGGAAGTTTGAGAAGAACCTCACCCTCCTCACCCCAAAAGAAACTGATAGCAGCAGCAACCAGAGAGCCACCCATTCAGCCCGGCTGGACAGCATGGACAGCAGCAGCATCACAGTGGACAGTGGATTCAACTCCCCACGGTAGGGAGAACTGTCCGTCTGTATACGCATATACCTGCCAGGGCCCGGGGCTTTATGCAGATAACTGACTTCACAGTCTCAGGTTGTGGATGAGGGCTGGGAGTTGCATAGCTCGTGTTGTTAACCGCCTGTTTCTAACTTCTTTTTCAGGAATTGAAAAAAAAAATAAATGTTTCTGCAGCTGTAGAGATCACCAATCTGGACTGGTGGGTTGGTTCCTTCCCTAAAGCTTGCATCAGTCTAATCTGACCAACACTCCAGGTGGTTTCCTTCTGTTTGCATTGCCAACCAGGAGAAAGGAGTTGTTTGTTTTTGTTTTTGTTTTTAAGTTTGTAAAAAAAAGAAAGAAAAGAAAAAAAGTAACTTTCTGAGCACAATGAATATAGCCAGTGAGAAGAAAGGGTTGGGGAGTAAGTTAGTGCCAGGAAAAAGGCTCCTGCCACTTTAGTTCCTACCCTGTGTGTGGTTCACTTGCTGAGATGCCTCCTTCTTCCGCGTGGGTGTGGACCGTGGCTTGTTCCTTTCACAGAAGTTAGGGACCCGTACTCTGTTAGATCAACACAGTCGCCCGCCCTTTCATTTCCCCACCTGTGGAACCCGTTCTGTCTGTGTGGACACTGCCCCCCCCCCCGTAGGTCTTCAGCAGCACTGACAGTTCAGAGCCTGTAGACCTGACTGTCCTCTCCAACGCAGTGAGGTTGTTTAGGCGTGACAAACACACACCCAGGGACGTCACACTTCCTTTTTTCCCCCCTCTATAACTCCTTCTTCTCATTAAACAGCAACTTGGGATCTAAGTCTCGCTTCTAAATGCTACTCCAGATTGGTGACTCTGAGATGCAGAAATCTACTGAGAGTATACATTCCTCATCATCTCCAGTTCCCAAGATTTCATGTTTATAATCACAATAAGTACCCACATAGGCACTCATCTGTTCATTTATGCTATTAAAATTATAATCAATTCCATTGTGATCATGTCATGCCACTTCTGGGTAACTTGGGGGCACATCATCCCAAAGTCAGACTTGGGGATTATTATAATGTTTATTCCATAACTGGGCATTTGCCATTTCTTGACTATTATTTCGGTCATTTAGCTTTTTTTCCTCAAGCTAACATGTAAATGGAAGTTCTGATGTCTAACAGACATCTATCAGAGTTAGAAGTCTGGTAAACTGCATGGGAGTCTGGGAGCCCAGGTCTGACCTTGGACCTTAGGGGTCATTGAGAAACCCCAAGGAGGGGTCTGTCTGTCTGTCTGTTTGTTTGTTTGTTTGTTTGTTTTAAAGAAACTGTTTTTGGTAAATATTTTTTCCTCCCAAATCAGATTTTATTTTCCAATTAATTTTCTCTGTGCTTGTCCATCTATTTTTCTGTTCTACACCTTTTTCTCTCTTGAAAAATCTAGCAGTAGGAACCAGATAATTGGAGGTCAGCGATAAAAGTTCAAAGCCATTGCTTATCGAAAGATGGTTTAGTTGCTTGTATTTTTATGTTCATTCTTTCTCATCATGTAGATTCCTTTGCCTGATGCTTTTCTATAATACTTTAAGCCCTTCCCATTGCCCCCTCAGCACCTGGACTTAGGCAGTAAATGGTGGTACTCCCAAGATGATTTTCAAGGGGATGTTGGGAGTGAGTGTATTCTAACCCAAAACCCTGTGTAATATTGAAAACATTTGTTTGCTTAGGAGTAAAAGGAAGTATTCATGAGATAGTTGAACCAGTATCTTACAAAATATATTATCTTGAAACTTGGACTTCGTGACGTAGAATTTGTAAGTATGGTTTCTTCTGGAAGTTTTTTTCATGTTTTTTTTTTTTCTTTGCTTTTTGGCTTTTTGAGACAGCATTCTCCGTGTAGCCTTGGGTGCCCTGGACTCTTGTAGACCAGGCTGGCCTTGAATGCACAGAGATCTCTGCCCCCCAGAGTGATGGGATCACAGGTGTGCACCACCAAGCCTGGCTGTTTTCATTTTCTAAATAAGGCACTTAAAAGTGAAATGCCTTCTCCTTGTAGAGGGAGCAGTTCATCCTGAAGAGAGAGAAACTTTCCTCACTAGCCATGAGTCTGTCCACTAATACATGTCTGGAATTTCGCTCCAGGGACATGGAGATCTCCCGAAAATTTTAGACAGGAAGGGTATGCAAGAATTCCCAATTGTATTGTTTTATATTTACGACCCTTCTGTTAAAAGTGGGGTGACAGAGCTGCTTTCCATACACTTCAGGAGGTTCACAAGGTTACCAAGGACAAAAGAGAATGCTGCACTTGCAGAGTTTTCAACTTGATGGGTATTCTAGTGAAATAACACTGTCACATGGAAGTCGTTCCGTTACTATGAGTGTGAATTTTAAGTAGGCCGGTTATGCGGATTGTCCATCAAGGTAATTCATTAAGCAACTGTGATTCTTCCAAGAAAAGTGTTTTTTTTTCTCTCTCTACATTTGGAGGTTTCAGTGCTTACTTGGAAGTCAAGTTTAGCCATGTTTTCAGTCCAGCTCGTGGAAACTAAAGAATATATTAAAGAGAAAAAAAACCCAACCACAAAAATAATAGAAGCTTGAACTGTGCTGTGAGAATATTGAAAATAAAAAGTCGTGACATGAAAAGGTCACCGTTTCAAATGTGAGACAAACCCGGCCCTCTAACAGGCTGAACAACATTTACAGAGCTAGCAGAGAGAGTAAGGCAGCAGTGAGCATGTGCTCGGGAAAACCACGTGCCAGAAAGAGGGTGGACGGCAAAACTGCTTAGTGAATTTCTGGGAAATACTAAAGAGCTTTTTTGTTGTTGTTGTTTGTTTGTTTTGTTTTTTCCTTTTGAGACAGAATCTCTCTACATTATTCAGACTGCCCTGGAATCTGGAACTCACTATGCAGATCAGGCTGGCCTTAAACTCAGAGATATGCCTGCCTCTGCCCCCAGAGTGCTGGGATTAAAGGCATACACCACCATTCCTGGCCTAAAACAGCTCGTTTTAAAAGTTGCATTCCATCTGATTTTTTTCTTTCAAAATTAAATTTGAGAAATAATCTTAACCACTAAAAAGCCATCTCTGTTAGATTTTCATCGGTATATCCAGATCTCTCTCGACAAACTGTGCTCACGATTACAGCTATAATGAAAATACATTTCTTTGCAGAAATTGGAGGACTGTGCATATCCATCCCTAAGGATGCATTAGGTGTAGCTCAAAGGAGGTCAAGGGCATCTTATTCCAGAGACATAACTAATACATCACGATGGGACAAGTGCTTCCAGTCCCAAGCACACTGTCTGGAATATGGCAGATACACATCCACCTGATGCATGAAGTAATTCCCCAAAAGCTACTTTAAAAATATCTCCTCTGGCACCTAACAATTCACTTTACCATCAACAAATGTCACCAGTGATAGTTAGCTTCCCAAGCTAATGTACAATAGTTACATAATATAATATAAGCAGTTATGTAATATAATAAATGTGTAACAGAAATAGCACCTTCATAGCTTTTTAATATGCCACTACATCAGTGTTTATTTCTTCTTCACAGTCACTCTGTAAGTAAGTAAATCACAGCATAATTCTCTCCGCCATAGACATGAGAAAGGTAGATGCTGTTAAAACTTATTGGCATGAACCAGCGAGGTGGCATAGAGTGTAAAACACGCTCGCCACCAAGCCTGACATCTCAGGTCAATCCCAAGATCCAGATGGTGGGAGACCAGAAATGAGTCCTGCAAGCCAAGCCCATGGGTTGTCCTCTAATCTCTGCTGACATATCATGATGCACGTGTGCGCTTGTGCGCATGCACACACACACACACACACACACACACACACACACACACACGCACGCACAAGCATGTGCACTAAATAGATCATTTAAAAAATTGCTACCATGATTGAAAGTGGAATGGACTATGCCATAAAATCCTTGGGATTCAGCATGTTCTCGGCCCTTCGTCCTTTCTCCACTGGCCCCACATCTCATTCACAACTCTGAAAAACTGCTGGTGGATTTTCTGGGGAAAGAGGTCAGGCAGGTAAGTAGGTGCTTTAAAAATGATTCTGGTTGCTTTGCTTTTTTGGAAGGAGGTACATCTTTTGAAGTCACTCGGAGGACCTTGAATATGGAAGCTTTTCCCTCCCTCTCAGTCCAGTGGAGTGATCTTATTTCTCCTGTTGTCCAGCCCTTTTCAAATGTGAATGTTTTAAATCTCTGAAAGCATTGAAACAGATTTAAGTATTTACAATTTGGGAAACTTAAGCAGAAGTAATGAAGTTATAAAATCTCATCCTTAAGAAATAAAAATATTTCTACCAAAGGGAGACAGGAATGAACTGCAGCTTCACAAATAAATGGAAGATGGGGACATATAACATTCTTTATCTGAACATAAAATTATGTTTCAACTGAAGTGTTAAGACAGAGATGGAGGTGTCTAATATTTACAGGTAATCTCATTCCTATTTGAGAGGCAGAATCAGCTAGAGGCAAGCCTACAGTCCATCTGCCAAATTAACATCTTAGCAAAAGCAAACAAAAAGAATGGGATCTTTCAGTACAACTTGGCATTTATTCGAGAACCATGATGTCTATGAATTCCCAACTTTTGGCAAAATCATCACACGGGTATGAGTATTCATTATTAAAGCCAGTGTGATGGCCATCTGTCACATCACACTTCAGAGTCATTTTCTTGAAAGTAAAGAGCTGGGGAAGCTATTTCAAACTGCATTTGGTAGCCGGAAACCGTTTGCCGGGTGAGCTGCAGTTCATTCCTCACATGAGTCCCAGAGCCTGGGCAGGAAGAACACATGCAAATAATCACCGAGATGCATATCGATATGACGTCATGAGCCAACAGAGGAAATCCATTAGCTCCATCATTTGCTCTTCCTTCAGGGGCTCACTATATAATTGTTTACGTTCAGAGCAAAACCAAAACCAACCCTTTTTACTCTTTTAGCACTCGGGAGAGCCTGGCTTCCAACACGTCAAGCATTGTTGAAAGCAACCGCCGCCAGAATCCTGCCCTGAGTCCCGCCCACGGCGGAGCTGGTCCAACCTTCAACTTCCGCGCGAGTACGGATCCCCAGACCAACGAAGCTGAGAAATTACAGAAACCTTCCAACTGCTTGCAAGCTTCTGTTACTAGTGTATGATTGTCCTTCTGCCTCAGACCTTCTGTCTCATTCGATACAGCAACGTTTACGACACTTGGGGCTGATGTTTACATCTCTGCAAAAACAAACATCTCAAGCACAGTTTGGCAGTCGCTTGAACTGTGCTTCTAAGTAGGCTAGGGCAAAAAAAAAATCTTTCTTTCAGAGTATTGCTTTTCACATTTATGGCTCTGTAGCAACCGAATAGCAGTAGGGAGATATGCACACTTCCAATTCACTAACTGTATCTGAGCACACATAGCAAAGTCTAAACACTGTAAGCGGAACATGCATTTTTCAATGTCATGCAGTTGCCAATTCCATTTTGAAATGCCACAGATGTGTGTTGCTCCCAGCCTAAGGGGAATGGGTCCGTGGAACTAATCCTGGTCAAACCCTTCCCTCCCCCAGAAAGCCAAGCTACCACAAAATGTAAATGTAGGGGTGTCCACCATGAGAAAATTCCATGCCAAACTGAGCAGAAGCGACCCAAGCCCTTTGTGTGTGAGTCCTTCAAGCACCAGTCATTTTTCACTGTGAGTTTTCATGACACTCTTGCAGGAGCCCATGGAAGCGTGTCAGAAAGGGTCCCAATGACAGTCATTAGAGTGTTTGTTTTCCAGTGCACTCAATGCTTGTCTTGAGTTTTTTTAACCTTCCATCATCACCAACAGGAATATAGGCCTTTGAAGTGGACAAAGGAAGGGAAATCTGGTCTCGCCGGGCCACAGCACTGAGTGATGGAAAGGTTGTGTGGACTTTCAGGAGGGATGAATCGGATATTGAAGAAGGATGCCTTCCTCCTTGTGACACTTAGGATGAGCTAGCTTACTATAATAGATGCAGTGATTAGTTTGTTTGGAAGCAAAATGTTCTTTATGATACAAATGAAGAATGTGGCCTGAGGGTGTTATTCTTTCTAATGGAAGGGACATAAATCTATTTTATGTAGTTTTAAATAGAATGCCTAAATTAGGCTTGTGGGAGATAATTTTTAGTGGTTGTAGGAAAGAGCAAATTTAGGGAGAGCTGAACTTCAGGCCTTTTATTCCTGGGAAGATATCTATAGAGAGAAAAAAAAACTTTAAAGTAATTTTTGATTAGAAATGTACACGGGCCCGTATCATCTACAGCAGAGTGTCCTCATTCTGCTGGTGTGGTATATCCTTAATTTGTACTACCCTAAAATTTATCAGAATGAAAATTATGCATACACGAACTATGCCAGAGTAATGTTTACAGATACTTTGTAACAATATCAGGAGGTATATTTTAGGTGGATTGTGTGGTCATTGGCTTAGCGCCCCTAAAAATGATTTCCCCATGCTCTACTTTGGTTTACAATGTTATGCTCAGTATTGAAAGGATTTGCAGCAGGGGGATTACTAACCATCGCACTTCAGTCCTACAGGAAGGCACTTTTCAAAAGTTCCTTCACTTTATTTTCTGAGAAAAAAATTACATACACTTGTAGGTACTGGAAAATCACCTGCACAAAGGTTACATCTGATCCCAGAAGATGGCCTGAAATAAAGTTTAATTCAGTGTAGTGTCAGATGATTTTTGGAGCCATATGCCATAATGAATTCATAAATAAATAACTTGAAATAAATATAAAAGTTTCACTCAAGATTGCAGTAATGAGCATAAATTTGTGAGGTGTTTCTTTTTCCGTGTTAGGTTTAATCACTTGCTGTGTTTAAGGGAGCACAATCATATGAAGTAGTTGAAATGTGCATATGCATATTTTGTCTGCTCCCTGGAATTTGCAGTGTGTCAAGCTGGGCTCCTCAAGTTTGGTGTGATCTTTTGTGTGCTTGCTGTATTGGAACTTCAGCACAGATCTCAGCATACTGCTGCGTCATTGAGATGCTTAAGCCAATTGGCTTTGAATCTCATACCTTAGTTCCTCCCAGGCATGCCACAGTTACCCAGAAACACATTGTTTATCTCCTTACTTAAGTACGTCCAGAAATGACAGCCATGCATCTGGTAGACGGCATAATCCGTTGTTGTTGGCTTTGAGGAGCTGTATACCATACGATTTCTAGATCTGGTTTGTCTAAAAAATTTTTTCCCCAAAAACCTGCTCTCAAATTTTTGGCATACTCAGTTCATAAATAACATTTGGCATACTCAGTTCATAGATAACATTTAAATGATACGTTAGTCTCTGATTGATCCTCTGAAGGTAGCCATTGAAAGAATTGATTGCCATGTGAGCAGGAAAAGACATAATTCCATTCGAGAGATGCTTTAAAATAAGAATTTTTTGATAGTTCACAAGAAACAGGTTTACAGAAAACACTACTCAAATGCAACGTGTACACTGTTTGCCTAACCACTTTGGGGCACACGATTTAAAAAAAATAAAAGAAAAGAACCTCCCTTAGACCAGCAGCCGTTAGCATAGAATGATGGACTTCAAAAAAGATATACCACATAAACAGATATTCCACGGAGAAACACTCTGGCCTGAATCTGATCTGGATCCGTGGCTGGAGGAACGTTGGTGGCGGGAGGCACGTGGCAGGCATGGCAAGTACAGGTGTCTTAAGATGGCGAGACTCTTGATGCCCACAGCCTTGAGGCCCTCCCCAGGCTTTGCCAACATTCTTCTCCACTGGAAGCATAGCTTTGTGTGACATGACTGCATGTCCAGTCTTAGAGTTTATCCATGGAAAGGTTTACAAAACTGAATCTGGTTGAGTCTCTGTGAGGCGTTCAACTTTAAAGGGTCAACACATCTGTCGGCATTTTGCACACTTATGTATTATTATGAT